>NC_142880.1:5716136-6033863 GCF_051225735.1 Oryctolagus cuniculus | reverse complement strand
ATGGAAGTGTGTGTCGGCACTGTTTTCTGTTGATGCCAGAGCATAGATGTACAGTCAAGGAACTCAGTCTCCATAGAACAACTAAGCAAAGATCTCTAACATCACTCATGTCACAAATCCCTGCGTGGGATGACAGGGTCCAAGTGCCCGGAGCACGGGTTTGGGGGGGGGGGTCTGTTTCTGGCACCTAGAGGAGTGTCTGGTGTGAGCCTCATTGCTCCTGCACACTTGCTCTGCTTGGCTGTGCCAGTTCCGGTTGTCTCTCCCACCCAGCAGTGCTGGGAGCTGCTTCCGCCCTGTGCTGGCTGGGGATGCCTTCTAGACTTGCTTAGTGGTTTCTTACGACCGTGGAGTCGCTGAAATTAACACCCGTGAGCAAACAGCTTACACTCTGGGCTCAGGACTTTCGCTGAGGGGACGTATTGCTGGCAGAAGAAACTCAAACATGGTGCCTGTTGACATGAGTACCGTCACCCGGAGAATCTGTGAAGGAGGCCGTCCCAGCCTAAGAGAAGCCACAGCAGAAGTGGCCCTCAGCACCTTGAGACTGCCCTGAGACCCTGCAGCTGCACACAAAGTCTCCCATTTCAACAGAGATAGCAGAGAGAGGACAGAGCCAGATCAGGTTTCCGCGGCACCAAGGCTGTGTGTTCTTCTGCCGCACCGTTCAGCCTGCTCCCAGAAACAGCCAGTGGTTGTTCCTGATGGAAGTCCACAGGCTGCCGTGACCCTCAACAGCTGTCAAGTCTAGGCACCAGCAGACATGCGCGCCAGGAACATGTGCCAACGGACTCGGGGTAGTGGGGAGGAGAGGACACAGCATGAGGATGAGAGACCTGTCGCACCGCTCCCAGTTTCTCCTAGGCTCTGTTTTCTCCAGGCCTGCACCACTGAGAATCCTGAATTCTCCTGACCTCTCTGACCGCCAGCAGCCATGCTGGCCTGAAACAGGCTGACCTGCCTGTGAAGTTCAGGCCAATTGGAAGGGAATGAGAATCCCTGTTCTGTGATTTCCTAATTCCTACTAGACAATAGTAGGCAGCTCTGTCCGTTGTGCAAATTCTTCTCAGTGACAGGTCACCAGTGAATCACAAAGAGCTTTTATTTGATGTGCTTAAAACACATGAAGCTCGCTGGCGGATAATAGTTTGTGTCTTTCCAGTCATACCCTTCAAATGTCTTCTGCTAATTTGTAACAGCTGAGTTTCAGAAGCGCCTTCAAAACGAGCAAAATCCCCAAAGAAAACAACACGTAAACCCTCTTCCAGAAAAACCTGCCTGCTTTTTGAGCAAGTCCAGTTCAGTTCTCACCTGGTTCAAGATCAGCTGCGTTTGTTATATCATGTCTTGGGTTCTCCAGTGGAGTCGGCAGGGAAACAAAGCGAAAGCAGTGACATGTGTAAGTGATCACCAGAAAAGGAGCCCATTGCCAATTCAAAAATGCACGCCTCAGGTACAGGTTACAGAACAAGTCAGACCAGGCCAGAGTGCCAAGGGAGGTCACACTTGGGAAACAGTCCATGAGAGACCCTTGCAAGCAGGTGGATTTTCTCAAAGACTTATTTATTTATTGGAAAGGCAGAGTGTTGGAGATGGGAACAGAAGGACAGAGAGAGAGAGAGAAAGAGACTGATTTTCCATCTGTTGGTTCACTCTCCAAACGCTCACAACAGCCAGCCCTGGGCCAGGCCAGTGCTAGGAGCCAGGAACTCCATTTGAGTCTCCCACACGGGTGGCAGGGGCCCAAGGACTTGGGCCATCATCCTCTGCTTTCCCCGGGTGTGTGAGCAGGAAGCTGGATTGGAAGACGAGACGCCAGAGCTAGAACTGGCGCTGCGATATGGGATGCTGGTGTTGAAGGCACTCGCTTAACCCATGCACCATGATGCCAGTTCCAAGCAGTTGCATTAGAACAGCTACATTGTACGTGGAAAGCTACATGAAGGCTACAGAAGCAGCAAGTGAATGACATTGGGAGTAAGCAAGACTCAGGATTAGGCCAGGTAGGGAGGCTGCGGACTGATGCAGAGAGGGGGCGCCCCACAGAAGGGGTGCAAGATGACCCAGTGCTGCAGGTGACTCCTCCCGGGAGTGAGCTCCTTCCCAAGCGTTTTCTCCTGCCGTTGTGTTTTCCAGCCTGGAGGTCGTTCCTTCTGGTGAGAGCGAAGCCGTGGACTGCTGGATTCGCATTCAGAGCTGCCGTGAACGGGTGAGGAAGAAGGGCTTTGTTCCTGGACCACTCGAGAGCGTGTGGACAGGAGTCCGGCTTGGTGAGTTCAGTTTTCAGCAGTTACTTTCCGTCCCGTGGTTGCGTGTTTCCCACGGGACACACCTCTGCGGTAGCTTTTCTCACCTGTCTCGAGGGTCACAGCCCAGACCCCTAGGACAGACGACAGATTGATGTGACGTGGCAGCCCTCAGAACGCAGACCGAGAGACCTGCAGAGTGGACTGCTGGGATGCAATCAGAAGGGCTGAGGGGATCCCACGAGGCTCGCCTGTTGAGATTCCCCTTGGCCTCTCTGTGCGGCATTCCTTCCCCTTGGGTACAGGCCAAGGCCTTCTGGAATGAGGCTCTCTGTCTTTCGGTTTGCAGTACTCAGCGTGCTAAAGTGCCACACTTTGGGGTATCGTTGTCTGAGCCCCAGTGTTGGACTGTCTCCCCCTCCCCCGTGATATAGCCCAAATTCTTCCAAATCAGCTATTCTCTGGTTTTCTTTACTGGAATAAAGAATTTTTAAATTGCTTTTGAATCTCATCAGCTTGCCAGCTGGTATGGAACCCACAAATAACACAGGGCACGAATCTGTCCTCAGGTCTCTGCCTTTCCTTGTGTCTTAGTCACGAGAGTTCTGGCGAGGATCGCAGACTTGGTTCCTGATGTGTTAAGTCCCTTGTTGCTTTATGCTTCATAGGCTGTGTAATCTCTCTCAGATCACACACACGTGATGGAGAACAGGAAGAAGAGTGGAATCGCCTGCATCAGCCTGGAGCCCTGGAGAGAAAGCAGCAGAAATCAGCAACAAATAAACACAGAGTTCTTCCTCCATGTGAGAGGTCGGGTTAGACATGATGGACAGCACAGAGCCGCACACGATAGAGCTCCTGTCCTGAGGAATCAGCTCAGTGGAGGTGGTCGACAGCAGAGGGAGGGTAGGCTCTCACCACTCACTGAAGCGTCAGTGACTAAGTATATGAGGTAAACTGGCAGCAGACAGATTAATCAGAGAGTCACCGTGTGCCTGCACACAGTGATCCCAAAACTAGGAGACTAAAGGAAGGACATGGTGTTCGGGACATCCTAAGCTGCAGGAAGGAACAGGGGCTCAGGGCTTGGGGTTTCTGGGGGACTCGTGACGGGTTATTGGAGGAGATGTGTGGTGAGTGGAAGGCCAGTGTGTTATATGGACAGAGTGTCTTAGTCATCCTTGTTGTCTAGGAGTAGCTCTCACAAGAAGATAAGGCAGAGAAGGACTTTAGACACAGCTCCTCTCTACACTGCAAGGAAGAGGGGGTGGGAGAGGGCCAGAGAGAAGCCTCAGCATGCTAAGGTGCCTTGCTTGGAAGTATCATGTTCTGAGTCCCTACAAAAAACAAGGTCATCCCTGGAAGCCTGTATTTTGAGCCAACACATAGCAAAAGGTCAAAGACGCAGCACTGAACACTGAACCAAGAAGGGGCATATTCTGGGACCAGTGTTGTGGCGCAATGGTTTAAGCCACCATTTGTGATACTGCTATTCCATATCAGAGGGCTGGATCGAGCCACGGCTGCTCTACTTCCAATCCAGCTCCCTAATAATGTGCCTGTGTAAATAGCAGAAGATGGCTTAAACGCTTGGGCCCCAGCTACCCGTGTAGAAGACCCAGTGGAATTCCTGGCTCCTGGTTTTGGCCTGGCCCAGCCCTAGCTGTTACAGCCATCTGGTGAGTGAACCACTGGACAGAGATTCTCTCTCTCTCTCTCTCTCTCTCTCTGCCTTTTGAATATAGAAATAAATCTTTTTTAAAAAGCCCAAACAGAAGAAAAGAGGGGACATATTCCCTCACTCTCACTAGTATGGCACAACATTTAAGTCAGACACATAAGACTATTCCCAGATCTGGAAGCAAACAACAACTGATATTTGATGAGTGTATACAAAGTGCCAAACTCCAAGGGTTTTTAAAATGTACTAACTTATTATTACTAACCTATTGCCATTGCTGTTTCTATTTCACATATTGGAAAACTGAGGCATCCAGGCACAATACTGTGACCACATCACACGGCAGACAAGCAGTGGAGCTGAGGTTGTCATCCAGGGTATCTGAATGCACCTGGACCCCACTGGGGCATCCATAGCTCTGTAGTGAGAAGGCACCGAGAGTGGCATTAGAACTCATCATTCAGTGTGCCAATTACATTCCAATAAATGGATCTACAGTATTCAAATATGTGAAGGAGGGTTCTGTGGCCAGGTCGTTGTATAGATAGTGATCTGCTGATGGACAGCTTGGGTTTCAAATGATCTTTGCCAGTATTTTCATTCACAAAGAAGTTATGTAAATGAGTACTTAGGCTTTTGCTCCAATGCATCGTTGCTTTGTGGATTTAAGAAGTTTATACATTGAAATCAGCAAATTTTTGACTTGTGAGACTTCGAATCAGGAAACGCGGTGTGCATGGGGAGGTGGAAGGGTTTTAGGCTTGAAGGAAAGGCCTTGATCCAAAGAAAGAAAAAGCAGCATTTATACAGCGAGAGGGTATTTCCATCTGCACGTGCGGACTTTGTGGAGGGGAACACCCTCTGGTAAATCCATCACGATGGACTTGCCAAGAACTGACGGTCTGTCCATGCACCTGCCCAGGGGCCGTAGGGGGAAAATGACATTGTCCCGCCCTTTCCCAGCCTCCATCGTTAGTGGGGAAAGACAACTAAACCACTCAAAATGAGAGAATGGGGCGTGGCCTTCCAGACGAACGTTCTGGAAGAGTTCGGGGAAACAAGTGCCATCTTGATCTCACTTTCCAGGGAAGCAGAGAGGACTTCCTGTGCCGAAGGCACCCCTCACTGGCCTGAAGGGGGACACTGGGGACTTGGCTTGGGGTTCCTCGTGGAGAAATTCAAGTCTTGACTCCATGATTTCTCCCAAGCTTGCAGAACTGTTTCCCTGATGTCTCCCCTGGCAAGATCCGCACAGCCCCAGCAGCTCTGTGGCCTGTTGATTAAATGCTTCATCCGTCACAAGGCCCCTGGGAACCGTAGGCAGCGTGTTATTGCCGTTCCGGGCAGTTGTTTCTCATCGCGTGGATGTGCTTGCATGGGTAAATAATCCGGCCGTTCCTATGCCAGAGGCTAATTTGCCCTGGCTTGGGAAATGCATGGTGTTTTTTGTTTTTGTCTTTTTTTTTTTTGAATCGCTAAGCAGTATGACTTATATCGATCATCCTGCATGTTCCTGGCTGACCACCAAGGCCCCCCTTCCTGGAGCAATGGCAAAGTTGCCGAAGGAAGATTTCTCACAGAATTCACCACGGACTATGAAGTGCAGTGGCAACAAGGGAATCGGAATTGAGCTGGCAACGTGGGTAATGACCATGATGGCAAAGGAGGAGCCCTGTGATGTTGAATGAAGGAGCCGTTCTTTGGCTGTTTGTAGAGGGTCCAACTAGTTTCCTGAGAAGGCCCCACCACCATTGAACTCCACCGAGTGGGGGTCCATTTCACTTTGCTTTAACTTACATGGCTCTCAAAACTCAAGGCTGAATATTTGCCGGTTAAGGGGATTTTTAACCTTGCTTTCAAATGCCGTTACTGAAGTTCAAAGCATGTAAGACTATCAATGGGTTGCCAACCACTGTAATGCAACACTTATCCAATTTGCGATGATGCTAGTTAAAAAAAAAAAAATCTCTCTCAAGGGAAAAAAAGAGCTTCCCAGAATTGCCTACCCAGGGATAAATTATAAAGATCTCCCACGAACACCAGAACTACAGGAGCTTAAGTATAATTACCACCTTCGTAGGAAAATAGAGTCTTTATTTCTTACCTTTTCACCAAAAAAAAAAAAAAAAACAAAAACAAAACTACACACTCCTGGCAGTTCACGAAAGGTCACTGGCAGAATCAAACCTCTACTTCATGGAAAGTCCCAAGGCTAAATTACACGTATGTGTAAGAGCCTGCTAAATGTTCTGAACAGGCTTCTTGACAAATGCCAATTTCTGGTCCAAGCTCAGTGAAGCCTCAAGGCAACGTCAAGTCCTGGCCAGCCACGATGATAAAATTCTGCAGTCAGAAGCCCATCGCCAGCGAGAGGTTTCATGGCTGGCCTGGCTTAGTCCCCCTGCCTCCAGGGAAGCTCAAGGAGAAGCTGATGGTGCTAACAGGAGCCCTAGAGAGTGCCTGGGCTCCGCCAGAAGTCAGTGTGCTGGGTTCTTTCTGAAACCATGATCTCTTCTTGAGAGCCTACTGCGTTTTTGAAATCTAGACTAACGTATGCAGGTCCTGTGTTACCAGTCTGTAAGGTACAGCTACTGGGGACTCTCAGTGTATATTTTCTTTATTTAAAAGATTTATTGATTTATTTGAAAGAATTAGAGCGGGAGAGAGAGAGCGAGAGTGAGCTTCCACCAACTGATTCACTCCCCAAATGGCTGCAATGGCCAGGGCTGGGCCAGGCCAAAGCCAGGAGCCAGGAGCTTCTTCTGGGTCTCTCACGTGGGTGCAGCAGCCCAAGCACTTGGGTCACCTGCTGCTGCTTTCCCAGGTACAGGTTGCAGGGAGTGGAGTGGAAGTGGAACCGCTGGACTGGAACCTGCTCGTCTGAGTTGCTGGCACTGTAGGCGGCATCTTAACTGCTGCACCACAGGGCCAGCCCATGCATTTTCTTCTGTCTGGATTAATAGGAGCTGACGATCTTGCTCAATGCCGCGTGGGAGATCTGAGTGCTCTTGGACAACAAGGTTGGAACCGTGAAACAGAAGAAGTTGCTTCCCAGACCCACTCTGGCTCCTCTTTCTGCAGCTCGCCTCCTTGCTGGCAGCCACGCAGCGCCTCCTAGGAACATTCCTGTGTCTGCAGGTTTCCGCCTTGCCCTGCCGTTTGCTTAGCATGCACTCCCTTTGCCTTGGTATTTGGAAGTCCTCGAGGACACTGGACTTATTACCTGATGTACCCGGCTCCTGGGGCTGGAGCTCTAGGTGGAGCCACGGGGCACCCTTTCTGCTATGCGTCAGGTTATAGCGCTGGGACAACGTCTCCTTCTCTGGTTAACTCCCCAGATGGTCGCAATGGCCAAAGCTGAGCTAATCCGAAGCCAGGAGCCAGGAGCATCCCCGGGGTCTCCCACGTGGGTGCGGGGGCCCGTGGATCTGGGCTACCCTCTGCTGTCTTCCCAGGCCTTAGCAGAGACCTGGATCAGAAGTGGAGCAGCCGGGACTTGACCCACTGCCCATCTGGGATGCCAGCACTGCAGGTTGGGGTTTTAACAGGCTGTGCCACGGTGCCGGCCCCTATGCTGCATTTCTCAAAGTGTAAACTTCTAAGCAGTGTTTTCTTCCCACAGTTTTGATAAATGGTACATCTAGGTCAGTAGGAACTGGTTTTATTTGTTTTCCTCTGTTCTGTAACACTGCTTGGAAGAGTTAATATTTTTTCCTTAAAACTTCTGCATAACTCCAGGAAACTGTTTCTTGTCTGCAGGCGGGTGGCTCAATATTTCTTAAACGCCCCAAGAACAGGGCATGAAAAGGCTTTTCAGAGAGGTTTCTGTCTTTGCTAAAGCAACAATGATGATAGTAAGAATCATGATCATATTTATTTCATTTGTGTGGGATTTTATACTTTTCAAAGCACTTTCATATACATTATCTCATTTCTCATATAAACCAAACCTTGCATGATATGAAATTAGCTGTTGGTTTGCGCCAAGGAGTCCCATGGGCTAGCGCAGGCTGCAGACCAGATGTTATGAATGGTGTGGAGAATGGTTCTTGGCCAAGCGTGGAAAGATCCAAACTTTGATACTGACTGCAGTGGCAAGCCCATCGGGAGAAAATGCACCGTAGCTTGTTTAGCCGAATACAGGGTCCAGGTAGGATCGGGGCCAACAGAGGCCTGGAAACCTCTTCTGGACTCACTGTGACTTCATCCGGGGACGGCAGGGATCCAGTGGAGCCACATGAGATGCGACACTGTTTCCAGGATGGACAGGAAGGGACCCAGGAGCTCCTGCATGTGTGGGCTTTCCCTCCAGGAAATCCCACCAAGTTGAGAACAAAGTTGCCTGCAAAGGAGAGGTTCCTCCCCCACTCTGCTCTCTCACTCACTGATCATTGATTGCTTGATCCATCTGTCATCCACTTCACACACACTGCTGGAGCCAGGTGCTCGGTTGGTGTTGGAAATACGTAGTGAGCAAGCCAGCCAAGGTGCCTGTCCTCGTGTGTTTGTATGACGCGGATAAATAACAGAGAATTCAGGTTGTGGCAAGAGTTTCGAAGGAAATGAACAGGCCAGTGAGAATGAAACTTTGAACTTATTTCTGAAAGTGTGGGTCTGAAGAGCGAACCTTATGCATCAAGTCTTTAAATCATCTTACGGAAAATGTAGCGTTGCCTTTGACACACTGGGGCTTACTTCTTGCAGAGCGTCCTGGCTAACCAGATCAAACACTCATGGAAAGTAAACAGTTAAGGGAGAAATAATAAACATGGATGTAAATGCATTTGCAGAGAACATTAAGTAAAGTGATGCACTTAGGAGAAACCACGTGTGTGTCGAGACCTTCTCTCCAAACAGCTTCTTTCATTTTAGAGGGGAAAAAAAATCTACGGATTATCTAGTGCGATTTTATTATGTAATCCTGTCCCCCTTTTAAAGTAGTGTGGAATACATTTTGACCTTTATGTTGTTATTTATTTATCTGTCTCAGGAGAATGCTCTGTAGTGCCAGATGTGCCCACAAGCCACTAGGCGATCCCACGCCACTTTTTTAGGCTTTTTCTCCCATTTATTCATTGTGAGGCTGAAGCTAGAGCTCACCTCCCTTCTCCGCACCAACTGCTAAGTCTGCAAGCCGAGATCCTGGGAAGGGACCGTTGTGATAACCGACACAATTCTTGCTTCGCCACACGGGTCTGAAATCCGAAAGGGTAAGAAAGATTGGAGCGGTCACAGACTTGCAATGCTTGTTATGTGGAAGGGAGGAGATTTCTCCTCCAAGGAACAAGAGCATCGTGTTGGCAGGAAAAAGGGAGAGACGGCGGGCGAGCAAAGGCAAGAGGGGCCGACGTGTGGCCACTCTCACCCTGTGTGTGCGGCAGACATCGCCGATGGAGAGCAGCATTCTTTTCTGTTGAGCGTGAGGGTGGCTCAGACGCTTGCGAGCGAGCACATGGCAGACAGGCTGTGTCACCTGAGTAGATATGCCAGGTGGGTCCAACCTCTTGGGGTGGTAGGGTAAAAGTTAGTGCTCCCCAAAATGTCGCGTTTTGACATATTCAAACTGAACTAGAAGCAGTTGTATAGGAATTGGAGGCAGCACCTTAGGAAAGACCAAGGTTAGATTTCGAGGAAGGGAGATCTCTCTCGCTGCTCAGAGGCGGGTCACGGTGTTGGGATAGGAGCCCTGTGAGTTAGTTCTCTGCTGTAGTTTTCTATGCACAGCAGGGTCAGGCAGGGGAGTGTGTCCAAAGGGCCCAGGAAGAGCCTGGTGAGTCTCCCTCTGGGAATAGTCCACTGGTGTTTGAATGCAATAGCAGGTGGAAGACTTGGAGGGAACTCAGTTTCCCCCGTGCCTGGGCATCTTCGGTTACCTGTTCTGCTGCACAGGGAGAGAAAGTTGAGTCTCTTGCTTTGCCCTACAGCTTTTTGAAACGTTCACCCCTTAGCTGAATTTCAGCAGCCTTGGAGCCATGGATTTGAAGGTGCTGTTGGTCCTATCATTGCGTATTGGGCGACATTCTTTCAATTCAACAAGTATTTTGAGTCCTGCCTATGGGCCTGGAATCTTTGAAATAATATTTTCAGTTTCCTCTGTTTTCAAAAGAAGAGCCAGACACTCATAGATGGTGGCTATTTTATTGGAGAAGTTCAAATGTATTTTTTTTGTATTTTTCCAAACTGATCAAATTTTTTAAAAAATCATCTTTAATGGAAACTTACTGTGAGTAGGCCCTGTTCTGAGTGCTACAGAGAAAAAGACATACCACTCTGGTCTCAGTCCAGGGGAGAGAGGAAATAAGAACACAGCAATTCAGACGGGGGAATGGTAATGGAAGCAAACGGAGGCTGCAGGCCTGGGACCCAGGCGACTGGGCCAGCACCTGCTTCGCTCTCTTGGGACTTGGAGGTCCATTCTGTGGGGAGTTTGCTTAACCTGGGATGCTTGTACCTTTAGCCTCAGCTTGTTTTTTAAGCCTTTTATTCTGGAATTATTTCATTTTTAACGTTGTCTTATTTAGAATTTTGTTTAAAGAATTTGGATTAATGTGAAACGCCTCTCAATTTTGTGGGGTACAGTGCAGTATTTTGACAGACAGACACAGCGTGAGGCGTCATAGCGGGCCATTAGCCCTTCCATTCATTGCCCTATAGCAGACTCTGGCTGCCGTACTGCTCTGTGGAAGCCAGAACCCGTTGCCTTCACCTGCCTGTGTTGTGGTTCCCATCATCAGATCTTCCCCCCTTCCATCCCTACCCTTCCCCACGTCCAGTGGTCACTAGTCCAGATTTGTGCTGACCACACACACACACACACAGCAGAGAAAATGTGTGACATTTGTCTCTCTGTGTCTGGCTTGTTTGACTTAAACTCCAGCTCCATCCATTTGTTGCTGTGTCAGGACTTGGCTTTTTGCGGCTGGGTAAGATCCCACTGCACATACATACTAAATGTCCTCCCCCGATGGGCATCCGGGTTGATGCCATATCTTTGCTATTATGAACAACGCTTCATTAAACACCCGAGTGCAGGCAGCTCTTTGCTATGCTGATTTCATTTTCGTTGGAGATACACACACACACACACACACACACAGAGATGAAGTATACATTATTTGAAATCTCCTCTGTAAATACATGTATTGTAGGAAGTTTGCAAAAATTAAAAGCTGTCGACAAAAAACAATGTTATTTCTGTTGATTTTTAATACTGACTTCTAAGTCCAGAATGGATATCTCTATAATAGATGATTCCATGTTAATGATACAAAATTGGATGTAAAATATTACAATTAAAGGGTGGTTTCACCCAGGCAGTCCCAGAAGCCTTTGAAACCAGGCAGAAAACAAGCGTTAAAGGTCGTGTACAGCTCAGGGGCTAATGGTGAGCCCATGATTCACCAGTCCCAGGTTCGGTGAAATTAACTCCAGATATTCGTGGATGTCTCTTGGTGACCCTAAGGGGTCCACTTTACGCAGGTGCAGGGCGATGGCAGTGTAGGAGTGTAAGGAAAGGCAGCGACAGAAGGAAGCCTCTTATTACCAAAAGGTCAGCTGTGCATCTTGATGGCTGAATACTGCTCTAATGCACAGGAGAACAATACGGGGTGGAGTTTTCCTTCCTGCGACTCACACTCCCATGGAACCGGAGGAGCTCTAGTATTCTTATGGGAGAGACACCTAGACTGGTCTCTGATAAAGGGCACAACCTTCGAGGGCCGTAGTGCCGATCACCCTCCTGTTTCCAGCTGTGTGCCCTGTGATTTCATTTTCTGCAGCTTTGAGAGCTCTGTGTTTTCCGTGTAGTTAATTTGTTTTCCAAAAAAAAAAAAAAAAAGCCATTATTTAATTACCAAGATTTTAATTTGTATTTAATTTACAAGACATATAGTTTGGAAATTGCTTAATCGAGTATTATTTCTGGTAACGTAAGAAAAACAAGCAGTGTTGCTAATAAACATAACTAGGGGGAAGAGAACACTGCTGGGATTCATCATAAGCGAAACACAGTTCAGCTACTATAAAAAGTCATTCATTGTATGCGACCATATTTATATTTTCTAATTTGTGTTGTCCAGAAGGATTTCGCTACAAAAGAATGGTAAAGAAGGCCAGTGATCATTAATATAGCTAGATACATTCCTTGAAGAAAGGGAGCGAAATGTTCCAGAAACATCCATGTTAAATTTTCTAGGAACTGTGGATAGCTGTAGATACCTGGGTTTCAGCCAATTTTTGGCAGCATATGAATTTGACATATAGCAAAGGATCTGTGGGAAACTTGAGATAAGCTTTTCCTTGGTGTTATGGCCACCTGAAGCTGGGCTGCTGATCATAGCATAGGAGAAATCTGCTCTTTCTGGTTCATCCATTTCAGTGTCCTTTACTGTTCCCAGATTTGCACCCCAGGGGGAGGAATGGGGGTCTCAGAAAGTGGCTGAAACTGGGATCTCTTGTTATGCCATACCATGGCCCTTGCGTTTATTCGAGAAGAAGGAGGCAACAGTTGATGCTAGTTTGTCACAGGCTTCAAACACTTTTCAGACCTTTATGCGTCTTATTTCCCACTGGTGTCTGGTCTGACGCTGCCTGCCCAGTGGTTTGCTCTGATTTCTGTCACCCTGTCTGCTCTCTGCACACCTGTGCACCCCACTCAGAAATGCAGGGAAAACCTGAACTGTGTGAATGTGGCTTGCACAGTGCCCATATCTGTTTCTACCACACAACAGGAGAGGAAGAATCATTTCAATGATTCAGACCCGGTGTGGAGTTTCACTTCCTTAGAATAAGCATAAGTTGATAACTTCATTCTCTCTCTTTTTTTTAAAAAAGATTTTATTTATTTATTTGAAAGTTAGAATTACAGACAGTGAGGAGAGACAGAGAAAAAGGTCTTCCGTCCGCTGGTTCACTCCCCAAATGGCTGCAACAGCTGGAGCTGCGCTGATCTGAAGCCAGGAGGCAGAAGCTTCCTCCAGGTCTCCCACACGGGCGCAGGGGCTCAAGGACCTGGGCCATGTTCTACTGCTTTCCCAGGCCATAGCAGAGAGCTGGATTGGAAGTGGAGCAGCTGGGACTAGAACTGGCGCCCCTATGGGATGCCGGCACTGCAGGCTGCAGCTTTTCCCCTCTATGCCACAGCGTCGGCCCCGATAACTTGATTCTCTTATCAGAACAGTTTTGTGGAAGGTGATTGTCAAAGAGGATTTTGTCTGTCAGTTTCTGTGTGAGACCCACAGGTGCTGGAGGCTGTGGTGGGGTGGCTACAGGCGCAGCGAGCAGAGAGACTTGGGGAAGCCTGCACCGCGGTGACAAGGCTCTGCTGAGCCCTACAGGAAGCAGATGGTCCCTCCTCCCTGGACAGAACAGCATCTTTCTTTCCCCACGAAATCTGCACGCATTCTGCAGCACCAGCGTTTTGCCAAGCATACACTCTCAGAAACGTGAATCCGGACAGGCCTCTCATTTTACAGGCGATGCAGCTGTATCCCCGAGATTAGATTTCATTAGTGGCTTTCATGGGCCTGAAATCCTTGGCTCCTGGTGTTTGGGTACACAACACTTCCAATATGTTCAATGTGGCCCCAACGGATAAGTTGGCAGAGTTCACTTCTGTTTTCAAGCTTTTTTAGAAATTGATGTGTGACTAACATTATAAAGGAAATTTCACCCTTTTTAGTGTACAGCTCCATGCGTTTTGCAACCATTGCCCAAATCAACAGTTTTATTTCTCAGAAAATTAAATGTTATTGAAAATATAATCTCAAATAAATACATTGAAAGTAATTTCAAGAACAAATATTTGGGCTTAAAATCTGTCTAAATTGAGAATCCCAGGAAGGCTGATCGGTGCAGCTGATGGCAAGAATTACAACAGGTAGAAGAATTATTCCAGGGAAAGGAAATGGCAAGGCCCACAGCTGAGAGTGCAACGTTGGCTGGAAAGGGACCCCAGGCCAAGGAATCACCCGCGGGCCGCCATCTCTCACTGACTGTGCACACCTCCCTTGTGGAAGAAAGCACAGGCCAGAAATAGCCTTGAGACTTAGCCCTGAGGGAGAAGCTCCTAAAGAAAGTCTGTATTCAGGGAATGGCCACACCCATTGGAAATAGAGTTCATTTCATTCCCCATCTTGGCTATGGGAGTCCAGGTAACTTTCAAATGCTGATTCCATTTCCTTTTTTTTTTTTTTTTTTTTAAAGATTTTATGTATTTATTTGAGAGGTAGAGTTACAGACAGTGAGAGGGAGAGAGAGAGAAAGGCCTTCTTTCTGTTGGTTCACTCCCCAAATGGCCACAACAGTTGGAGCTGCACTGATCAGAAGCCAGGAACGAGGTGCTTCTTCCTGGTCTCCCATGCGGGTGCAGGGCCCAAGGACTTGGACCATCTTCCACTGCCTTCCCGGGCCACAGCAGAGAGCTGGACTGGAAGTGGAGCAGCCGGGACTAGAACTGGCGCCCATATGGGATGCCGGCGCTATAGGCAGAGGATTAACTACTGGGCCATGGCACTGGCCCCTCCATATTTCCTTTGGATATGTTCCTAGGAGTGAGACAGCGAGGTCATAGGGTAGGACTATTTTTAGCTTTCTAAGGAATCTCCATGCTATTCTCCGTAATTGTAATACCAATTTGCATTCCCACCAGCAGTGTATTAGGGTACCTTTTTCTCTACAACCTTGCCGGTATTTGTTGTTTTTTGATTTTTGGATAATAGCTATCCTAACTGGAGTGAGATGATCCCTCATTGTGGTTTTATTTACATTTCCCTGGTGGCTAGTTATCTTGCGAGTTTTCTTCTTGTGTTTGTTGACCATTTGTATTTCCTCATGTGAAAAAAAAGTTCATATTTTTGTCCCTTTCTTAACTGCATTGTCTGTCTTGTTATGGTTGCCTGAACTCCTTATGTATGCTGGATATTAATCCTACACCAAGATGCATAGTTTACAAATATTTTTCCCATTAGAAATCCAATCCTTTCAGCGTACCCCATGACTGCTCCTTAAGTTTTCCCCTTCTTCACTCTGCACTTGACCTTCCAAGTTCTGTTCCTGAACCGAATCCGATGGAATCCGCCCTGTCTCTCTGTGACGTGTGTTTTTCGGTGGTGAGCTGCAATCCTCAAGTTTCGGTTAAATGCCAGTCCTCAGAAGCCCTTTGTAACCGTTCAGTACTTAACAAAACTCCCAATTTCAGTTTCATATCCTAAGTACATTTACGCTACTTAACGGTCGTTTTCACGTGAATCCTGTCTTT
The DNA here is from genome assembly GCF_051225735.1 of Oryctolagus cuniculus. Taxonomy (NCBI): domain Eukaryota; kingdom Metazoa; phylum Chordata; class Mammalia; order Lagomorpha; family Leporidae; genus Oryctolagus; species Oryctolagus cuniculus. Next base: position 6,018,679 of record NC_142880.1, on the reverse strand, counting down.
AAAATTCCTTCCCCAGTTTGATTTCTGCAGCAAATACTGCTCGCATTGAAACCGACAGATGTCAAGCGTGTCAGCTTCATTCCTGTGCTGTGCGTTTCCTGTGCTCTCCTCAGACATTTCTAGAAACTCACTGGGTGAGAGAGCCTGCCCCACACAGGGCTCCTCCTCTGCTTGCACCCCAGGGGGGCACTTCCTGTTGCCCTAACTTTGGCCTGACCTGTTTGTTTCACGAACAACCTTCTTTAATCCTGCTGGGTAGAAGAAGGGACAGTTCTTCCTCAGGAGGGGAGAGCAGGCCTGCTGTGCGGGTACCTCTTGCCCAGTTTTCACATGAAACAGACTTGGAAAGAAAGGAAACCCCAAACCCCTGGAAAGAACACTAGTGGCCTTGTAGAGGCCAAAGCAAAGTGGGTGTTGGCGCTGGGGAGAGAGGAGGCTGCTGGGCAGAAGGCTGGGCCGAGACAGCCCTGGCCCTGCCCTCGCTCGTGGGCCACTGCACCCCAGCTCCGGTCCCATGCCCCACCTGAACCACACGACCAAGATGGAATGGAACTGCCCCGTGTGCAGGCGATGGCAAGACACAGTTCTAGCGTGACAGCGGCGACAGAGCCCTTCGAATCTGTGGAATACTCAGGTTGCCCGCTGGGACACTGATGTGGGAACTCTGGCTACACACCCGCTCCATCCAGGTGTTGATGGGACAGGGGCAGGAAAGGTGTACACATTGTCTTTCTCAGGTCCCTGTATCAAAAGACAGGTTAACAAAAAAACAGCAGGACAAATCTGTCTGATCGTTGTTCTGTGTGACACAAGACCTTCAGATGGAAGACCCAGGGACCCGGGAGGGACTGTCCGTTTTTATGCTATTGTTTGAGGAGGCATGCACAACTGTGGGCAACTGTGATTGAATTAATGGTTGTGCTGACAGTTAGTAGGCTGAGAGGGAGACCCAGCAGAGGCTATCCAGTCTTCTCGGTCTCCCTGTGCACTGTTCTCTCCAGCCTGGGCAGAGGGCAGACCCTTTGTGGAACAGGGGTCTTTCCAGCTACAACCGAACAAGGAAGGTCAGAGGTTCTCTGTGGCTAATTCTCACCCAGAAAGGTAGGGGGAGCATAGAGGAGCATTTCTAGGTTCTATGGCTGGCTTGGAGGGCTGGGGTTCTGTTTTCAAGGTCTGCTTTGTGGGAGAGGAATTGGGGAGTGGGAGGGGTGAAGGACAGGTGGTCAGGGCAAAGCTGTGGCTCCGACGCTTCAGCTTGGGGTATTGTTTCATGAGCCCCAATGACCCCACTGAGTATTCATAGCAATGCTATGCTTTAAAGATAAGAAAAAATCCTCATTTTATGATCTTAGAAACTGAGATTCACAGAGATTAAGTAGCCTTTTTAAGGTCCATATTTAGTAAGTAGCAAATATGGGACTTGAACCCAAGTCTAGTTGACTCCAAATCATGTTTTTCCAACTCCTTTACTGCTTTGCACACTTAACTAGATGAGAGAAGACAGCTTTGGCAAAGGATTTTGTTCTTGAATTATATAACCTCAGAAGGATTGAAGGATCATTTGGCTACTTAAAGGACATTGAACAACCTGTTTTTGTCCTTAAGATGGTCAGTACTTTAGCCTGATTATTTAGCAAAATACAGTTCTAACTATTTTTATTTTAAAAAAGAAAAGCTGCTGGCTGCTACAGTGAGAACATGATTTGGTTCTCCAGGTCATCCAGATGTGTAAACTCCAAAGTCACCGGTTAACAGTAGGAAGAGGGTAACAACACAATGTAACTCCGGTGTCTAGGGGTGGCCCTTTGTAAGCTATACTTTCTAAGGACAGCCAGCCATCGTCTCTCCTGCCCATGGCATTCTGAGCGGTCTTGGGACTCTGCCAGCCCGAATGCCGAGACCAGACACCAACCCAGCAGAGGTGCCTGGCAGTGGAAGTGGCCCTCCAAAACCATGAGCTGAAATATTCCTGTTTCGTTGCTAAGCATCTGGCCTTAGGTACTTCATTCTAATCCTGAAAATCTGGCATGTGAATTTCACTCGTTGGATGGTAACAACTACAGTCTCTTTGCAGTTCAGCAAAGAAGTGAACCAATGCACCAGTGAGAATAAACGTGGAAAGTTTATGTGGACACCTACCCCTTGCCCATTTCCCAATAGTCAGGAGAGGGTGCTCTCACTTAGCCTGTTAATTTTTTCCATTGTTAAAGAACTCCCCTACCCAAACATAACTGCGTTACAAAGAAAGTATGCAGTGTGACCTTAGACACACACTGTGAGGTCCAGAGATGGCGGTGGTGTGATGTCATGGAGGAAATACCCGGAGACTTGGTGCCCGTTCCACCTGCGCACAGCAGCCCCTTGGGTTCTTGATGTTCTCTTAGGCGTTGTGTCCATTGCTCAGCTGCTTTGAAATCTTCACACGGGAAGCAGTGTTCCAATTTCTCTGCTAACTGGTGCTATTTTCTGAAGCAGACAAGGGCACAGAGTAGTAACACAAAACTCACCACAACGGCAGGAACAATGGGTGCTTCTGCCTCGCGTGCTTGCCAGCAAACAAACAATGTCTTGAAAAAGATACTCAGCAGGTAATAAAACAGACTCTGGCTCCCTCGAATTCTTCCGGGACTTTATACATGCTGCTGTTTAACGTGTCTTATCAGATACGGTGCATAGACACGGCCGTCACATTTGGAATAAACACAAGCTTTATGTGCCACACATATGGAAACAGGATGCATTTCCAAGAAGTCCGAAAGAAAGCACTTCGACTCATTTTTATTTCACTATTGTTCATTTCCATGTAATGGGCGACTCCCATCCTCCAAGGCGAGGACATTCACAGTTGCAAGTAATCAGATGGGTTTCCTGGTGCGCAGCGTTTTTAGTGTCAGCGTCAGTGTCAGTGTGTGTGTAAGACCTGGAGCATATATGCAGACATGGGCCTTCATATGTGGGGGGTTCAGCTAAAGATCTGCGTCTCTTAGTGTCTGCCAAGGTCATCTTTGATGCTATCTTAATAAAACGTATAGGAAAATATTCTATCAAGGTACTCATTTCTAATTGATTTTTATGCAAATCAAATGAGATAACATATATGCAATAGTGCTCTGAAAGCTATAAGCCCTTTCATAAGTAATAGTTGTTTCTACTCAATATAGACGAATCTTGGAAGCACAATGTTGAGTGACCAAAGCAAAAGCCTGGGGATTTTCTGTAACACCGTACCATTTTGATCACTCACAAACAACCTGTAGGTTAGGCTACCTATGTATGTGATAAACCAGATAAAGAATAAGAAACCATGAGAGGCACAAGATTCAGTGCAAATTCATTGGAGAGGTTGGGAGGGTGAGACAGAGGGAGAACACCAGGTGGACTCATGTTCTAGTTTTGGGGAAGTGGTAGGTCTGAGGCATTCATTATAGTTTTATGCTGAGAGTTAAGTCACCTATATTTCATAGTTATATAAATCATATAAAGAAAATAATAGCATTAATTCTAGATAGAGCTATATAAGAGTAATTCAAATCCTAATTTTGTCTCTGAACCGTTAATTACACTTTTTGGTTCACCAGCTTTTTAAAATTGCTTCCTTTCACCTTCCCTCCTTCATTCCTGTTGAAAAATCACTCTTGCAGCTGAGGCTTGTGCCATGTGGCGTGTGCAGAAGCAGGGGATGCAACGTAGCGTGGTGCGTAAGCTAGCACAGTAGTCGTGGACGCTGGAGCCAGCCCCTGCTCTTTGTTGTCTGGGCTGTGAGCAAGGTTGCTAAACATCTCATTGCCTCAGCTTCCTCATCCTTAAATTGCAGGTACAAGCCAAGTTCAATCACAGGGCTGTGGTGGATATTAACTGGGCTGATACACAAAGCATCCTCCTTGGTGTTATTATACCAGATGCTGATAAACCCTGTGCTAGCCCTGGAGGCATAGCCATGAGAAAGACGAGGGTCTGGTCTGGAACATTCGCTGTGATGCTCTTCAGAAACAGGTCTGGCTGCTCAGAGCACCGTCACACTGCATGATCGCCACAGCTTGGACAAGCAAGCTGCATTTTTCTGTAAACCCATTTCCAGAAAGAACAAGCCACTTGGGCCTGTTACCAGCCCCTCCAGCCCCCAAACCAACCCTGTGCATTCGCTGTGCCTTGAGAGACAACTAGCAGACCTCCCGGCTGATAGCGGTGGCCCCATGAGATAGAGCCGTCCGGCTGCTCACTGATCACCGTGATGAGCTGCTGGTAGAATATCCGACCAAGCTAGTTCCTAGACAGACGAGGTGAGCTGAACGTGGCACTGATTTTCTGGTTATTCCAGCAGCTGTTGCAAACTGTGACTCCTAGGAGGAGATCACAGACTGCAGACCCAAGAAAAACTCAGATGGAAGTCTATTTCAGTCAAGTTAGTTGTGACTATGGGATGAGAATTTTGTTTGCAGGAATTAATTATTCACATATTTTTGAGGCTCGGTGGAAAGATAATGCATTTTCTTCTGTTCACTGTGGTGATAAAATACTTTTTGTCTTGTGCTTTATATTTTTGGAGGAAATCCTGTAATTATTTACTGACCTATTTACTCTGCAGATTTCATGAAAAATTATGAGTTTCTTAGATTAATTGGAGATATTGTAATTTAGTATGAGAACTCGTTTATATTGTTTTACTTTTGCAGAGACATCCAAGTTAGGATGAGAAACTAGGCTAGCAGAGAATGATGACGACTGCAAGAACCAGAAGTCATGAACACAAGTATGCAAACATGTGGTTTGGGGCAGAAACCAGATGGAGAGGTTACTGTGAATGTCAAGCTAGAAGCAGGAGAAAGAGAATTGAGAAAGGGAGGAAGACAGAGCAGGAAGGACAAGATGGGAGGTGAAAGTGTGGGTGAACAGCGTGTCCTGGAGAATTCATGCAGCTGACCCATTCCCCAGCAGAGGAGGGTGGGATGCGACCCTCTGGCTCTGGCCGAAGCCCACTTCTCATCTGGCCCGTGTTGCTTCCCTGTGTAACGGAGGCCATTTCCCTGGGTGTTCCAGTTTAGGAAAAGGCAGGAGAAGCTCTGACAGCTCTTCCCAAGCCTGGAGTTGGTGTTCTGTTTGGTTTTTGATGCGTTGAGGCGAGCACTGGGCTGCTCCTGTCCCATCCCATCCCACACATGGCTGCATCTGTCTTGCTTCTGAAGGCCACGCCCCTTGCCCAGCACTGTGAAGGCATCTCACCCGTCTCATCGCTCACGCCAGTAGGCAGCTGGGTCTTGCTGTAACAGCCTGGACTTTAGGAGGTGGAGAATCTAGGACTTCTAATTGAACTTTCTTTCCAAGGTTCTACTAGGCATATCTAGAGTTTCTGTATAGCTCCCTTTCCAAGATATAAATAACTCCCCATATAGGCAGCAGTGTATACAGGGTACTCGGCATTTGTCGTCTGCCTCCATTCACCATTGCTTGTGGTTGCTACACCCCAGCAAGGCTGTGAACAGGCTGTGAGTACAGCAGAGGGCTTCTCTGTGGAGTTGGCATACAGGACTATTCTATCACATACGTCCATGTGGAAGAGCTAAGTGCCAACTACTCACGTTAAAGTATGGCTACCGTGTGAACAAAAACTGTCTCAGAACTTCAGAGATGTCACAGGTCATACTGTCTAGGACAGAACTAACAACAAAGAGCAAACTTTGTTAGAAAAGAAGCCATTGTCACCAGTGAGGAGAGTCTGGTCTTGAAGCTCCATTTGCCTTCACAATTTGGTTAGACATCAGGAGTGTCTGTGTTCTACGTCTAGATCCAAATGTATGTAAAAAGAGAAGCAAGTGTTTCATTTGGGCTTTTGAAAACTTGACATATTGGGAATCTAATAATGCACAGAACAAAGTCAATCTAGGACTAGAAAAATGTTTTATATTACAAGTCAAAATTAGGATTTTTAAAAGTCAAAAGAAGAAACAAATAGTCTTCTTTGTGTGCACTAGAAATAGAAGTTTGTATAATGAAACAGGTTTGCTTCCCTTGTAATAGCAATTACTGCTGAGGTTTTCCCAAGAGAACAGTTGACAAAACAGAGGTTTCTACTCTGGGTTCTGTGGTGGATTCTGTGTTCGCATTGACTTAAATTCTTTAGTTTTAGCCTGGTTGAAACAGCTGTACCATATCGCTCTTGTCTTATGGACACAGAACACAGCACTGTTTTGCTGGTAGAAGGATTTTTTTGTTGTAAACGTGCTTGCAACTAACAGCAAAACTCAAAGTTGCCACCAACTGGAGGCAGCAACTTTTAAAAAGTTGTTCTATTGTTTTTGTTTCAGAGATAAAGTGCTATATATTTATCTCTTGGGGGTTTCTCTGAGGTTCTATTCCATTTCTTTCCTTCTCCACGGTGACAACTGGTGTAAATTCAGTGTTCTACATAATAGTATATGTTTTATACATGTATTATGTAATTATATATTTATAAGTACTTTATAGTTGTTTGCTGATTATAAAGCTGTATATAGGCTTATCTGTCAATGATATATATTATTCTACAACTAGCTTTCTTTTGGTTGAGGATTATGGCTTTGAGATTTGGTCATAATGATTCATGAAGGTCTCATTTGGGGCGTTTAAATTGTAGAGTAACTCTTGCTTGTATATGCTCATTTATCTCCTTTTCTGTTAATGGACATTTGTGATGGGCAGTGAGGAGTAACAGAAGACTTGTATGTGTGATCTCCTGTACAGGTAGGGAGTGGCCTGGCTGTGAGTCTACATGTGAACTTCCTGTCTGTGTGATCTGTACAGGTGGGGAGTGGCCTGGCTGTGAGTGTCCATGTGAACTTCCTGTCTGTGTGATCTCCTGTACAGGTGGGGAGTGGCCTGGCTGTGAGTCTACATGTGAACTTCCTGTCTGTGTGATCTCCTGTACAGGTAGGGAGTGGCCTGGCTGTGAGTCTCCGTGTGAACTTCCTGTCTGTGTGATCTCCTATACAGGTGGGGAGTGGCCTGGCTGTGAGTCTACATGTGAACTTCCTGTCTGTGTGATCTCCTGTACAGGTGGGGAGTGGCCTGGCTGTGAGTCTACATGTGAACTTCTCCACCGTGGAGCACCCCTGGCTCTACATCTACTAGAGGCTTTCAGATTGTCTCCTGGTGCTGTACAACCTTCCAGACTGGGTCTTTTCATGTTTATTTCCCAGCCTTCTCTGTTTTCAAAACCTGTTTATCATGTAGAATTTTGAACATAGTGAAACAGAGTAAAAATCCTGTTACACAACTCAGCAGTTGTGAAAACAGGTGTTTGCTCCTTTACCTTATGTGTGGTTCCCACAATGAGCTGATCCTCTGGCGTCCCTTAACGTGGGTGGGTGGGGTTTGCTGTGGCTGCTGCTGTGCAATGACATTTTGATGTCAAGGATATGCACATCCGTCCCCCATCCATTTTTGTTATTATTTTTGATGTTCTGATTATCTTTGGCTAGCGGGAGTCTGTTTAAGTTGGATCCTGAATATTTTTGCCATAATACTAGTAGTTTGGGGGGCTTCCTTGCTTTCAAGGGTGACAGAATACTCCTGAAAACTCTTGAGTGTGTTACCTCCTATCTGGAATCAGCCGTTTCCCTAAGGAGTCCTGGTTCGTTTTAGTGGGAGGTGATACTTGGAGATCACAGTGCGGCCAGCAGAGGTGCATGTGTGTGGCGGTGGGTATGGTCTCCTCATTCTTGCTTCAGTTCCCTACCCCAAAGCTTAAAGTCATGAATTCTTAGAGCAAGTTCCTTTGCCTATTTCTGAGTATTCTCTTGAATAGACTTGACCCATTTGGGAACTATATATGCATGTTAGAATTATCTTACTAACTTCCATTAAAAGTTGCTTTTGGAATTCTATTGACTTAATACATTAATTTTGGGATAAATTTTATCTTTGGATTAGTGTATCTTACTATTCCAAAAACTTGGTATATTGTTCCTTATACTTAGATACTTTAATGTTTTTATTTATTTATTTGAGAGACAGAGAGAAAGAGAAGGAGAACACTCATCCCCTAGCTTACTCCCCAAATGCCCTCGATGGCCAAGGCTGGGCTGGGGTTGTAACTGGGAGCCAGGAACTCAATCGAGACCTCTCATGTAGGTGATGGGAAGCCAGTTACTTGGGCTACCACCACTGCTTCTCAGGGACTACATTAGAAGCAAGCTGGAGCCAGGAGCCTGAGCAAGAAATGGAACCCAGGTATTATGATGTGGGATGTGGCTGTCTAAACTGGTAGACCAAACGCTTGCTCCCTGCTTTTCTTCCTGTTGAGAAACATTGTGTAATGTATATGAAGTTCTTGCTCATATTGTCTTGCACTTACCTTAGAGTATTTTTGTGTATTGTGGATAGGTTTCTTCTATGACATGATACCTACACTTTTCTGTATGTATACTTTATTATTAAAATAAAGTGAGCTGCAGAAGATGGTAGAATCTGGCTTTAGTCTTGGAGAGTTTGAATAAGAAGGAGTAAAAATTTGTCAAACCAGTATTTCTCAAAGTGACCACGCAGAATTTGTATGGAATTCCCTGGGCTGTCCAGGGGAAGTAGAGCTAGGGAAGATGGCACATTGGAGAATGAAGGAAGCAGGGCGGGTAAGGAGAGGTCCCTCTTCAGTCTTCCTGCCCGCGATAGAGCTGGGGGCAGAGAAATGTCCCCCCATCAGGAGCAACGCGTGGTGACAAACGCGGAGGTCGTGGGAGTGCAAGGCCTGTGAGTGGTGAGCAGCAGGGAGACGCGGCCAGCCGCTACTCGCTACTCGGAGACAACCTTCCCAGCACAGAAGGGCAGCCTCGCGGAGCCTGGTTATCTGAACAGCAGAGGAAACCAGAAATGCAGGTTTTCGCGAGCGTACCCAACCTACACGTGTCAGCAGCTGATTCCAACGTTTTAGGAAGTTTTTTTGACCGTGTAAAACACATATGCCGGCTGTTTGTGATCCGTGACTCCAGCTTCTCTAAGAGTATGCTGTCATCATTCTTAGCATTTGATGGTTGGGGTCACTCAGTTTGTGGAGACACAGGGACGGAATACCCTGTTGGGGGTCTCCTCAGTCCACCACTTCCCCTTTCCAACCCCACCAGCAGTCCTGATGGGCCCCCTTGGGGACACCTCTCCTCCTGCCAGAGAGTCTTGACCACTGCCCATGGTGGGAAGGCTGCCTTCCTTCAGTGGAGCTGCGATAGGGAAAATGTGGGCCCGCTGATTATAAAGGCATAGACTTTGAATCCGAATTGGTCTGCGTCCAGCTGGGATCTGTGGGTGAAGAAGCCAAGTCCCACAAAATTCTGGTGACTTGCACAAGGACATGTGTAGAGTCCGTGGCATCTACTGATCTCGGTTTCTCATGAGTTCTCCGCCTGTGCGGCAGTATGCAGCCAGCCAGGTAGGCAGGGGACTGCAGGAACACCCCGCATCCCAAGAAAATGCGAAGTTTTTGCCTATGCATAACTAGACCTTAATTAAATTTATTTGTTTATTTATTTTTATTTGTTTTATTTATTTGAAAGAGAGTTACAGAGAGAAGTAGAGAGAGAGAGAGGTCTTCCATCCACTGGGTCACTCCCCAGATGGCTGCAGCGGCCAGAGCTGGGCCGATCCAAAGCCAGGAACCAGGAGCTTTTTCCAGGTTTCCCATGTGGTTGCAGGGGCCCAAGCACTTGGGCCATCCTCCACTGCCTTCCCAGGCCACAGCAGAGAGCTGGATTGGAAGTGGAGCAGCCGGGACTAGAACCGGCGCCCATATGGGATGCCGGTGCTTCAGGCCAGAGCTTTAACCCACTGCACCACAGCGCTGGCCCCAAATTGAATTATTTATAATGTCCTAAGTAGAGGCTGAATATACCATATCCTCTTCCCCATGCCTGAATACAGATTTGGCCAGTCGGTGACATCAGTAATTGAGTGAGTCTGCGTCTTATGTGTGGTAATTACACTGTGGCTTCTTGCTGTTATTTCCAACACTGGGAATGGGCTTTGCATGAGAGATCATTCCTCATATAAAGAGGAGTAGAAAGGAAACTTCTTTATAACTGAAAAACAACTAAATGGAGGGGCCGGCGCTGTGGTGTAACGGGTAAAGCCGCCGCCTGCAATGCTGGCATCCCATATGGGTGCCGGTTCAAGACCCAGCTGCTCCACTTCCCATCCAGCCCTCTGCTGTGGCCTGGGAAAGCAGTAGAAGATGGCCCAAGTCCTTGGGCCCCTGCACCCACGTGGGAGACCTGGAAGAAGCTGCTGGCTCCTGGCTTCAGATCGGCACAGCTCCGGCCGTTGCAGTCATCTGGGGAGTGAACCAGCAGATGGAAGACTGCCCCCCTCTCCGCCTCTCCTCTCTCTGTGTTAACTGTGACTTCCAAGTAAAATAAATAAATCTTTTAAAAAAATAACGAAATGGCTTCGTATTTCCTGGCCTCTTCAGGTAAATCATAATGGTAGTACATGTTACCATTTGAGGAGTCCTGTCCTTTGTCAGAAGTGATGTTAATACTTTGCAAACTGTCTGCTTGTGCTTGTCAAAAGCCTAGCAAGTAACTAGAGTTCATTCTGTTTTATAGATGAGGAGCCAGGTTAGGTGATTTGATCCAAGGCCTCTGACTTTGGAGTTATGCCATGCATCTCTGCACTGCGCTGCCTATCCAAGTAGCTGCTTCAACCCGAAGGCCTCCATGAAAATCCCAACAGAGGTCAATCATCGGCGTTGTTAGGGGATTAAAGAGAACTGTTTGTTAAAGAGAACCATTCGTTAAAGAGAACTGTTTATTCTTTGTTCCACATTTCCCTTGGAGGTTCCGAGTCTTGATTTTCTCAGAACATCTGACTCGTGGCATTGCTCAAACTTTTGGTTTGTGTTTCTTTCTTAGCACACACACACAGTCCATAAAAATGTAATCTGAAGTGAGTTCCCTTACAAAGAAAATAGACTCAAGAAAGCAATGCTGTCAAAATGAATACATCTTTGAAGAGAATTTTGTGAGCATTAGTGAGCAGATTATTTGACAATGTGTCATAAATTTAGATCCCAATTAAACATACGATGTGCAATAGTTGCCTATACAATGTGAACATGTTGTAGATATATTAAATCCCAAGTTTAAGCGTGTTGCTTAATGAGAAAGAGCTGTGTATGATGTCAAACAGGATGGTACAGCATTCGCGAGACATCATCCTTTTGCCTGGAGTGAAATGAATATGGGAGTGATGAGGTTTTAGGATGAAAGTAATTTCCTGTTTGCCCAGATAATGCTTGGTTGGTTGTGGATTATTCTCCCAGGTGGTAGAGCAAATCGCTAGATTGGAATTGAGCTAGGGAACTCTGACAGAGCAGACATGTTTGCAAATCTTTGTTCCCCTTCCATCTTGAAGAGTATACACCTTCTTCCGATGCTTACATATGAAAAGAATGGTGTTTTGGGGGCCAACACCATGGCTCACTCTGCCTGTGGCGCCGGCATCCCATATGTGCACTGGGTTCTAGTCCCGGTTGCTCCTCTTCCAGTCCAGCTCTTCCAGTCCAGCTCTCTGCTGTGGCTCTGGAGGGCAGTGGAGGATGGCCCAAGTCCTTGGGCCCTGCACCCACATGGGAGACCAGGAGAAGCACCTGGCTCCTGGCTTCCGGATCTGCGCAGCACCGGCTGTAGCGGCCATTTGGGGGGTGAACCAACGGAAGGAAGACCTTTCTCTCTGTCTCTCTCTCTCTCTCACTGTCTATAACTCTACCTGTCAAATAAATAAATAAATAAAAAGAAAAGAATAGTGTTTTTTAAAATTTTACTTAAGGTATACAAATCTCATGTATTTCATGTGTGGAGATTTAGGGACATAGTGATACTTCCCACTCTACCCTCCCTCCTGCCCACACTCCCACCCTTCTTCCTCCTCCCTCTCCTATTCCGTCTCTAAATTCTTACAATGATCTGCTTTCAGTTTACTTTATACTCATAAAATTAACCCCACACTAACTAATGAGTTCTACAAACAGTATGAAGAAGTGAAATCAGCATATGAAAGAGTTATCCGTACCCTCATGTTTATTGCTGCTTAATTCACAATAACTAGGATATGGAATCAATCCAGATGTCCATCAACTGAAGACTTGGTAAAGAAATTATAGTAGGTACGCACTGTGAAATACTATTCAACAGCAAAAGAAGTATGTTGTTTGTTTCAAAAAAAGGTCATTTGCATGCACCGGATGGTGGTATGCACTTCATAGTTTGCCACACGCCCTATTGCTCCCCATCATGATCCTGCTAACTCTAGAGAATTCACTTTTCCTGGCCGTGATGGCATCTGTGTTTGCAGCCATATCTGACTGCCTAACATGGATAAAGAAACACAACACTGGGTCTTATTTGAACACACTGATTAGGATACAGCATGGCCAGTAGGAAGAAAGAATTCTTCATCACGTGGGCAGGACTTTAGGGAATATTTCCATAAAGAAGTAGCTCTCGAGTTGCTACTGAAAGGAGAGTAGAAATTCCTCAGGAGCCTACAGAGGTAGAGGGGAAAACACTGGGAGTAGGAAACATTGACCAAAGAGAACTCCCAGGGAAAGGGAGACCAACTATGGAGGCAGGTGAGTGTCAGGCTATGGGACCATTAAATGGCATGGTATTTAAAGGTGAAAAATTAGAGTATTTTCCTTGTGTACCCCAAATAACACTTTCCTAATTTCTATTGCAGATATGTGCATCAGAGGATATGAACACAGGAGAATTGTGGGTTGGGGGTAGGAAGTGGGTTGCTGCCTTTGGTCTTTAATAGCCATCCTGAGATGCAAACTGGACAGGGCATGAGAAAGCATTGTAGGTTATAGCAATGCTTATTCTCAAATGGGGTATTCATTCCATGTGTCGCAAGTCATCCTATCACCCACACAGGAGCTGTCACTGTGTGTAAGAAGACTTCTGAACAGAGAACACTGTTGCACTCACGTAATCCTGATGATAATGATGCTCTCATTAAATTTGTAGGCAAGTATCCCTCAGGATTAGATGACAGTTTATTTTGCAGTGTTTGGTTTTGTTTGTAACTTTCCTGGCCAGATATTTCCTTCTCTCTTCAATTTAAGCAGTTATTTCCAGAAAAACATTTCCATAAGAGAGTAATCTGGGTTCTGATTTTTGCATAAATGAAAGCAGAAATACTGATTCTTATATTCCACTCTTCTGCCCAGTGGGTGCTGCCTAGACAACACAGATTTCAAATAACTGGAAAACAAATGGCAAAATTCAGACAAGTTTTAAGAAGAGATGGGGCCAGCGCCGTGGCTCACTTGGCTAATCCTCTGCCTGCGGCGCTGGCATCCCATATGGGCGCCAGGTTCTGGTCCCAGTTGCTCCTCTTCCAGTCCAGCTCTCTGCTGTGGCCCGGGAAGGCCATGGAGGAGGATGGCCCAAGTGCTTGGACCCTGCACCCTCATGGGAGACCAGAAGGAAGCACCTGGCTCCTGGCTTTGGATTGGTGCAGCGCCGGCCATGGCAGCCATTAGGGGAGTGAACCAACGGAAGGAAGACCTTTCTCTCTGTCTCTCTCTCTCTCACTGACTATAACTCTGTCATAATAAAATAAAATTCCCTTCTATAAAAAGAAAAGAGAAAGTAGATGTTGAGTAAGTGTCAGGACTGGGTGAACTGTTCTGTTGTTGGACAGACCTGACTTAGAGTTTTGAATCTGTCATTTAGTGGTTGGGTGATCCTGCTACATCACCTCTCCTATGTCAATTTCCTGTGGCTCCTGGGACAGATGATGACAAACTTTGTGATCTAAAAGCAACACAGATTTATTATCTTACACTTGTAGAGATCAGAAGTCCTATAACGTGACGGCATGGTTGTGCTCCTCTGGGAGGACCTAGGGGAGGAGTTCTTGCCTTGCTTGTTCTAGCTTCTAAAGACTCCAGGATGGGCCCTTAGGCCCTCCAAGGACTACCCAGGCCTCACCCTGCCTTGCGTCCTAGATCACAGATCAGGAGAGTGCAGGGCAGAGTGGCCAGAGACTGCTTGTGGCCCCTCCGCCATCTTCAAAGCCAGCCAGGGCTACCCGAGGCTTTCCCACACTGCGTCACACGGTACTGCTCTTGTGAGCCGGTTCCCTCCCTGAATCTCCCTGGAACGATCCAGTATAATCCCCAGCTCCTTGCATTGTCGTGTCTGCAGAGTGTGAGCCGACAGTCTCGGGTTCTAGGGACTTGAGTGACAGTGTCTTCAGGGGGTTATCTTCTGACTACCACAGCTCTCATCAACAAAATCGGAATGAGAAGACCTGCCTTATGGGGCTACTGTAGGGCTTGAATGACATTCAGAGCCATGCTTAGTACCTGACGCGGCGTCAATAATGTGAGATTTTTTTTTTAAAGAATTGAATTGCGATTCAATGGGTAATATAAAATTTATCATCGTAACCTGTTTTTGGTGTGTAGTTTGGTAGTGTCCGGGACATCCTCATGGTTGGGCGGCTCTTCACCTTGCCACATGACAGCTCTACACCCATTTCAGCTTCCCACACCCTGCTTCTCCCAGTCCCTGGCAGCCACCATGCGGCTCACTACTTCCATGGGTCCGTGGAGTAACAACTGCGTTTGTCTTTTGTGACCGGCTCATTCCCCTTAGCATAAGGTCCTTAGGTTCCATCTCTGGTACTGCACACATATTTCTTCTTGTTTAGTAGACAATGGCTCCTCTGCCTTCTGGCTACGGAGGCAACACTGCAATAAACACGAAAGTATGAGCAGTGTTTTAAGAACCTGTGGTCACTTCTTCTCGGTCTGTACCCATAAGGGAAACGATTGGCTCATTCTATTTCCAAGTTTTTGAGAAACTGCCATTTTCTCTTCTTTTCTTGTCTCTCCCTTTCCCTCTCTATCCCCTGCCCGCCGTCTTCTTTCACATCCTGATGGGTGGGAGGTTTGGGTTTTACTAACACAAGATTCCATGCGGTTAGCTCACCACTGCCATACTGAAAAGTGGGCAGTTTATTTGGTCTCTCAGAACCTTGTGTTCTTAAACTGAAAATAAGGAGAGCAATACTTAACTTGCAGGATTGTGCTAAGGATTAGAAATACATAATGTATGTAAGGTGTCTAGAATTACTAAGGACTGGTAACATCTGTAATGACAGCCTGATTAGAGTTTTTCAGAGAAACAAAGCCGATAGGCTATGACACAGTATAGGATTATGCAATATAATCTCGAGATATTCATCATAAAGAATTGGCTGACCTGATGAACAGGCTGAGGCGCCCCATGCCCTGGCATCTGCACTCTGGGCACTCCAGAAAGCCGGTGGCACAGTTGCAAGGCCTGAGAGATGAGAACCTATGGCATCAATTCCAGTTCAAGTGTGAAGGTCTGAGCACCTGGTATGTGGAGAACAGGACACTGATGATCCAGGCTCAAGCAGTGGAGCAGAGGCAGAGAACATCCAGCCCTCCTGCCCCCTGTTGTCTTGTTCAGCCCTCAGTGGAGCGGATGAGGCCCCTCGTACAGAGGGGGTCCACCCTTGCAAAGGCAGATGTCTTCCAGAAACACCCTCGCAGACACATCCAGAAAGAAGATTTAATCAGAGGCTTGGGCATCCTGTGGTCCAGCCAGACACGTGTGCATGAGATGATGTTGAGGGGGAGAGGAGGAGGAAGACATGCAGGAGTCTGAACTTTGCTCTGAAGGCCAGCATGGAGAGGAGAGGTCAACCAGCGTGGTTAGGTCTTCTCGGCTGTTTCTGCTTTACAACCTTAGAAGAAGTCCAGAATTCGGTTTCTTTTTCCTCGTGCCTGTGAATCATGTTGAGAATTTAAATGTTCTTACTTTGTTCCAAACAGCATATTCCTTGTGTTAAATCTACTTGGTGATTTCTGGAGCACACTGACCCGAAATACTTAGCCTTACTGAAAGTTGGGACGTTAGCTGTCCATGGCTCTGTTTAACACACATGTGACAAGCACATTGCGATCCCACACTGCGCTGAGTGCAAGGCAGGCATTACATCAACCGAGTGATCCTCTGGTGTGACTTTTAAGGAAACACACACAGAAGTAGAGTTGTCTCTTGTGTGAGTGACTGAGATATAGCTATTTTTGATTTAAATTCTAGCAGAAAGTCTTTTATTCACTGGGACTCTATTTCCTTCTAGTGGGTTTATTTATATGGAGACAGACTGCTCAGGTAGGTTCAGATGTTGGCCCTTTCTCTTCCTATTGGTATGATCATGCACGTTAGCCTCTTTCTTTTGGTTTCTTCATATGTAAAATGGGTGTAAATGGATGCACTTTGCAGGACTGTTTAAAGTCAGGCTGCAGAATTGAACAGCTGCATTAGAACATGTGATGAAAGCAGTGTTTCAGCACTTGTAAGGGCTCCCTAAGTTCTTGTTGTTCCTGTAGGCTTTAAAAATGGGTATTCTGAGTGGTCACTTCATCTAGAAGTGTTGTCCACATGTTAAGACATGGATGTCAGCAAGCTGGGCACCAGCTTTGTGCCCAGGGTTGAAGAATCAGTCTTGTGTACAAAATATAAGAATTTCAAGTTTTCTTTTCTTTTTTTAAATTTATATGAAGTGGGCAAATTTCATGTATTTCATACATATCTAGTTAGGAGCATGATGATACTTCCTCCTACCCTCCCTCCTGCCCACCCTCCCCCTCCCTCCTCCTTCCTTTCTTATTCTTTCTTTTAATTTTTACAGTGACATGCTTTCAGTTCATTTTATAATCATAAGATTAACCCTCCAGTAAGTAAAGAATTCAGCAAATAGTAAGAAGAAAAAAAAAAAGCCACTGTTCCTCAAGAGTAGAGATAAGGGCTCTAAACAACAGTAATTCCTAAAATGCCAATTTTGCTCATATACATTACATTATTTTGTACTCTATTAGTAACCACAGATCAGGGAAAATGAGATATTTGTCTTTTTTTGGGACGGACTTATTTCATTAAGTATAATACTTTCTAGTTACATCCATTTTATTGTGAAAGGATTTCATTTTTTTATGGCTGCATAGAATTCCATGGCGTATATATACTACATTTTCTTTATCTAAGTCATCAGTTAATGGGCATTTGGGTTGATTCCATATCTTAGCTTTTGTGAATTGAGCTGCAATAAACATGGGAATACAGGTAACCTTTTCATATGATGATTTCATTTCACTGGGGTAAGTTCCCAGGGGTGGGATGGCTGGGTCATATTGTAGACCTATTTTCAGATTTCTGAGGAATCTTCATACTTCCCCCCACAATGGCTGTCCTACTTAGCATTCCCACCAACAGTGTAATAGGGTACCTTTCCTGTCACATCCATGCCAGCATTCATTGTTTTCTGATCTCTGTATGAGAGCCATTCTGACTGGGTGAGCTGAAACCTCATTGAGATTCTTATTTGCATTTCCCTTATGGCTACTGATCCTGAGCATTTTTTCATGTGTCTGTTGGCCATTTGAATTTCATCTTTTGAAAATGCCTTTTCAAGTCCCTTGCCCATTTCTTAACGGGATTGTTTATATTGTTGTTGCATTTCTTGAGTTCTTTATAGATTCTGGATTTTAATCCTTTATCAGTTACATAGTTTGAGAATATTTTCTCCCATTCTGTCTGTTGCCTCTTCACTTTCGTGAGTGTTTCCTTTGCAGTGCAAAAGCCTCTTAGCCTGATATAATCCCATTTGTCTATTTTTGATTTCATTGTGCATGATTCTAGGATCTTTTCCAAGAGGTCTTTGTGCCAATGTCTTGCAGTTTCCCCAATGTTCTCCTCTAGTAATTTTATGCTATCAGGTCATAGATTTAGATCCTTGATCCATTTGGAGTGGATTTTTGTATAAGATGTGAGGTAGGGGTCTTAGTTCATACTGCTGTATGCAGAGATTCAATTTTCCCAGCAACATTTGTTGAAGAGACTGTCCTTGCTCCAGGGACTGATTTTGGCTCCTTTGTCAAATATTAGTCAGTTATAGATGTGTAGATTGATTTCTGTAATTTATATTCTGTTCCATTGGTCTACAAATCTGTTTTTGTGCCAATACCAGGCTGTTTTGATTATAACTACCCTGTGGTGTGTCTTGAAATCTGGTATTGTGATGGCTCTGGCTTTGTTTTTGTTGTTTAATATTGCTTTAGCTACTCAGGGTCTTTTGCATTTCCATATGAATTTTAGCATCATTTTTCCTAGATCTGAGAAAAATGTCAGTATTTTCATTGGGATCACATTGAATCTTTAAATTTTTTTTTTGGTGGGATGCACGTTTTGATGATGTTAAGTCTTCTAATTCATGAACTTAGGGGAATTTTGTCTAATTTTTGTGTCTTCTTCTATTTCTTTCTTTAATGTATTGTAATTTTCATAGTGGAGTTATTTTACCTCCTTAGTTAAATTTATATTTAAATTTATTGTAGATATTTAATTTTTTGTAGCTACTGTGAATGGGATTGATCTTACAAATTCCTTCTTAGCTATGGCATTGTCTATGTATAAAAAGGCTATTGATTTTTGTGAGTTAATTTTATACCCTACAATTACCAAACTCTCTTATGAATTCCAATAGTCTTTTAGTGTAGTCTTTGGTTCCCCTATATATATATAAAGAATCATATCATCTGCATACAGGGATAATTTGACTTCCTCTTTTCCAATTTGTATCCCTTTGATTTCTTGTTCTTAGCTAATGGCTCTGGCTAATACTTCTAGAACTATATTGAATAGCACTGGAGAAAGTGGACAGTCTTTCTTGTCCCAGATCTTAGTGAAAATGCTTCCAACTTTCCCCCATTCAATGTGATGTTGGCTGTGGACTTTTCATATATTGCCTTGATTAGTTGAGGAATGTTCCTTTTATATCCAATTAGCTTAATGTTTTCATCGTGAAAGGATGTTGTATTTTATCAAAGGCTTTCTCTGCATCTACTGAGATAATCATATGTTTTTCCTTCTTCAGTTTGTTGATGTGATGTAACACATTGATTTGTGAATGTAGAACCATCCCTGTTACCACAGATAAATTCCACTTGGCCTGGGTGAATGGTCTTTCTGATGTGTTGTTGGATTTGATTAGCGAGAACTTTGTTGAGGAGTTTTGCATCTATCTTCATCAGTGTTATTGGTCTATAGTTTTCTTTCTTGTATCTTTTTCTGGTTTTGGAACTGAGGTGATATTATCCTCATAGGAATTTGAGAATATTATATTCCTTTCAACTGTTTTGAATAGTTTGAGAAGAATTGGAATTAGTTCTTCTTTAAATGTCTGGTAGAATTCAGCCATGAAGCCATCTGGTCCTGAATTTCTCTTTCTTGGGTCTTTATTACTGATTCAATCTATGTGTTGTTGGTGTGTTTAGGTTTTCTATTCTTCATGACTCAATTTTGGTAGATTTTAATTGTCCAGGAATCTATCCATGTCTTCCAGATTTTCCAATTTCTTGACATATAGCTGTTAGTAGTAATTCCTGAAGATTCTTTTTATTTCTGTGTTATCCATAGTTATGTCTCCTTTTTCATATCTGATTTCATTGATTTGTGTCTTCGTCTCTTTTTGTTGATTAGTTGGGCCAATGAGGTATCAGTTTTGTTTATATTTTCAAAAAAACCCAGCTCTTCATTTCTCTGATCTTTTGTATTTCTTTGTTTTAAATTTTGTTTACACTTTAATTTAATTATTTCTTTCTTCATTTTAATTTTGGATTTAGTTTGCTATTGTTTTTCTAAGTTTATTGATAACTCATTTATTTTATGCCTTTCCAATTTCTTAATGTGTTTCTATAAAGTTCTCTCTTAATATTGCTTTTACTGTGTCCCATAAGTTTTGATATGTTGCATTGTTATATTCATTCATTTCCAGGAATTTTTAAATTTTCTTTTGATGTCTTCTATGACTGATTGTTCATTCAGGAGCATGTTGTTCAGTCTCCATGTGTTTACATATTTTCAAGAGATTCTTAAGTTGTTAATTTTGAGCTTCATTCCATTGTGGTCAGAAAGGACATATGGTATGATTTCATTTTTTTTCTAAATTTCCTGACACTTTATGGCCTAGCAAATGGTCTATCCTAGAGAAATATCCATGCACTGATGAAAAGAATTTGTATTATTCAATTGTGGCATGAGATGTTCTGTATATATTTTTTAGTTCCATTTGTTTCATATTGTAGATTACATCTATTATTTCTTTGTTGATTTTCTGCCTAGTTGATCTGTCCATTGCTGAAAGTGGGGCATTGAAGTTTCACGTGACTGTTGTATTGGAGTCTGTCTATGTCTTCCTCTAGAGCCATTAACATTTGTTTGAAATAGCCAGGCACCCTGGAACTGGGCACATACACATTTATTATAGTCATATTTTCCTGTTGAATTGATCCCTTAATCATTACATTATGTCCTTCTCTGTCTCTTTTAACAGTTTTTGTGTTCAAATATATTTTGTCTGCTATTAGAATGGCTACATCTGCTTGTTTTTCCTTTCTATTAACATAGAATATCTCTTTCTGTCCTTTCACTTTCACTGTGCCTGTATCTTTGTTGGTGAGATGTGTTCTTTGTAGGCAGCAAGTAGATGGGTCTTGTCTTTTAATCCATTCAGCCAGTCTGTATCTTTAAATGGAGAATTTAGGCCATTTACATTCAAGGTGACTATTGCTAAGTAATAACTTGGCCCTGCTATTTGTCTGTAAGTATCCCTATTGTTTCCTTTGTACTTTTACTATGAGATTTTCTGCCTTCACATTCTTTCATAATGATCACCATCTTTCTGTGTTTCTGTGTGTAGCACATTCTTAAACATCATTTGGAAGGCTGGATGAATGGTGACAGATTCTTTCAATTTTTTTTTAAAGATTTATTTTATTTATTTGAAAGAGTTAAAGAGAGAGTTAGAGACATAGAGAGAAAGGTCTTCCATCCCCTGGTTCACTCCCCAGATGGCCACAACGGCCAGAGCTGCATCAATCTGAAGCCAGGAGCCAGGAGCTTCTTCCAGATCTCCCACGTGGGTGCAGGGGCCCAAGGACTTGGGACATCTACTACTTTCCCAGGCCACAGTAGAGAGCTGGTTTGGAAGAGGAGCAGCTGGGCCTAGAACCGGCACCCACATGGGATGCTGGTACTTCAGGCAAGGGCTTTAACCTGCTACACCATGGTGCCAGCCCCCTCAATTTCTGTTTGTTATGGAAGGTCTTTATTTCACCCTCAATTTGTAAATGAGAGTTTTGCAGGATGCAGTATTCTGGATTGACAGTTGTTTTTTTTTCTCCTCGTAAGACTTGGGCTATGTCTCTCCATTCTCTCTTGGCCTGTATGTTTTCTTATGAGAATTCAGCTGTGAGTCTAACTGGGGATCCTCTGAAAGTAATCTGGTGTTTTTCTCGTGCACATTTTAGAATCTTTTCTTTATGATTTATTGTGGAAAGTTTGACTGCAGTGTGTCGTAGTCAAGATTTTTTCTCATCATGCATATTAAAAATTCTGTGTGCTTCCTGTGCGTGGACGTCCCTTTATTTCCGTCAAGTTGTCCGACCACGAACTCAATCCAATCCCAAAGAGAAACCAAATGGATGGATAATTGTACAGATGAAACATTAAGTCCATTTTTCATGTTTTACTGATATGAACAGTTTGATAGAAGCTACTGAAAGAAGTCTGTAGCATTAAGGGGTGCCTATTACAGGATGCTTGCTAACACACTGAGCAGCCAGGATTTGTAGCAACACAACCCTGCTGCCTTCCATGTCCCCCTCACAACCCCGAGCCCTGTTCTTTGTACTCCATCTCCCTCACCACAATGCACAAAGCTGTTCCAGCAGGGCACTCTGTGATCCTCAGTATTTAACGTTGTCATGGATTAGTACTGCGTTTAATATTTTATTTTGTAAACTCATCATTCTTTAGTGGTTAAGAATTGTCCACATGGCATACAATACAATGCCAGCTAATGAACAAAAGATGGATTTGGTAAACATCATTGTTTCAGTCTTTAGTTTCTGCTGGAATGGGGCTTTTAAAATGCAAAATGTGTGTGGTAGTTTCAAAGTGTAATCTATCAAAAATGTATTGACTAGGTGATGTATTAGGGGCACTTCAGCTGAAGGGGTGTGCGTGTGCTTTGAGTCCAGAATTCTAAGTGACTGTGACTGAGACTCTGAGCAGGCCAGCCTTGCAGGTTCTCTCTTCCACCCTCCTGTTTTAAAGTTGTGGAGCAGGGGTCTTAGATAGGTTAGACCACTTAGGCAGCGTGACTTCACGTCTTAGAGACAGAAGCTACATGAGGCCACTGCTATCCAGTTCTTTCTGCAACATTAAATTGTACTTTTTCTCCCTAATATTTTTTTGACAGATAGAGTTAGACAGTGAGAGAGAGACAGAGAGAAAGGTCCTCCCTCCATTGGTTCACCCCCCCAAATGGTAGCTATGGCCAGAGCTGCGCTGATCCAAAGCCAGGAGCCAGGTGCCTCCTCCTGGTCTTCCATGTGGGCGCAGGGCCCAAGCACTTGGGCCATCCTCCACTGCCTTCCCAGGCCACAGCAGAGAGCTGGGCTTCTCCCTAATTTTCATGGACTTCTGGAGGCCAAAGGATTGATGATACAGCACTTTATCCCATATCTGGACCACGATCTATAAACACATTTACTTAAATATGATTGTTAGGGTTTTTTTTTTCTCTACTACACTTCAGCTCTCTCTTCTGTACTGTTTTCGTTGCCAGCAAGTCTGTCATAAGATATGATTTCACTAAAGGCTTCTCCAAAGAAGACAATTGGCAGCCAATTGTCAGAAATCCAGAGCCCTGAGGTTATCAGTTAGTATGTTTAATATCAGTTAATATATTTATATATCACACACTTGTATTAAAACAGACATTTCATGCACAGCCCAAGTATCAGCTTTTCCCACTGACATCATCACTTAGATGAAGGAGAAAACGGGGTGTGAAAATTCAGCACAGTGGGAAAGGGTCCCTCAGCAACCTAGAGTGTGCAGGGTCACGAGTCCATGCTGCACCTGCAGCCCTGTGGTATGGGGGGAGGAGCCACAGGACATTTGTCCTGCAGAACTTGCCACATGTCCTCTCCTGGCACAGTAGCCACAGTCACTGGCTCACAGATCTGTACCCTAGGAAGCTCTGTCTAAGCAGACGTATGGGAAAGGAGGGGAAGGGAGGGGCTGGTCAGAGGAGACACTGAGACCCATGGCCGAATCGTGAGAGTTGAGGTACCAAGGCAGGGAACAAAGAGCTCATATGTTTTAGAAAACGGAAGGTTATCTGAGTCACTTACACTATATGCTAAAGCAGTTTATCAACTACCAACTGCATGCTAGACACTGTTGTAGCTTCTTGGGACACATTAGTGTATAAATGAAATTCTGATTTCATGTGGATTCACTTTCATGGGAAGAGCTTCACAGATCACACAGCAAGATTTGCTGTTGATGTCAGAGGAGGGTTCTGAGTGCTCTATGGGGAAAAGGTAGAGCCAGAGCTAGAGCTGGCCAGTGGGATCGCGAGCATTGATGGTGGTTGGAAACGGGGACTTGCAATTTTAAGCAGAGGACTCAGAGCACGTCTTACTAAGAAGCCATTTGAAGATACACCTGAGGGAAGACAGGGATATTCAGTGAGTGATGGCTCACTGTCGTAGTCCACCTTGGGCTTGCTCTACTGAGTTGGATTAATGCAAGGAACAAACAGGAAGTTGCCCATAGCCCCAGTGACAAGGGGGTATTTAAGACAACCCTGGAAATGGAACAAGGTTTGCTTGTAAGAACTTCTCCCAGGAAGGGTATTGTGTGGGGTTGAAAGGAGTTCTCGGAGAGGGTGTTTGTGGTAGGGGTGAGATGCACCTCCAGAAACAGTGTCTCGCAGGTGCTTCTGAGGGCAAGGTTCCTGTCTAAGAGACTTTCTCCTTCCTGAGTGCATTTTGAATTTTGGAGTCAGACTTGAATTTCTTGGGAAAATAGTAAAGAGAGAGAGCCTGCCCTCTCTACCTTTTCTCCAAGTAGTTCTTAGCATCTCTTTTGAGACCAGAGAGTGGTGGGCTGTGGGGGTAACAAGATGAGAGTGTGTGACTCTAGTGGGCAGGGTGGACCCCCACGCAGGTCTGCTTGGTTTCCTTTCACTACTCTCTCCACTGTGGGCAGCTGGCACTTACAATTGCCGTGGGACATTGTAGCCACTGCAGCCGCCTTGCCTCAGCACGAGGACCGGGACTTTCCTCCCCTGCCTCCATCCTCCCAGAGTGGCCTGCAGCCAGAGCCTGCCTGGCGTGCAATCTAGAAGCCTGGTTCTTCCACTTCCTGCCAGGGATGTCCTTGACCTTGGGCTGAAATTGCACTCCTCCTTGGCTTCTTCCTTTCCCTGTCTTGATTCCTTGCTCTCGTACCGAACTCTGAAATTCTTGCACCTGAATGTTTGCTCAGGTTTTTGGGTTTGAAGTCAGTCAAACAAGGACAACAGGACGTCTACACCTTGGTCTGATCACAGCTACACACTCCTCTTTTAGACTTGGAAGTTAAATGGATGCAGAGATGCTTCCATATCCCTCAGTTTCCTGTGTGCCTAAACCTCATCTGTTTCTTGAAATTGGGATGCAGAGGACAAACACATCCCGAGAAGACTGGACATCCCAGAATCTTAGTCAGTTTGCGAGGAGTGTGGTAGTTCTTCATCTGTGGCAACATGGCTTTGTGTACATTTTGAAAACACATAAAGACACTTGACTACTTCACTGGCGAGTGAACAAGTCAGTAAATTCCTGTATCAAATAAAAATTTTTGAAAATAGTTTTCCTGAGCATTTTGGTCATTAATCACAAATTTGGTCAATTAAATTTCCCAAAACAGTCAAAAAACTAAAATATTGGTATTACTGAATATTTTACATAAATGAAATATTTGAAAACAAGACTGACATATAAGAGAATATAGTTCCACTAGCCTTATTCTGGAACACACTGTGTGGTTGTTCCTTTCTTTTCTACACAAGTTTCTATATCACTGATACTGTTAACTTCCAAAGATAATAATATAATTTTAACATTGTCCTGGGATTGCGGAAATGTTGTAAGAGCAAGAAGAAATAAAAGGCTTTTCAAAAAATAAAAAAGGAAGCCATAGATCTGGATGATCAGTGGATGGGTTTCTTGGTGGGGTGGGAGAACTTGGGTTCCCCTTCCCGGCTGACTCACATGCACACTCACACACATACTCACTTGGCTGAATTTTCTTTGTATAGTTAAATTTGACTAGTTTGGTCTAAAGACTTTACCTGCAAAATAAGTTTTAGTTTTTATTTTGATATGGAGAACCACCATAATCAAGATACAGAATGTACCAATCAATCTCCAACTTCTCTTGTGTACCTTATCTATTAACCCATCAACACCCCTCTACAGGCATGGACACATATACACACACACACCACACACCCACATACCCACACACCCACACACCCACACAGGACCCTTGGGAACTTTTGATTTGCTTTTAGTTACTACAGATTCATTTTCTTTGTGTAATTTAATATGAATGGAATATTTTGTTTATTGTTTGTTTTCAGTTGTGTGACTTTTTGGCTCATTCATTATTTGCTACTTTAAGTGGTTTTTCGAATATTTTATAATACATAATATGGAGATTCCACAGTTTGTTTATCTATTCATCTCTTGAAGTATATTTGGGTTATTTCTAATTATTGGCTTTTGTGACTAAAGCCAAACATTTATGCATGTCTTTATAAGAACATATGTTTTCATTCTTTTGAATAAATAGTGGAATTTCTCGGTTGTATGTAAGTGTATATTCAATTTTATAAGAAACTGCTAAACTTTTGGCTGCTCCATTTTTACATTTACACTAGAAATTTACGAGTTCCTGTTCCTCTAATGCCAGTATTTTCAGTCTTTTTAGTATTAGTCATTTTACTAGGTATGAAGTAGCACCTCATATAGTTTCATTTTATATTCTCTGATGACTCAATGACTAATGAGCTTGAACATATTGTTATGTGCTAATTGATCATTCCTGCCCATCTATTTATGTATGTGTCATCTATTTATCTGTCATTATTTTGTGTGTGAACTATCTGTTCAAGACTTCCACCTATTTCTTTTCACTAAATTGTCTGTCTTTTTAGTGTGTTCTAAGAGCTCTAAGTATATTTGGGACAAACTTTTTTCCATTTACATGCATTGTCAATGTCTTCTCTCAGTTTCTCACTTGGCCATTTCATGTTGTTACAGCAGTAGTATTTATTTGATGAAATCCAACTTGTCCAATTTTACTCTTATGATTTTTTCACTTATCTTCCAAGAAATCTGTGCCCATGACAACATCATGAAGATTTTTCCTATGCTTTCTTTTAAAGGCTTTTTATGATTTTCATTTTTTACACTTAGGTATATAACCCATGTAAAGTTAATTTTTGTATGGTGTGAGGTAAGAGTTGAGAATTATTTTTCCCCATGTGAGTATCTAATGTTCCAGAAACATCTATTAAAAAGACTTCTTTTCCAGCTGAATTGCTTTAGTTACTTTATAAAAAATCAGTTACCTAAACATGCATAGGTCTCTTTCTAAATCCTGTATAGTATACCATTAAGCTATACCCTAGTACCATATTGTCTGTATGTCATAATAGCATGATAATTCTTGCAATCACATACTGCGATGTCTTCTAACTTTGTCCTGCTTTTTCAAGATTACCTTGGTTTTTGCCCTTTACATTTCCTGTAATATAATATAACATAACATAACATAACATAATATAATATAATATAATACAGTATAATATAATATATAACATAATATAATACAACATAATGTAATATAATATAATAT
The DNA here is from genome assembly GCF_051225735.1 of Oryctolagus cuniculus. Classification (NCBI taxonomy): domain Eukaryota; kingdom Metazoa; phylum Chordata; class Mammalia; order Lagomorpha; family Leporidae; genus Oryctolagus; species Oryctolagus cuniculus. Next base: position 5,991,857 of record NC_142880.1, on the reverse strand, counting down.
ATATATTATGGTGGTCAGAGCAAGCATAAACTCATCTAGCTGTCTCTGGCCCAACATTTTTAAATACTTTTCTTAAATGTTAATCCTATTTCTGCTTTCTGGCCAAGCCTCACAAGGGATACATTCTGGAAGCATTTGGAGGCACTCCCTTTGGGTCAGTTGTCACACCAGGCCCCATCAACTGTCAAAGAGAGGGCATGAGGTCATGTGGTAGAAAATGTGGTTATTCAGGCCATCAGAGCCTGCTGTGGTGTGTGTTTGTCAAATGAGTGAATGACTTATGGACCAGTGTCGCAGCTAAAGAAAAGAATAAAGCAGAGGACCTTGACGATGAAGCTTGGTGATGCTCTAGATTAAAGGCCATGACGAAGAAAGAGAGGGCATTGTGTGTTCACAGGCATTGTATCCTGAATAGAAGCAGGCTGCACCGAACGGTGCTGGGGCCATTTGCTCACCACACAGTTGCATGACTTAGGACCCCTGCTGCTTAGGAGAAGAGCCCTAGATCAGAAAGCAGTGCTGTGATTCTCCAGGCCTGATTCGTGATATTATCTCCTTCTGTTGTAAGCTTTTGCTTATTGTACTGTGAGTTTTGGAAAAGTTCCTGTCATACCATGTAGCAGCCATTTCTTCAGGTGTTGTACTGTGTCATTGCGGGGAGAAAATGGCCTGCGTGTGTGTATGTGGGACTTTTATTCTTGATCAGTGAATTTATTCTTTTTTTTTTTTTTTTTTGACAGGCAGAGTGGACAGTGAGAGAGAGAGACAGAGAGAAAGGTCTTCCTTTGCTGTTGGTTCACCCTCCAATGGCCGCTGCGGCCGGCGCACCGCGCTGATCTGAAGGCAGGAGCCAGGTGCTTCTCCTGGTCTCCCATGGGGTGCAGGGCCCAAGCACTTGGGCCATCCTCCACTGCACTCCCGGGCCACAGCAGAGAGCTGGCCTGGAAGGGGGGCAACCGGGACAGAATCCGGCGCCTCGACCGGGACTAGAACCCGGTGTGCCGGCGCTGCAAGGCGGAGGATTAGCCTAGTGAGCCGTGGCGCCGGCCAGTGAATATTCTTAATCTACACAATCTTCTCCCAGGATGCTCCTTGGAGGAGGAGCCCCGTTTTCCTTCTGATGAGACACTGTGGAATGATTCTACCCTTTCAGATAAGATCTTACCCTAGATGATGTTTTCTCTTAGATTGGATCTCATAGAGTAGTGTAAGTTTCCTGGACATCTTTCTTATCATGGCTGGAGTTACATGGTTCTAACCGTACACAGGAAAAATGGTTCTTGTATTTTCCAGCATCTTCTTCCCTTGATGTGCCTGCACTGGATTCTGCACTGAACTCTTGTGAACCCTATGTGGGGATTGTTTGATGCTAGGCAAACTGTGGCTGTGTCTCTGTCAACAACTCCTGCGGAGGCTTGCAAGTTTAATTCTGAGACCTGTGTTCAGATGGACTGCAGAGGCATGATGTTGGCCTCTACTACATTTGACCTTGCACTCACCTCTGCTTGCCTCCGTTTGAACGTCAGCTAGCCATGCCAAACCCACCTAGAGGGAGTATGAGCCGACAGCAAGCTCCGGGGTCCGCAGGCGTGTGCCCAGCCATATCTGTCAGGGGAACCCTTACAGTTCACTCTGGGAATCCCTAAGCGTGAGCTTTTCAGCTGAACCCCTGTGGGTAACACTGTCACCCTTCACCAGGGCAAGTGTAGTTCTCGGGTACTTCAGAATGTCATGAAAAATGGCACGCAGAAAGCTTTGCAAATCCATGCGTGCTTTTCCCATGATACACATTTTCATCATTTTTGTAAACACCCCTTGTAGACATGGATCTAAAAACTTTTTGCAGCAGAATGAACTTATTTTTAATTCCATTTTCTGTGAAATTTTGGAGTTACCCACATATCTGTTTTCCTGGGTCACCAAGGATTTGGGGGAAGAGTGATCAGTCCCGTGCCGTTGTCTCCGTCTCCACTGCACTTGGAATCTCAGGAGAGAGGCTTTGTTCTTCACAATGTGGGCAAACATCATCTGGGCAAGTTGGCTCAGACCTGCAGGAGTAGCGGCATTCAGAGGGACAAGCATTAGTAGGTGTTTTGGGTGTTTGTTTATTTGTCTGAATATGAGTGTCTTGAAGTATCAGGAAAATTTAACCAAAATCTCCCTGCAGCAGTGGCAAATGCCCCTGCTGTGTGCTCCAGCGTCCTTGTGACTCTCAGAGACTCCTCTTAATTACCAGCACATGTGCAGATGGACGTCTCATGGTTGATAGAGTAAGTAATGTGGCAGATAATTCAGAGAATTACAGCTCATTTTCTAAGACAGGACAAAGACAGAGGAAAGCAGTCTGAGAAGAAGCCCTCTCTTTAGTGTATCATGGTGACCTTGCTCTTCCTGATCATTCCTTAGCAATAAACCCGAAATAGGAAACCACTAGCAGACTCCACTGGGAGCTAGATGTCAGATCCACAAAGCTGGACTTGAACGTGTTTTAACAGGTTAAAAAATAGAAGACCCCAGAAACCACATGGGCCACAGAGGGGGAAGATGTTTGGTTACAAGGTCAACTCAAAGTCTGGTGTAGTGCATGACCTGTATCTGGGAGGGGATTGTGCCAGACACAGCCAGAAACACCCCTGATAGTGAGATAGCTCAAGTTTAGCCATTTAAGATAAGCACATCCTTAAAAAGATCTCATTTTCAACAGCTTTCCAAACCATGTATTCTATGTACATATAAGGACGCTTCAAAAAGTTCATGGAAAATTGAAGTAAAAAGTGATTATTTTTTGATGTAAACAGATTTGAGATCAATGCATATTTTTATAATGCATTTTTATATGCATTTCCCATGAACATTTTGGAGACCCCCCTCATATGCATGGTTCTCACAAAATCTCGTCATGAAAATAAATTTAACTCCATTTTACATAAACTTGTTGAAATATCCTTATTTGGAAGTGAGTGTGTGTAGCTAAGTGTATACATGGGTGTAGTGTGTGTAGGGGCAAGCCTGAGTGTGTGTGTATGTGTGTGTATGCATGTATGGGTAGGTGGAGTCTATTCTGCTACTGACCATAGTGTGCATGGGTGTGTTGTGTGTTAGGGGTGTTGTGTGTTAGCGGGGGGACCGGGCATGCCTGTGCCTGGTGTGCATGCATTTGAGAGTGGGGTATAGCCTGAGCTCTCTTCTGCTGCTCATCACAAAACTCTTTTAACAAGTGTTTCTTACTGCCATGTCTGCTTCCAACCTGCAGGTTGCAAACAGATTGACTTCTTCCTCTGTGAACAGCACAGCCCCTTGCTCCCCGCACAGTGCCCTCACTCATCATCCTCATCACTCTCTGTGATGGCCTCTGACCACATCCAGTGCTGTGCCGTGTGACGGTTACATGCTGCTGCCTTGTGGGTCATCACCTCTGTGCTGGGACGTAGAGGTGATGTCACCAGGCCAGAGTCGCACAGCAAGCCCTGGAACCCAGACAAATCTTATTTTTAAATGAAGCTATGTCGTGTTAGCCAAAAAGCATGTTTAGAATAGTTAACAGCTGTTCTAAGGATGGCTGAAATGAAGAACCATCAAAAGTCTACCTTCCCTACTAAGAGATGAAATGAATAAGATGGATTAATTTATATAATAAATATAAAAATTGAATGTAATTTTAATGTCAAGATTTAAATACAATTTAAAAGAGTGGTAAGACCAAACTTAAAAACAAGTCCCAGAAACAACCAAACAAAGAAACAACCAAGGATGTTAACGTCCAGTGGTGACTCTGGGGACTGAGGTTCAGGTTCACGTCCCAGTGTGGCCATGCCCGGCTCCTGATCTGACTCTGCTACCGGGGCACCAGGAGCCTAATCAGCAAAGCACGGAAATGCTCACCAGTATCCCAGGCCAGAGAGAGGCCAGTGGGCTCCCACTTGCTTTTCCTCGTGGTGAGGCCGGTGGACCAGGGGAAGCAAGCACCTGGACTGGCTCCAGGACACGACTGGGCCCAGAGTCCCCAGCGAAGCCGGAGAAATCGAGGGACTCAGCTCCTTCCGCCTCTCCCCTGGTGGAGTCCATCCCAACACCGGACATTGAACAAAGAATCACCGCGATCCGGGGATGCTGCACCTTGCCCGGTGAGCTTGGCTGCCAGTGGACAGGCAGGTGTTCACTATCTGATGGGAGGAGTCGGAGGCAACAAAGACCTCACTTGGGCGAGCCCAGCCTTTAGGAAATGCTGAAGCCAGTTCACTGAAGAACGTTTTCTGATCCCTGTAATGCTTTTCAAGTGATTACCTTGTGAATTTCCTGTAGACCCATGGAGAAAGGACCCTGGCCATGCTCAAGCCCACACATCAGTGATGGGAAAAACTCACTGTCACCCTTGGCCCAGAACATGGAGTTTTCCTTCCCCAGTGTTGAGTCGCACTGGACTTCTTCTAACTTCCTGCCTACAGTTTCCTCATTTGCCTTCCAGGTAAGGCTCTTTTCTCATCTCTCCTCCCAGGAAGTGTCAGAATTCATGGGAAATTGGGCCCTTTTGCGAAAGCTGAGGCCTGGAGGAAGTGAAGACAGACCCTCCCAGTTGTATGGGTGATTCGAGATGAAAGCAAGACCCTTGGATCCCCGACGGAGGGCAAGCGCTTGGCACCCACAGTACCAGGAGAGGCCTGTGTGGCTCTGCCTGGTCCAGAGAATCTCTCAAGATTCAAGACTCTTTCATTCCTTTGTCTTGTTTTCCAATGAAGAATGTCCCCTTGATATGGTTTAAACAAAGTTCTCTTCTAATGGCATTTTTCTTATTTGTAAAAACATAGTATGTGTATATATGCTGTGTCTTCCTGAAAGTAGACATGGCTGCTCAATGTCACAGTTAGAAGTCTGCATAGACCAGAAAATTAAATTGCGCTTGCGTCTTTGCCCAGCTCGCTGGGTGAAGTCCCTCACGGGCCCTGCCTGCCTCAGTGGACTCAAAGGTGATCAGGGGACATTCTTTTCATCCCAGAGAAATTTCCCTTGGGACAGCTCAGGGCCTCAGGGCAAGGACAGGCAAACAGCATTCGGATCCTCTTATTCTAGTTCTCATATGGGAACCTGAAGGGCTGTCTCCCAGATGTCAGAGGCAAGCAGAGCCCCTGTGTGTTACTCCTGATGGAAAGTAAAACTTCCTTCCAGAAATAATCTCTGATATCCGAAATCTTCCTGGGATGCGGGTGTCAGAGAAGGCCCTCCTGGTTGCTGACGGTGGATTCAGATCACCGTGTGTTTAATGCTGGAGGAATGGTTCATCCTCATGCCAAAGGGAATTCTGGTGTATGGAACATTCTGTGAACTTGTTGAATGGTAGACTTGTCCCCAGCACAGCCCTCTGTGCTTTGCTGAGGAACTCACATTGTTGTCCAACACTGTCCCTGTGAGACAACCTCCCGGCCTGCAGCATGGTTCCCAAGGACCACTGCCTGGACCCCAGTCCAGAGGTTTCCAGCCAGGTACGGCCCAGGCACTCCATTGTTAAAAGCTCTCTCTGTTCAGTCAATTCTGAGAACCCTGAAGAGAGTGGCCCACGTGAATGCAGATCTCTGCAGGAACAACCAAGTAGTTAAGTGCACGCATGCCTTTCTCCTAACTTACAAAAAGCGATATGGGTCAGGTTTTCTGACAAGAACTGAGTAAATGCATGGATGTCTCAGCATATGAAAAATTAATGTGATGTTCAACCTCAGTGACTCACAATAGAAATTGCAGTATTGATCTATGGTACCCACAGGGGCAGAAGTAGATTGTAGTTTGCATCAGATTACTGAGTGAATCCCCCTGGTGGCTCCATCTACTAGAAACACATTCTTAGAGTGCAAAAAGCCTGTTACTCCGCTGTGTTGGCAGAAACTTCCTGCCTGGGTCCACGGAGGAGGCCCCTCAGCCATTCCACTGGCACGCCCTTTTCTCCTGGACAGACCCCCTTACAGGCAAGGATGCCCTCTTTATCCATCCCAGGGGCACTGGTATGGCCCCACTGGTAGAAGTCAGAAGATGGAGCCAGAAGATGGGGGCAGGGATGAGAGAGAAGAGTGTGTGGAGGGGAGACCTTAGGCCTACAGAAACATGGTTTTCAGTTCTAGCTTCCCACTGCAATTACCTAAAAGCTGTAACAACACCCAGAGGCCACATTCCACCAGGGCCAGTTAGCTCAGTCTCCGTGGGCCAGGCCTGTGACCACAGACGTTTCTCTGAAATTCCCAGAGACCCTTTAGAGCTGCTGGTGTTGAATATCAGTGTTGTGCCATCCGCCTCCTGAAGAGCAGGGAGAACCCACAGTGCATGCAGAATGATTGCGTGGGCCCTGAAGAATTTCCATCCCTTGAGTTTCTCCGTTGCCTATGCCTTGAAGCCTAAAGGTCTGCAGTGGGAGCTGTTCTCCCTTGGCTTGACCGTGGACTTGATTCTCTGCTATGAAACACGCACTGGAACAGGAAGGAGTGTGTGGAACAGCTGCGTCGCTGAAACCTTTGTGTGGGTGTTTTAATAGAGGAAGCGAAGACCACAGAGTCAGAGGGAATGTTGAGTGCCCACAGGGCAGCACCAGGACAAGGACAGGACATAGAAGTAAGGATGAAACAGTCTCCTTCGTGCTGTCCAGAGCTGGCCCCTGAGCATGCTGTCTAGACTGCTGGACTCGGGGCACTTGTGACCCGGGGTCCCACTCCCTCATCTAAAATGTCCTCAAGATTTGGTGGTTATGTGGGGTGGCCGAGGTCCTGTCCAGCCACGCTTGGATCTCCCATGTGGTTCACTTTGAAAAGAGTTGCACTCCCTTCCACCCGCTGGGTTGACTTTGCTCTGTGGGAGCCGGTGCTTGCTGTCATCCCTGATGGCATTTCATGACGGTCTTATCATTTTGTGCCTTGATACAGAGGACTCCCAATTTATATAGGAATTGTCCACAAGCTCAGCTGTAAGAGAATTATTTGCCATTTAGAATAAGCTCTCCTTTGGAAACAATGCAATATACAATAGCTAGGTTCTCAGGACAGCCATAAACAACTTCACTTGGCTGTATTCCTGAAGGGGTGTGATTGTAAATATGCATAACGAAAATAGGAGTCCATCAGATCAGGAAAACATGACTTGTCAGCCCACCCCACCTCTCTCTGCCCAGTCAACTAATTAGGTGCGCTCTTCTCAGATCCCCCCTCTGCCCACCAGTTAGCATAGCAGCATCGTAAGCAATGGTGTAGGCATATAACTTGACCAACTATTCAGTTTTACTCTGCAGGTTTGGAGCAGCGAGTGGGAGACTCTTTTCTTCCACCTTATACTTTGCAGAGGCACATGTTTATACATCGGGAACATGGACAGAATTGTTTCCTTCTAGAAACAACATGGATTTCTGTATTTATAGTTAAGAACATCCAACGCATCAGGTCTAATCATGTCCAAGGAAGGTGTCTAAGACGGTAGTGTAGCAGAGTGTGCCATTTTTGAGGATGCTTATCATATAAATAACAAACCAAGTGACAGAGTGACTTCAGCGGAGTTTTCTGGCCATGTGATTGGATGAATTAGTGGTGGGGAAATGTGGCCCTCACTTTGAAAGCTGGCATAGCAGTGCTGAAAGGACATGTCCCCTTGCAGGTGAAGACTTGTCTTTTTGTCTCAGAAAGTGACAAAGTTGTGTCAGGCTCCACAAAGTAATAGGATGTTGAGTCATGTAGGGCACAAGTAAGCATCCCTATAGGGTTTAACACAAAAGAACCACAAACACAGCCGAACACAGGGACGGGAAGTTGCCTTTCAAATCGCAGTGAGGATTGGATCAGATGAAAGGAAAGAAAAACAACAGCTGAAGCAACAAGAAGAGAAACAAAAATCAAATCAGAGGTCATCAGAGCACATCTTCAATGCTCCCCGCTTCTGACTGCTGGGCTGGGGCATGACTTTTAATTCAGGAGGGACAAGAAGAAGGCAGCATTTTTGTTTTACTCTCATTTCCTACAAAAACACATGTTTTTCTCCAGCCACCTGCCATCAGCTGATGATACAAGAGCTGTCTGAAGTGTGAGTCACAACCTAAGTTCCTCTTCTCCCTTTGACTTCAAAATTCTATCCACCCACCCACCCACCCATCCATCTACCCACCTACCCATCCATCCATCTGCCTACCCATCCATCCATCCATCCATCCACCCATCCACCCATCCATCCATCCACCCATCCATGTACCTATCCACCCATCCAGCCAGCCAGCCATCTACTCACCCGTACATCCATCTACCCACCCATCCATCCATCTACCTACCCACCCTCATACACATCCACCCATCCAGCCAGCCATCCACAAATCCACCCACCCACACACTCATCCATCCATCTGCAAATCCCACCTACCCACCCATCCATCCATCCATCCACCTACCTATCCATCCATCTACCCACCTATCCATCCATCTACTCACCCGTCCATCCATCTACCCACCCAGCCAGCCAGCCAGCCAGCAAGCCACCATACACCCACCTATCCACCCACCCAACCACACATCCATTCACAAATCTACCCATCCACACACCCATCCATCCATGCATCTGCAAATGCCACCCACCCACCCATCCATCCATGCATCCACCTATCCAGTGATTATGCAATGACCATCTTTGAAATGTGAGACAATGCTATAAGCTCTAGGAATAGGGCTGTGAATAAGACAAAGTCCTTCCCGTTTTTCTGTAGGGAAACTAGATAATTACTAACACAATTTCAGGGATTAGGACTCCTTCAAAGTAGAGCAGCATTTGGAAATCAGCCGAGGAGGCACACAGCTGTTGTAGAGAGAAGGGCCCTGCTGAAGAGGCGATGTGTGAGCAGAGTCCTCAGTGAAGCAAAGAGCTGTCGTCAGAAAAGTCACCCACTGCAGCAGTGGCCTGACTAGGCTTACAGGAGGAAAGATGAGACAATAATTGAGAGTAAACATGAGTGAGAGTCACAGACAAGCTCAGAGAGGAGGCACCTGCCAGACCAGGGAGTCTGTTGCCCAAGTAAGGCACGCTTAAGGGGGAAACACTGACAGGAGGAAGCCAGGGAGTGACCTAAAAGCATTTATTTTTACAAACAACTCTGAAAATTCACTTTATGAAATATTTATTTGAAAGGCAAAATGAGAGGAAAAGAGAGAGAGAGAGAGAGATTGATTGATCTTCCATCTGCTGGTTCACTCCCCAAATAGCTTGAAGACAGACACAGGGATGGATGAAGTTGAAGCCAGGCAGCAGGGACTCCATCAAGGTCTCCCACATTGGTGGTAGAGGTCCGAGCACTCGAGCCGTCTTCTGCTGCCTTCCCAGACACATTAGCAGGAAGCTGCATTGCAAGCATAGCAGCTGGGGCTTGAACCTGCATCCAGTACGGGATGCCAGTGTCACAAGAAACAGCTTAACCAGCTGCACCAAAACACTGGTTCCCAAAAACTCACTTTTGGTGGAGTAATAGAGATTAGCGATGCCCTTCTGCCTGAATCGACTAGACGCCCAGACAAACCTGTAAAACAGTGACTTCCCAGTCATTGGCGTCACACAGCGGAAGATGCCTGAGAGACGGAAGGCAAGTTAGGTGAGACCCCCACATGCCCAGCTCACCACCTGGAGAGAGACGTCAGGCCACAGCACAGGGGTGGGGACCAAGGCTGTGTCCAGTGATCTCATGTGGTGAGGAGACAGCAGTGAGTCTAGGGAAGCCAAGGGAGCCAGAGACCACAGAGACACCAGACAGAAAGTGGCACAGACAGCGAAAGCCAGAGACCTGCAGAGAACACCCCCGCACCCCATCCAAGGGTTCAGCTGAGTGCTGATCAGGACACTTGTGTGAGGAAGGTGTCCCTACCTGGGGACAATATCCCTAAAACAATGAGAGCAAATGGTAATCAGTGCTCACATAGGCCAGAATAGTTCCCTCAACTAGAGGGGAAAACCTTCATATTCAGAGGCTATCTGTTAGAGTGCCAAGAGGTGTCTTGCAATAGTCGGCCGGGGGTGGGGTGGCGGTGGGTGGGAGGCAGCACAGAAGATCAAAAAAACTAACACTGTGCTAGATGCTGCCGTGGTTCTGCTAATGAAGTTTAGAGTAAAACCTGGTGTGAACAAGCTACTGAGTACCAGAACAAGGCTCAAGAATATGTACAGGAATGCAAAATGTACAGCACTCAATAAGATGTGATCCACAATGCCTCGCATCGAAGGCATGCAAAAAAGCACAATAATTAGAAGGTACGGCAGCCAGCTGGAAATTTCATTGACCTGCTGTTGACATGGTGATGCAATTAATAGAGCAGGGAATTTAAACAGTCATTATTACATTTGTACTCCGTAAGTTGGAGCAAGATTGAACAAGTTACGTAAAGATATAAACACTGTTAAAATAACCCAAAATTAATTGATAGAGATGAAAACTGCAATGTCTTATTTAAAAAATTCACTGGATAGAACTAACAGTGGATTGTATCCCATAATAGAAAAATTTAGGAAACTTCAAAGATTTAGAAACAGCCCAAAGCAAAAGAGGAATAAAATCTAAACAACAAAGAAAAATGCACAGTAATGTATCTGATGACTTCAAATGGACAAAAGCATGTAATTGGAATCCCTGAAGGACAGCAGAGAGAGCTATGAGACACAGAACATATTTGAAGAAATAACTGAAGAAAATTGTTCAGATCAGTGAAATTATAAGTCACAGATCCAAGAAGTTCAATAAACATCAAGAATAAGAGACGTGATGCAAAGTACACTGAAGTGGATTATAATAAAATTGATGAAGACAAAAGTAGCCAGAGGGGAAAACATTACGTTGCACAAGAGGAAAGACATAAGGATGACAGCAGATTTTACAACAGAAACAATGCACTCCAGGAAACAGTAGATCGCATTGTTACAACACTGAAAGAAAAAAAAAGGTCATGCCAACTGATAATTAGTCAATCAATGACTGTATCTGTGAACAGGAAAGCAAAATAAATAATCTTTCAGGCATACAAAAACTAAAATAATTAAATCATTAAGAGTTGCTAAGGGGCTGGTGCTGTGGTGCAGCAGGTTAACGCCCTGGCCTGATGCACTGGCATCCCATATAGGCGCCAGTTCTAGTCCCCGCTACTCCACTTCCGATTCAGCTCTCTGCTATGGCCTGGGAAAGCAGTAGAAGATGGCCCAAGTCCTTGGGCCTCTGCACCCACGTGGGAGACCTGGAAGAAGCTCCTGGCTTCGGATCAGCACAGCTCCGGCCGTTGCGGCAATTGGAGTGTGAACCATCGGATGGAAGACCTCTCTCCCTCTCTCTCTCTCTCTCTCTCTGCCTCTCCCCTCTCTGTGTAACTCTGACTTTCAAATAAATAAATAAATCTTTAAGAACAAAAAGAGTTGCTAAAATTAACAGATATGTGGATTTTTATAAAGGAATGAAAAGAAAAGAACAGAAGCCTCAACTGCAAGGGCATATGGAAAGATGTATTGAACAAAACGGTCAAACACTTGTCAAAAATCATCAGCCGCTTGGGTGGTGCAGGTTCTGTGCTGAGCTGACCTCAGGGCTCACACTTCTCTCCCAAGCCTTGCCGTGTGATTATTTTTCATCTTTCCCTTGTGTGTTCCCCAGTGTAAGTAACAGAACGAGATACCCTGCTTCTCACTGGCCTTCAAATTCACACTGAAAATGACTCTAGCCCTTTATTTTATTTGATAAACTGAAAATTTTATGCAGGGCTGTCAAGAACACTAAAATAGCTGTTGGTGGTTCTAAAATTCTTTTATTCTGTCTCATCTTTGTAACAAAGTTTACTGTTCCCAAATCCAGTGTCTTGCGCTTACCTAAGAGTAGGGAATTAAGCAGTAATAGCTTTTGAGTTTGAACATCTGTGGGAACAAAGGAAAAGGCCTTGAGCCAGTATCCAGAATCCTGGAGGAGACAGATGCTCCCCAGGCTGGCTGGACTGAGGGCAGCCCGGCTCGCGCAGTTCAGGATGCTCGGAGGATAACTCACCAGCAGCTGTCTTCCTCGGCTTCTCTTATACTCTGATGTTAGCAGTCCCACAGCCCTCAGGCCTTTCTTTCCTGCCGCCTGTTGTCTTCTCTGTTTCTGAGCTAAGAACCATTGTTATAAGATGGATCTTTAACTTAAGAAAGACATGCATTACGTGGTTGCATCACACTTGATGCTTCCACATAACTGCTCACAGCTTCATTGTGGAAAAGATAAAAAGCAAAGCAAATTCTTCTAAACTCCTGGGCACGAATTCCAGACAGCTGTGCAGCAGACAAAGTCAATCTGTGGTTAGGGAATTTTGTGAATGAATGATGTCCTAAAGAAAGGAAACCTTTCATTAAAATATTGCTCACTTGTGGCAAAAATAATAGGACTCCACTGTTTGTAAGATATATAGAACTAGGATGTATAACTTGAGTACACAGAGTGGGGAAATGGAGGTTTACTGCTAAAGATCCTTAGCGGGATAGTGTCAACTGAAGATAGACTGTAAGGAGGAAAATTAGCAGGCGACAAATGCTAAGGCCACCAATAAAGAATAGTACAAGCTACAGTCAAGCAGCCATCCCTGAGATGAAATAGAATAAAAACTCAATCAAAAAGAATATAGGAAATGGGGAAAAAATCAGCGAAGGACAATTGGGACAAACAGTAATCAAAACGAGATGGGAGATTACAACGCAATCTATCAGTTATCACATTATAAAAACTGGAGAAACACAAACTAGAAAGGCAGAGATTGAGTGAACTGAGAAGCACTGACTAAGCATAAACCTTAAAAATAAAGACAGGCTAACGTAAAAGAAGGGGCATATACACAAGCCACACACGAATAAAACTACAGCGTGAGTGACCATATTAATAACAGACAGATTTCAGAGCAAAAAATATTGTCAGAGATAAAGAGGGTCATTTTAGGATGAAAATTCTCTAGGGGTTCATAACCATACTCATTACTCATGTATTTAGAATAGAGACTCAAGGTATTTGGAATGGGAACCAGTAGAATTCCAGGAGGATATAAATAGATCCATAATCACAGATTTTAATACTCATTTACAATAACCCATAGACTACGAGACAAAAATCAATAAGAACACATCATCATAGAAGCAGATTTGAGTGTTATCAACCACATGACCCACCCTACAACAGAACACCCATTAGTTTGAAGTGCACACTGAACATGTACCAAGATAGAGCTTGTTCTGGGCCCTAAAACAACCTCCTTAAAAAATTAAATTTTAAGAAAATTAACATAATTCAAGTCTACACTGAAAGTACATGAGAAATTAATAACAAAAGAAATCAGGAAAGTCCCCATGTGTATGCAAACTGCATTACATACTTCTGCACAGCCCGTGGATCAAAGACGAAAATCAAAAAAATCAGGGAGTGTTTTGGGTTGTACAGAAATAAAACACATCACATTAAACTTTGCAGGTGCAGCTGTTGCAGCATCTAGAGGGAAATCTTGGAGCTCTAACTGCCTCCATGGAGAACGTTCTCTGATAAGCGATCTCAGCTTCTTCCTTAAGAAACTAGGGATGCGTATTTGGATTAGCAGTTGAGACATTGGTTGAGAAGCCCACATCTCACTTAAGAGTGCCTGGGTGGCCGGCGCTGCTGCTCACTAGGCTAATCCTCTGCCTAGCGGTGCCAGCACACCGGGTTCTAGTCCCGGTCGGGGCGCCGGATTCTGTCCCAGTTGCCCCTCTTCCAGGCCAGCTCTCTGCTGTGGCCCTGGGAGTGCAGTGGAGGATGACCCAAGTGCTTGGGCCCTGCACCCCATGGGAGACCAGGAGAAGCACCTGGCTCCTGCCTTCGGATCAGCGCGGTGCACCGGCCGCGGTGGCCATTGGAGGGTGAACCAACGGCAAAAGGAAGACCTTTCTTTCTGTCTCTCTCTCTCACTGTCCACTCTGCCTGTCAAAAAAAAAAAAAAAAAAAAAAAAAAAGAGCGCCTGGGTTTGCTTCTGTCTCTGGCTCCTGATTGCAGTTTCCTGCAGGCAGTAGTGATGACTCATATAGCCAAGTTCTTGCCACCCATGTGGGAGTCCTGGACTGAGTTTCTACTTTCTTGTGTCCCCCTGGCCCAACTCCTGCCACTGCAGGCATTTGGGGAGTAAACCGCATAGAAGGGAGATCTCCCTCTGTCTATCTCTCTGCCTCTCAAATAAATACTTTTAAATAAAACTAATCAATGTAATTCACCGTTTTAACAGAAAATTGTATGAGCACATAAACATACGCAGAAATATTTGACAAAATCAATATACATTCCTGGTAAAACCAGTAGCAAAATAGGAACAGAAGGAAGTTTCTTCAATCTGATAATGGGCATCTAAGATAAACTCACAACTAACATGTAAGCCCTTACCACTGTAGGTGTGACTCCCAGATAGACCACGTTTGTGTAACCTTGAAGCTCGCTAGCGATGCAGGAACTGAAACCCACCATCAACCTGCACAATCAGAGTCAGACTTTGAGCAGGACCCCGGGAGATTTGAATCCACAGTGAAGACAGAACGGCAGGACTGTCTGGTTCACACTTGCCTCCCTACAGCCTGGCACACACAGGGAGTGTTGCGAGCATTGCATTGTTTTCTAATCTGAGCCTCCATGTCCCTCGATGTGCAATAGAAATACATAAATGCCATAGTTTATTTTGAGGATTTAAATGCATGCAAAATGTTCTGCCTGTTGAATTTTTAACAGAGGATGAACTCTTTAACCTTAGTAAAATAGATTTATATCTTATAAAATTGATCCAGAGCTATTTACCCCTTACCGAGCATCTAGTCCATTCCTTCATTTCACTGACGATGAAATTGAGTTCCAGAAACACCAAGTGACCTTTCTGAGGTCAGGGGCCAGAGGGTTCCTTGCTTGCCGTTACATCACATGCTCTGACCTGTTCAAGTCCATACCAGCACAAGGCAAAGCGTCAGTGATCATGTTTCTCTGTAAAACAGTTTAAAACATTTGTGATTCACAAGGAATTTTGCTTTCACAAGTTTTTGTCAAAAATAAGAGCAATTAAAATAGATTAGAAGATGGAGAGCTTTCTTTTGTCTTCTCAGTACAGAATATATGGACAACAAACGTTTCCAGTACTGTGTGTCAGTCTCATTAGCACCAAGAATTGTACATCACTGAGAAATAAACACAGCAATGAGTACAAAGTCAAATTCTGAAAAGGGGTGAGTATTGTCCATGTAACACACAAAATGGAAGCCAAGCCAGGTGATAACCATATAGTTACTTGGAACATAAAAATCCACATTATTAAAGTATTGGGTTGTACCATTTTCAATAGAATTTAAAATAGTCCTTCACTGTTCATTATTACAAATAAAAGACTGTTTCAAAAAACTGAATAATAGCTGAAAATTTTTAATGAGTGATTTAGACAGCTATTAGGTATAAAAGAATAAGGAAGAAGAAAAATTGATGGTTATAATTCTGAAAAGAAATTAAGCTCTGTTTTTTTTTAAAGTGGTATTCCTGGAGGCTGAACTAGTTCTTTTCTTCACAATGGAAAAAAATCATCTAACACAATTAGCTTTCTGTCAACTACACAGTTGAATCAGATTTACTCTGCTCTAGCATAGCTGATGGAAAGTGTAGAAACCCAAGTTTGAACCATATTTTTAAATACTATTTGTACTTTTGTAGGCACATCTCCTCTCTTGCTGGTATACTAGAAGCACTGGGCATTTTCTTGAAGGGGTATAATCCAAACAAATGAAATGCAAATACTAGTGAACCCTAGCTTTCTAAGACTTGATGTTTAAAAAGACAGTAATTAGATTACTACTGTGAAGTAGAACGCCAAATTTTTCACATATACAGAGTGATGTGTGAGAAAATTGGACATGGTATTTATTTTTAAGTTTTATCTATTGAGAGGGAGAGGGAGAGGGAGAGAGAGAGAGAGAGAGAGAGCAAGTGAGGGAGAAAGAGATCAGTCTTTCACCTGCTAATTCACTCCCCAAATGTCAGGGCTGAGCCGGGCTGAATCTAAGAGGCAGGAACTCCATCTGGGTCTCTGAAGTGGGTGGCAAGAACCCAACTACTTGGGTCCTCATCCTCCGCCTCCCTTGTGCATTAGGTGGAGGCTGGATCTGAAGAACGAAGTAGCTAGGACTCGAAGCAGGCACTCTGATGTGGGATGTAGGCATCCCAAGTTGGGGCTTAACTGGTTTGCCACAGCAGCCACCCCTGGCCATGATCTGGTAATCCTGAATCCAGAGCAGAGATAAACAGACAGCTTTGTTGGTCTGAAAGACTAAGAAAGCATCTTTTTTACAGGTAGTTGGTATAGTTGAGAAGGATTTTTATAGTGGTTTTATGTTTTCATAAAAATTCGGCATCAAATCTTCCTAGTTCTTCTTAAAAGCAAAAGGGATGACGATCTGACACTGGGGTTTCATTTCATTTGTGAAAAGAGGTTAAAAATTCTAATAAACAAGCACACCTTGCAGAATAGTTCATGATCCTTCAGTTTAAATTCTCAAGGGAGATCTTTTCTAAAGTAATTGAACCATTAAACTATTAGGATAAAGAGTCCTGCAAGGGAGTAATTAGAGCAAGGGTGCTGAGTGTGCTAAGGGAAGTGTGGGTGCGTCTGCTGCCAGGGAGTGGAAGGGACAGGAATCAAGGTCAGACAGTGGTGTTGCAGTCCCCCCAGGCTCCCGTCCCCACCCTGGTTCCTTTTCTCCATCCATCCAGTTTTCTCCCACTTCTAAAGCTTCCCGAGAAGCCAGAGTTAAAATGTGGGACGCTTAAGAGCTCTGTGTTTCGAGTCTTCTCTCCAATGGAGCCAAACAGAAAAGAATGAAAGGAAGTCGAAGACCAGACACTTTTCTACTGGGAAAAATCTCTCCAAGACTGTCTGAGCCTATTGCATATACGTATGCGTGTATGTGTGCCTGTGTGTATGCATGCACGCATGTATGTATGTATCCTCAGTGCTCAATTTATGAGACCTAGTTATGCTCAATAAATACTTTTAAATAAATGACGGGGTAGATACAAATATGGGTAAGATATGATATTGGGGGTAAAACCAAACTTAAGTACAGCAAACATACCTTTTTAGGCAGAAAGAAAATTTCCTGCTTCCTGGGATTTAATTGCAGACACAATGCTGATGTTACACACAAGTACGTATGGCGTCCCATTTGGTTCTTTTCATTGGGTATCTTATGAAAATTCCCTGGAAACCACTGGACAAAAAACATACGTTGAAAAGGAATGTAGGCCAGCGCCGCGGCTCACTAGGCTAATCCTCTGCCTTCTGGCGCCGGCACACCGGGTTCTAGTCCCGATCGGGGCACCGGATTCTGTCCCGGTTGCCCCTCTTCCAGGCCAGCTCTCTGCTGTGGCCCGGGAGTGCAGTGGAGGAAGGCCCAAGACATTGGGCCCTGCACCCCATGGGAGACCAGGATATGTACCTGGCTCCTGCCATCGGATCAGCGCAGTGCGCTGGCCGCAGTGCACCAGCCGCGGCGGCCATTGGAGGGTGAACCAACGGCAAAGGAAGACCTTTCTCTCTGTCTCTCTCTCTCACTGTCCACTCTGCCTGTCAAAAAAAAAAAAAAAAAAAAAAAGAAAGGAATGTAATTCAGCTTATCCCAGCTCCTTTTGTGATCATCAAGAGTGTTCGTTCTTTGGCTTAAATCACTCGCAGACATGGTAGGAAAGCTTCTCCTAACTATTATCAAAGTAGTCTTCCAGAAAGACAAGACCTCAGGGACTTTGGCTGGTGACAAATTCCTACTTGGAAAAAGAATCAGATAAGATAAACAAGCCAGACATGAGAGTAATGGTGTTTTCAGAAAACCAAGTCTGAGCTTACTAAAATATTTTCATAACAAATAGCTGCTTTTTTTTTTTTACCTTCTACTTAAATAGTAGTACCATTAATAACAGTACTAACATTTGTTTTCTGAAAAAGTCAATTATTTATTATACGCATATCACTTTGAAAGGTTTTTAAACATTGTATTATTGTTTTAGTGAAAAACCCATCCTTTTATAGTATAATGTGGTCATTTTAAATATCTACTTGGTATTTCCTGCAGACAAAAGGTACAAAAATCAACAAAATGATTTTCTCTCATGCAAGTCATCACAGACATACCTGAATGCATGGATTTTTTTTTTTTGCGCTAAGGCAAACAAACTTTTTTTATTTTATTTTTTTTATTTAGTAAATATAAATTTCCAAAGTACAGTTTATGGATTACAATGACCCCCCCCCACATAATTTCCCTCCCACTCGCACCCCTCCCATCTCCCGCTCCCTCTCCCCCTCCCCTTCCATTCACATCAAGATTCATTTTCAATTATCTTTATATACAGAAGATCGATTTAGTATATATTAAGTAAAAATTTCATCAGTTTGCACCCACACAGAACATAAAGTGTAAAATACTGTTTTAATACTAGTTATAGCATTAATTCACATTGGACAACACATTAAGGACAGATCCCACATGAGAAGTAAGTACACAGTGACTCCTGTTGTTGACTTAACAATTTGACACTCTTGTTTATGGCATCAGTAATCTCCCTAGGCTCTAGTCATGAGTTGCCAAGGCTATGGAAGCCTTTTGAGTTCGCTGACTTTGATCTTATTCAGACAGGGTCATAGTCAAAGTGGAAGTTGTCTCCTCCCTTCAGAGAAAGGTACCTCCTTCTTTGATGGCCCCGTTCTTTACACTGGGATCTCACTCGCAGAGATCTTTCATTTAGTTTTTTTTTTTTTTTTTTCCAGAGTGTCTTGGCTTTCCATGCCTGAAATACTCTCATGGGCTCTTCAGCCAGATCTGAATGCCTTAAGGGCTGATTCTGAGGCCAGAGTGCTGTTTAGGACATCTGCCATTTTATGAGTCCACTTCCCATGTTGGATCGTTCTCTCCCTTTTTGATTCTATCAGTTAGTATTAGCAGACACTAGTCTTGTTTGTGTGATCCCTTCGACTCTTAGACCTATCAGTGTGATCAATTGTGAACTGAAATTGATCACTTGGACTAGTGAGATGGCATTGGTACATGCCACCTTGATGGGATTGTATTGGAATCCCCTGGCATATTTCTAACTCCACCATTTGGGGCAAGTCCGATTGAGCATGTCCCAAATTTAATTCTGCTTTGTGTGAACATTTTGAAGTCCCTCTGTCCGGCTCCCACTCTTGCTGATCTTCCTAGATGTACTTGATAAGGATGGTTATTATGTAATGCAAGGATCGCTGCCTGTTTAGAAAAATGCCATTTGTGTACAAGCAAAAATTTTTCACTACCCAATTTTTCACTTCCTTCTAAAAAATTAAAAATAAAATCATCAAAGAAAAAAGATGGGGGAGCCACAGAGAAGACACACCCTCCTTGGGTGGTTCACCCCTTCCCACTGACCCCCCAGAATATATCTGGGTTCCCGGCAAATGACAGACACATCTATCCAAGTGTGTTCCTCTGTGACGATCGAGCTTTCCCCACAAGTGACACCACTACATGTCATGTCTTGTCCAGCAAGAACCTTCTCTCTCCCCAAGCACATGACCCAGAAGAAATAGTGGAACATGTTTATCAAAACACGCAGCAGGCTTTTCAAGTCCTTGCACACCAGTGTAAAACTGTCCCTTGGTGTTGGTGTTGGTGGTTGGTGCATGTGAACAGTTAACACATGACACCCTCTTCCAGGAGTTCATATTTCTCCTAACAAAGGGGAGGATGAGGGTGAGGTTGTTCATAAACTACACCAGGTCAGTGTGTCTCAGTGAAGGGCCCAGAAGATGCTGCCATGGGAACGGGCTCTCGGGTGTGTCTAGACGTGGGTGGGGCCAGCTGAATGTGTAATCAAATTGCTTCCTCAGGATGGTTGACAGGCAACTGGAGTGGGCACTAAAGCTCGGTCATAGAGGGCACATAGGTGATGGATGTCCCTGAACTTTGAAATTCAAGCGTGCATGTTGGAAGGAGCCTTCAGAGCATCTTGTCCTCTCCACTCCTGGACGGAGAAGGTTTCCTCAGTAGTGTGGCTTACTTGAGGGGTGATCACCTCATTTAATGTCCCAACGGGGCCATTTTGGAGTCAAGGGAGGTAATAGTCATGATGACCTTGAGATAACAGGAATAATTGGGGCTATCTCGGGCAAAACACAATGCATGCTCACTCAGTGTCATCAGAAGTGTGGCAGCTCTGGTGGCCATCCATCCGTCCGAGTGCAGATTGTTTTCCACTGTTTACTGAAGCCTCCCTTCTGTTTTTATTCTTCTGTTCTTCAATAAACCAACTCCGTCCCTGAGGTTCTTTCCACAGGGCAACAGAGCGCGATTCACATACTCTGCAAGGACAACAGAACGTCCTACATACAAGGGCGGGGCTTCATTAAATTTTGAGTTACTTCTGTATCAGGATTTTGATTACTATTTCTGAGTTGATAGCGTTGACTTGGTTATTTGTTCCAATTTACTATTAATTATCAACAATAACTCGGGAACACCCGTTCACGATGTGGCTTCTTTCCTTACAAGAAACCACACTTGTGTGTGTCTCTTGTGGCACTAAGCTACATAATGTCCTTTCAAAGGCTCCTTGAGCTCCGGTTCCCAATGAGTCAACTCTTCTAATTTATCCCTCCTGAAATACAAGGTCGTTTGAACAATCCCTGCAGCATGAAACCCAAAGCTACGGGAAACAAGCAGAAGGGCAGATCAAAATGTTGTTCTTCTTTTTGTTAATTGCTTTTTGTTCTCTTCTCTACTTCCCCCTTCTAACAACTCTGCATCCCTGCTTGTTTGTTTTATTTATATTTCTCATTTACTTCCATTTTATTTATTCTTTCCATTTTATTTATACATTTCCACATCATAACAAAACATTCATTCTCCTTCCAATCCGGGAGCACACAAAGTAGTGTTAATATTAAAGTAAAGATAGTAAAGAAAGATTCCGTTGAAACTGATGATTCTGACTCTCCTTTCCGTTGACGGCCAGATATTTATAAGAGGAGACACAGAAGCACCATCAGCCTGGATGCTTATCTGTGGGAGGTTACAGATGGTCACTGAGAGATTACTCAAGCCCTTCTACATCTCATGCTCCTATGCATGAGAACAAGATGTTATTCTTGGCCAACAGGTGCACACTTTCTCCCAGTAAATCAACAACTGAAAATGACAAAAGGTAGCAAAGTCAGACCCAGCCTTGAGATGTTCTACAGAGAAAAAATTCAGTTTTGACCTGAAAAACTCCATCTGCTATGAGAAAGAGAAATAATAGTATAGAGAGTTGTGGACCTGAATTTTTCCACTCTAAGAGTTTTTGGATTATCATAGAAAAAAGGAAAATAAAACCCTTTTTGATGCTTCAATATAGCTTGGAACTGAGCACAACAAAATGGCCCGCATGATAGCTCTATTATTTTAATAAGTGCCACGGGGGGGGGGGGGGAACTGGAGGGAAAAATAGCAAAGGGAGACTTTGATGATAGTGATTAGAAAAGAACAGCAAATGCCTGTTGATCTCTATCATGCATTTATTGATACTGATACTGATATTGATATTGATATTGATATTGATGGTTTGTAACCACATTTTCTACCAGGAAAGTGTGATCCTTGCAGGGTCACTAAATCTTGCACTAATGTTGAACAGCAACTGTCTTAACATAAAAGCCTCTTTTAATCTCTTCCCCCACTGAGTTAGCGTCTCAGCATTCAGGACCTCTAATTTACAAAGAAACTCCTGTTCAGTCTCAGTGTAGACCAGCAGACTTGGTTTTTGGAGAAAGACAGATTGTATTAGTAGTAGTCACCCAGTGGAACAGTATCTCTTGCTTTTCTTTATTAGTTTTAAATGCATAGATTTCTGATTATATGTTAAAAGCATCATTTTCTCCTATTTTATTATGACTGGGAGAGCTAAAATATATGGTAATAAAAAAATCCCTGTAGTCTTTCAACTGGAAGAAAAAATAGATAGCATAAATTTGGCCAGGCCAAAAAAAAAAAGTTGCTCTCAATGTACCTGAATCTCTATTTTCTTCAACCCAATTGACCCTTTAAAAGGATAAAGTCGTCATCTCACCACCAGCTCCACACATCTGACAGAGTGGCAGCAAGTATTGCCAGAGAGAGCAGCACTAGGTTCAGTAGTGGAATAATGGATCTAGAAAGCTGACTAGTATGGGTGGAATGTACAGATCTGAGCGGCAGAACTATGGCTGCAGGGAACACAAGTAAAAATGGATGAGCAAAATATAAGACTTTTGGGGCCAGCATTGGGACACTGTGGGTTAAACAGACACAAGACTGGCATCCCATATGAGCACCAGTCCTATCCCAGCTGCTCCACTTCTGTTCCAGCTCCTTGCTAATGCTCCTGGGAAAGCACTAGAAGATGGTCCCATCACTTGGGCTCCTGCCACGGACATAGGAGATCCAGATGGATCTCCTGGCTCTGGGCTTTGGCCTGGCCCAGCCCCAGACATTCCTGCCATTTGGAGAGTGAACTGGTAGATACAAGATCTCTCTCTTCATCTCTCCCTCTCCCTCTCTGTCTTTGTAACTCTGCTTTTCAAATAAATAAATAAATCTTTTTTTTTTAAATGTAAAACTTCTGTGCATCATAGGACACAATCCACAGAGGGAAAGGCAACCTAGAAAATAGGAGAGATTATTTATTTATATTATTTATTTAAGGGATTAATATCAAGAATATACAGAGAACTTCAACAACTCAACAACACCAAGACCATATGCGAACCAGAATAAAATATTGGCAAAGGACTTCAATAAGTATTCCTACGATCAATACATATTAAGTGGCTAATAAGCACACTAATTATTAAGATATCTAAATAAAAACCACAATGAGATATCACTTCATACCTATAAGGATGGCTACTATCAAAAACTCAGAAGAAAGTGGAACCCTTGAGAGCATTGGTGGAAATGTAAAAGGACATAGCAGTTCTAGAAAGAGTATGGTAGTGCCAATGATGCTAAAAATAGAATCATCATTTGACTGAATGTTCAGGATTTAGGTAAACATGCAAAAGAGTTGAGATCAGAGTCTCAAAGAGATTGCGTGCTATGTACGTAGCAGCATTATGCACAACACCCAAAGTGTCACAGCAAACCACAGGGCCATCAAAGATGGATGGGAAACAAAAACTGGTGCATACATACAGTGGGACATTATTTCCCTTTTGGCTCCTGGCTCCTGCCATCGGATCAGCGCGGTGCGCCAGCCGCAGCGCACCAGCCGCGGCGGCCATTGGAGGGTGAACCAACGGCAAAGGAAGACCTTTCTCTCTGTCTCTCTCTCTCACTGTCCACTCTGCCTGTCAAAAAAAAAGGGGGGGATTTAAAAAGATTTATTTATTGTTTGAATGGCAGAGTTACCGAGAGAGAAGGAGAGGCAGAGGGAACAAGAGATCTTCATTGACTGGTTCACTTCCCAGCCTGGGCCAGGCTGAATCCAGGAGCCTAGAAGGCCGTTGAGGCTGGAGCCCAAGTACTTGGGCCATCCTCTGCTGCTTTCTCAGGTGCACTGGCAGGGAGCAGGATCGGAAATGGAGCAGCTCGGACCCAAACTGGTGCTCATATGTGGATGCCGACATTGCAGGTGGTGTCTTAACCCACTGCACCCCAATGTGAGCCCCTTAAAAGGGAATTTTTGGTATGTGCTATGACATGGATGAACCTGAATGACATTATGTGGTATGAAATAACCAGGCACGGAAGGACAAACACTACTCGATTCACTTACTCCAGGTGTCTACAGGTGTCTACACAATCTGTAGTGTGCAAGTAGGATGGAGGCTGCCACTATGTCTCCTTGCTGCTCCCTGGACACAGCACGTACCTTCTGCACCATGGTCTCGTACTCACTATTCCCAGTGCTAGGACATTTCTTCCTCTACATATCTGCAAGGCTGATGGCACTCTGCCCTTTAGAGCACGGTTCAGATTTCACTTTATCAGTAATCCTTCCCTGTCCTTATTTTTCTTTCACCCAGGCACGCCCTGCTATATTTTTCCTCACAGCACCTACAATGTACTGCAACTGTTCTTTCTTTGGTGATGGTCTTCTTCCAACAAGAATACAAACACTGTAAGGCAAGAACTTCTGTCAACTTCTGCTCTGTTGCTTTCCCAGTGCCTAGGATAGAGCTGGCAGAGAACAGGTGATTGACAAATCGCTGAGAAAGGTTAGAATGAAGGAGGAGAGAAAGGAAAGACAGAGGCTAGGAGAGAGAAGAGAGGGAAGGTAGGAGGTTTGAAAGAAGAAATAGAGTTCGGTGTGGAGAAAGGAAGGAGAGGAGAATGTCTCGTGTTGGTGTTGTGAAATGGACAGGGACACAGAGAGCTGCTTAGTGTATCACGTCAGCTGTGTAAGATGGGAAGAGGTGAAGACTTGTACAATAATGTGAGTACACTCAAAACTATGTATGCTTTAAAAAGTTCAAGATAGCAAATTGCATATTACATATATTTTATCATAATTAAGCATGATAGTAATAGTCGTAGCCGTAGTTTTTCATCCAACTATCAGGTAGTGCCTTTTTTTGTGGGATTTGACTAAAAATATCAGACATTATCTGTCTCCTCGCATAATATAATAGAGTAAAACGTGAATAAAGACAAAAGCTCAGTGACAAAAGCACCAAACAGTGAGGCAAGAAAAGGTGCAGATCATGGTGACGGAGAGGAGCTGCTTTCTGAAACAGGAATCTTTGGTGTCAGGAACCAGAGCATGAGACACAATGTGGAATCCTCTTACTCTCCTTCCAGTCTTGTATCATTAACATGACCATTCAAGAATCTTGTAAAAACCTGAGAATAAATTACTCTTTTCCAGTGCACCTACCCACAGATATTTTAAATGACATGAATTTTTAAAATTAATGTATATTTATTTGAAAAGCAGACAGAGAGGCAAAATATTCCATCTGCTGGTTCAC
This sequence comes from Oryctolagus cuniculus, assembly GCF_051225735.1. NCBI lineage: Eukaryota > Metazoa > Chordata > Mammalia > Lagomorpha > Leporidae > Oryctolagus > Oryctolagus cuniculus. The sequence goes on along the minus strand of NC_142880.1, from coordinate 5,966,864 downwards.
TTACCAAATATCGACCACCTCTGGGGCTGGGTCAGTTCAAAACCAGGGACTGGAAACTCCATCCAGTTCTGCCATAAGGTGGTAGGGACCCAAGGACAAGCACCCATCTGCGGCCTTCCAAGATGCATGTTGGTAGTCAAATGGAATAAGAACCAGAGCCAGAGCTGGAACCCAGGCACTCTGAGAGGGGTGCAGACATCCCAAGTGGTACCTTGAGTACTACCTCAAATGTTTACCCCATGAGAGGAAATCCCACTGGTACCTAGGACCTTCCTAGAAAACACCATCTAACATAGTTATTTCTTCCTGTTTAAGTCTCACCACAGATGCTCAAGATCTAAGATGCTTGGAGGGTCATCTGATGGCAAGTGGCTCACTTTCAGGTGCTCTGGTTGAGTTGTCCTTGAACTGGAGCAGCTCCTGGGCCGTTAGTGCAGTGTCAGTGCTGGCTGGGGGAGTGTGAGGAGGCACAAGCACTGAGCTGTGCAAGGCTTCATCACACATCAGCAGGGGATCCTCCAAGGGGAACAGCCTGTGGAAGGCACTCATTGTCAGCCCTCGAAGCCGCTCTGTTTTGCTTGAGGTTGCTTTCTGCACTTAGCAAATATTCTTCCCTCTACAGGCAACACGAGTACCTGTTTAAACTTTCTAAGGCCAAGCAAGTGTGAGGGGACTCCAGAAAAGGCCGTGGAAAATGGAGTGTTTATTTTGGTGCAAAGAAATTTTGAAATTCATGCATGAATGAAGTCTTCAAAAGTTCATGGAAATGCATATTATGAAGAAACACCATGGATGGATTTCAGCTAATTGAAGAAGGTTAGGAAATGAATGACCAGCCACAGCTCACTGATACTGGTTTGCCCAATCAGCCTTTCAGAAGTCCCTTGTTTGCTTGTGGGAGTGGTGGGTAGGGAGGAGTGGCTGTGCCCATGGGTCAGTGTTTGGCTCTGTTGGAGAGGCCTCCCTAGTTCATGCCATTCCCAGGGCTGTGGAGCCAACCGATCCCCTTTGAGCACGAGTCCCTGTCCCTGGGATCGGGATGTTCACTGTGGTTATGGTTCTTTCCCAATTCTTCCTCACTCATTTGTACTTTGTTGTTTCAAACACTTAAATTTTCAAGTCCCACTCAAAGTTCCAGTTCTGTGCCATGTTTATGTGTTGGTTCACATTCTTGTTAAAAATGTTACTTGCATCTCAACCAAAGAAAAACACAATGGGGTTTTATTTTATTGAGTTAGAATTTCCTGAGCCCCCAAGGGAATTAAAGAAGTGGGGTTGGGCAGTTGGAACAATGCAGCCTGTATAAAAGTCACCACACAGGGAAGGCATGTCCCGAGCCAGGGTCCCCGCTCCACAAGGGCTACAAATCTCTCTCAGGAAGGTCAGTGCATCTGTGCCCAGAGCGTCCTCGGTGACCTTCCTGAAAAATCTAGTGGGTTCCTTTGAAGAAAATGCTCCCCGAGGTAGCGATGTGCCAGCGTCTGGAGCAATGTGTGAGCTGTGGGCTAAGGGACTCCGTTCTTCCCTGACGAAACAAGCAATGCATTGTGAGCCCGAACAGAAAACTCCAGCTGTCCCTCTGCACGCCAGTCTCCCTGGCAAACATTCAGCATTTCTTCCCCCCTTTCAATGGTCATAATTCATAGAGAGAGCCAGACATACAGATTTCTTTTTCTTTCCAACGGACTTTGTGTTTCTTTGGCTCCTTATTCCTAAGTGCTCCTCATGTACCCACCCCTGTGCTGGTGAACTGGGACCCAGTGTCATGAACCAGAAAAAAAACAAGATAAAAAATTCACTCTCTGAGATGTATGCAACATGTATTGCCAATTTCGATTCGCATTGAGAGGAAAATTGCGTAAATCGGTTATTAGGAGCCGCAGGTGTGCTTGGAGAGGGAAAGCCTTCTTATTCAGGAACCATAGATAATCCCTCGTATAAAACTTGCCTCGTTGTAATTTTTTTCCCCTTCATCCCTTGGGGAAATGCCGTAAGCAGGAAATCACATATGTGCATTGGAAGGGAGGCGATAAGCCATTTGCGGTAGACAGTACTTTCGGGAAATGACTACGAGTTTTGAAATTATGTTCACTCTCCAAAAATGTCTTGTTTCCTTGGGTTAGATTTCAACCAATTCATAGGGTATGGGATGAACTCATTTTCTGCGTGTGCCGCTCTCTGTGCCTGTGGACGAGCCCTGGCAAAGATGGTGAATTGGCAGGGGTCCCTCTTTCCTGTCCTCCAGGGAACTGGGAGGGGGGACAGGCCAGAGGAGGGACTCCCCATCGCTCTCCCCAGTTTTTCCTTTGTCTCCTGAGCTGTGCTTTCTGAGTTCTCCCTGGGCCAGGGTGCCCACGTGAGAGAATGAACCAAAGTCCATTCATGAATATTTGTAAGAAACAACGACTTTTTTTTCCCTTGAGCACCAGTGACCCGAGGTGGGTTTGAGATGCAAGTGAAAGGGATCCTCGGCTGGCACCGCGGCTCACTAGGCTAATCCTCCACCTAGCGGTGCCGGCACCCCGGGTTCTAGTCCCAGTCTGGGCGCCGGATTCTGTCCCGGCTGCCCCTCTTCCAGGCCAGCTCTCTGCTGTGGCCAGGGAGTGCAGTGGAGGATGGCCCAGGTGCTTGGGCCCTGCACCCCATGGGAGACCAGGAGAAGCACCTGGCTCCTGCCATTGGATTGGCGCGGTGCACCAACCACAGTGCGCCGGCCGCGGCGGCCACTGGAGGGTGAACCAACGGCAAAGGAAGACCTTTCTCTCTGTCTCTCTCTCTCACTTTCCACTCTGCCTGTCAAAAAACAAAAAAAAAAAAAAAAAAAAAAAAAAGGATCCTCAAGAAGTTCATGAACATGTGCATTGTGAAAATGAATATGTGCATGTATGTACTATGTGTTGTATGTTTAATGTGTGTATGGATTTCAGTTTCCTTTTGTAGCAAGGTATCAGTTTTTAAAATATTTATTTATTTGAAAGGCAGAGTTACAGAGGGGCAGAAGCAGAGAGAGAGAGAAAGGGAGAGAGAGGTGTCATCCATCTGCTGGTTCTCTCCTCAAATGGCCACCATGGCTGGAGCTGTGCTGATCAGAAGCCAGGAGCAGGAGCTTCTTCCAGGTCTCCCATGCGGGTGCAGGATCCCAAGGACATGGGCCATTTTCCACTGCTTTCCCAGGCCATAGCAGAGAGCTGGATCAGAAGTGAGGCAGCCGGGACTCAAACCAGTGCCCATATGGGATGCCGGCACTGCAGGCAGCAGCTTTATCCACTACACCACAGTGCTGGCCCCTTCAAAGTATCTTTTAATTCCATTTTCCACCAACTTTGAGAAACGTGCTCATATGTTTTGGAAGACTCCTGGGCATTGGGCTGCACTGAGTGATTGAAATAGTTCTTTCATGGAGATTCATATCTCACAGGCAGAGCAAGTAACACACATGTTTATTTGAAAGTCAGAGAGAAAGATATCTATCTAGCTATAGGTATATAGATACCTATAGGTATATAGATATAGATATAGATATAGATATAGATATAGATATAGATATAGATATAGATGAGAGAGAAATCTCCCATCTACTGATTTCCTCCCCAAATGGCTGCAACAACTAGGGCTGGGTCAGGCTGAAGCCAGGAGCCAGGAGCTTCTTCTAGGTCTCCCATGGGGGTGGCAGGGGCCCAAGTACTTGCGCCACCTTCTGCTGCTTTCCCAGGCACATTGGCAGGGAGCTGGATTGAAAGTGGAGCTGCAGAGACTTGAACTGGGATATGGGATGCTGGCATTTCAGGCAGTGGCTTAACCTGCTGTGTCATGGGCCTGCCCCAAAATGGATACACCTGGAAACTATTATACTGAGTGAAATAAGCCAGTTCCCAAAAGACAAATATCACATGTTTTCCCCAATCTGTGGCAACTAATAGAGTACGAAATAATATAATGTATATGAGTGATGTTGACATTTTGAGATTTGATGGCTATTCACAGCTCTTGTCTCTTGTTGAGGAGCAGTGTTGTTTTTCTGCTTACTGTGTGTTGAATTCTTTACTTAGTGGAAGGTTAAGCTTATGATTATAAAATAAACAGAAAATATGTCATTGTAAAAATTAAAAGAAGACTAAGACAGGAAGTAGAAGGGAGGGTGAGATCATGGGCCGCAAGGAGGGTAGGGTGGGAAGTACCACTGTGCTCCTAAATCCAGACATGTGAAAGACATGAAATTTGTTCACCTTATATAGATTAAAAATATTTAAAAAGGTAACACACGTGTGCCTGAGATGTGGCTGTGCAGATCAGGTCTCATTAGCAGGTCACTCAACCTGCGTGTGCCAAGGAGGGAACTGTAGCCAGGCCGAGTGAGAAGCCAGGGAAGGGGGAGAGGGAAGAAGTGAGTTGGCTTCCAGGGTGCACAGGGCTTGGCTTGTCAGGCGTACTGTTCCGTGTGGACGGAGAGCCAGGAGCCAACGAGAAATAACCCAGTTTTGGGGGATTGGTCTCCTGCGGGTGCCCGGCAGTGGGGTGAACCTTGTTGCATGGGCGAGGGAGGGCCCACTGAGCAGCGCGGAGCAGGTTGTTGGTACAGATGTAGAGCTTGTCTGCCACAATCCAGCCTAGACCTCCCCAGCATCAGGGTCGCTCATCTTAGCAGAAGTCGGGCTTCCCCAACGCCCCCAGTGCCGAAGCCTCATCCCCCAGCGGCTGGGAACGCTGCTGGCACTGAGACCTGCAGTTGGCCCTCTGCTTCCCAGTGCAACCACATCTAGACATCGGTTGGGGAATGGGAAGAAAATGGCTGAAGGCCTCATCCCCTTGGGGGGGGGGGTCTCTGAATGGTTGTCCTGACTTTAGTGCCACCCACAGGGTCTGCAGAGGTCTCAACAGGACTGCTCTGTAGTGTCGCTCCCCCTCTTCGTGGAGGAACAACACAGGACCCTGCGCTGTTCTTTCGTCTGCTCGGCCCTCCCCGGGTTTGCTGCTGGTTCTTCCCGGGTTGGCTACTGTCCCTTCCACCTCCGTGGAAGGGCAGTTCCCCCTGGCCACATTCCCCACTTCCGCAGGGGAGCGGCACTCCGCCGGCCGGCTCTCTCAGGGGCTGCACAGGTGTTCCCCTTAGATGTTCCTGGTGCATGCCGTCTCTCCTCCTTTATAGTCCTCCTCCGCCAATCCTAACTCGGCTGCCCACACACCGAGTACGCTGCTCTCCTCCAATCAGGAGCAGGATCAGCTCCTGGAGGTCATCACTCAAGTTGGCAAGAGGCAGCTGCGTGGAAGCTGTTTTCTCTCCCAGCGCCATATTGTGGGAGAGCAGATGCATAGGATAAGTCTTAATTCCAGTAACTCAGTCCAGTCCAGGTTGCTCCCCACACTGTAGCCTCACGTCTTTATCTGAACAATCCCACTTCCTTCCTGCCTTCTGCCATTGTTGACCCAAGACAGCCAGCTGGTAACCTCATCCGTGTTCATTGCCATCCACGGATCTGCTTCCCAGACAACTCAGCCCGCAACAAGGTGACCTTCCCCACGGTCTCATGCCCCAACCCACCCCTGGAGGGTACAGTGTCTCAGCCAGTGACAGGTGCACAAGGGGTGGGTATTTGCAACCATGTTCAGGGACTAGAAATGGAACGAGGAAACTGAGGGCCCCAGGAATTGGAAACCCAAGCAGGTGGGCATCCCTAGAGACTCCTCTAATATAACAAAAGGCCCTTTTCTGCTTTCTGCTGTCCGAAATTCTGAGGGAGGAAGAAGAGTCAGTGCAGAGAATCGCAGCCGTTGCCTGATGCCAGAGCTGCGGGTGTTGTGTAGACAGGCTGCTGTCCACACCTGGTTACCTGGCTCCACAGCTGGCACAGTGAATCCTTCCACACTGCTACCTTGGGCTGGACTCCTTACACTCATTCTAGTGAAAAGAGAGGCGCAGGGATTCGAGGACAGATTTATTTTTTCCTTTCTCCCCCAGTGGCTAGTCAAGCAAGTGACTTACCCTTTTCCTCTGTTCACGGTGTTATCTGTTTTGGTGTACTCACAGATATTCGCCTTTTTAAAGATTTATTTACTTATTTGAAATGCAGAGTGACAGAGAAAGAGAGAGAGGGAGATCAATCTTCCATCTGCTGGTTCACTCCCCAAAAGGCCACAATGGCTTGGACTGGGCCAGGCTTGGAACCAGAAACCAGTAACTGCTTCCAGGTCTCCCACATGGGTGGCAGGTGCCCAAGCACTTGGGCCATCATCTGCTGCCTTCCCAGGTGCATTAGCAGGGAGCTGGATCAGAAGCAGAGTAGCTGGGACTCTAATGTATGGTCTAATATGAGATGTCAGCAAAGCCAGCCAGCCTCTTAACCCTGTGTACCACAACATCCATCCCTAGTTGGTTTTCCTCAATCATCATTTTAGTCTGATAAAATGCCTTGTAGCTCTGAGTCTCTTTCAAGGCCCCGCCTGCCCCACACCTCATTTCTCTGGGCAGTTCATCACCTTCAATTTCCACTGTGCATTTCCTGAACTACATCCTCAGGAGGAAATAGGTTTGATCTAGCTCATCTTTTAGGGCCAGTGTTGTAAGGCATTGGTGGAAACTGGGTGTTGCTGGGTCTTGTGTCTGCCCACTCCCAGCCCAATCAGCTGCTGTTGCCAGGCAGGGTTCAGGAGAGAGAGCAGCTGACTAATGAGGCACCAGAGGCAGTGGCCGTAGGACATCTCATGGGGTAGGCGTGGGCACCACTGTCGGGCTGAATCCAAGGGAAAAAAGCCAAGAGGAACACTGCTCAGCCCTAGGGGGCAATTCCTGCAGAAGAGTTGGAAGGGAGGCAGCCTAACGTCTGCTAAAGCCCCTGTCTGCTTCCCCACCCCTCCCCAGTCCCCAGCCCCCGCCAGCTCCTTGGAAGAAGGAAGTGCGTCTAGCTTAGTGCTTTGACAATCAAATCCTTGTTTCAATCCAAAGACAGAAAGATTAAGTGGAGAAAGGTTTTTTTAGTCTTCTTTCTTCGGTGAATTTTTGATCTTGTCAGAGATGAAGAATGACTTGGGCATGATTAGACACATTCTGCCCCCGACGTGTTCATGTTGAGCCAAAGCCCAGCAGACAGGCAGTCAAGCCGGCTTCCCAAGCAGCCCGCCGACCCTTACAGCCCTGAGATCCCACGTAATTTACATTCCTACATAGACGTCTTATTTTTGCCACCACGGAGCCGTTTTCAAGTTGCTTTTTCACTCAACCTCGTAATCTAAAACTTGGTGTTGAGCACGAGTCACACGCCACGATGCTAAACCTCTGAAGCAGCACAAGCCAGTCTGCAAACAAGTGAAGCGACAACTGATGATCACAGAAATCATTTGCGAAAGGTAGTCGCGTTGCAACTTTTTCAGTATCAAATACAAGGTTAACCACACATCCGTAAAGAGCGGTCCATTGGAAAGCATGTTTAATCAAAACTGACATGTTTTCTGCAGGTTTCTTTCATAGTTAAACGAGTGGTTCTCACCTGGTGACAGGTTTTCCCCCTGGGGGAATGTCCAGTAATGTCTGGAGACATTTTTTCTTGCCACGGTGCAGGGTGAGCACCCTGCTATGCCCAGGGGCCCTGCACAACAAAGAGTGGACCAGCTCCAGTATCCACAGTGCCAAAGTGGAGACACCCAGACTAAACCACCACAGGAATCTGATGGTGCATCATTCGCTGACAGCCACCCTGGACCTTCGGGTGGTATTGGGTCCAGAGTTGGGTATTTTACTAGTGGATAGCTGTCTTCCTCATCAAGTTTCTACAGGATCATTGAGTTTTCCTTATTGAGCACATTTCCTCTAATGGGACAGAAAATTATCTTTAACCAGCCTGAGTGTTTTGTGCATTGTGTGTATATATATATATGTGTGTGTGTGTGTGTGTGATTATATACATCTATGCATATATGCATATATACATAATATATACTTAGATAAATATATATACTGCTATGATAATGACTACTACATCAGAATCCATTCTCCCCTTCTTGGGCAAGGACAGATTTACTTACTGCTGGGAACATGGCTATGTAGCCAGGTTCTGTATTTCTTAAGTCTGTTTGCCTTTGACTTCCTCAGATGACTGCTCATCAGCTCATATATTGATACTACACAGAAATATAGATTGAGTTGCTAGTGTTTACGAATGGCCTGAAATATGGATTTTATATGTGAACACACTCAACTTTGAAATGGTGGCATGTATGCAAAATACTTACTGAATCTCTTGGGCAGGTAATCAGTAAGTACATCAATATACTGGTTTATTTCCATAATATCTGATCATTTTGCTGGAGGATTGCATGCAGACATCTGTCGGAAATGGAAGGGGCCATATCTGGAAGTGAGTGTGGATGGAAAGAAAAAAGTAAGATGTGTGTTGTGAAGGATGGCATAGGAAGAAATCATGTTGAACATGATATTCTAAATGCTTCCTAAATTTTATTTGGAGTGAGCAATCAAATAATCTATACTGCTAAGGTGATAGGAAAATTTTAATGAAAGACTTGCCTACAGAGAGGAATTATAAACTAGTATCACTGTCACTTAGAAGAAGGACTATGTAACAGAGCCACGATATCCAATGAAATTTTTGTAGAAAATAATTAGATGTCAGAGTGCCCAGTTTATGCCCCATTGATAATATATGAGCATGCCTATTTCTCTATAGGTTTTCTATACTGTTCATTGGGTATTATTAATTTTTGACTACCTGATAGTCAACAACAGTGGTCTGGTATAATTTTAACTTCCATTTCTTTTATTACAAGGGGCATTAAGTGTACTTTCATATTTCATTAACCATTTATCAGCCCATATTTGGTTATTTTTATTAAAGATGTATTTATTTATTTTGAACGGCATAGTTACAGAGAGACAGAGGCAACGAGAGAGAGAGAGAGAGAGAGAGAGTGTGTGTGTGTGTGAGAGAGAGAGAGAGAGAGAGAGAGAGAAAGGTCCTCCATCTACTGGTTCACTCCCCAAATGGCAGCAATGGCCAGAGCTGCGCCGATCTGAAGCCAGGTGCCAGGAGCTTCTTCCAGGTCTTCCACGTAGGTACAGGGGCCCAAAGACTTGGGCCATCTTCCACTGTTTTCCCAGGCCATAGCAGAGAACTGGATCAGGTGTGGAGCAGCTGGGTGCCAAATGGGATGCCAGCACTGCAGGTGGCAGCTTTACCTGCTATGCCACAGCGCCGACCATATGTGTTTATTTTTATTTGGGCTTCTATTTAGAATGGGGACTTGGGCTGTCGAGGGGAATTTCTCATTGTCCGCTTGGCAAGGGTTCACTGACAGGCTTAGGATGGCTGTTTGTGGTATGCAGGAAATCCAGAAAGTCTTGGCTCACTAAATGCTCGTGTGAGAGTCAGAGTTACACAGAGAGAGAAGGAGAGGCAGAGAGAGAGAGAGAGAGGTCTTCCATCCGATGGTTCATTCCCCAATTGGCTGCAACAGCTGGAGCTGTGCCAATCTGAAGCCAGGAGCCAGGAGCTTCTTGCTTCTTCTGGGTCTCCCATGCAGATGCAGGGGCCCAAGGATTTGGGCCATCTTCTACTTCTTTCCCAGGCCATAGCAGAGAGCTGGATCAGAAGAGGAGCAGCCGGTACTTGAACCAGTGCCCATATGGGATGCTGGCACTTTAGGTGTCAGCTATACCTGCTACACCACTGTGAAGGCCCCAAATGTCACCTTGTAAAGGATGACTTCCACAGTCAACACAGTGATGACCTTTTCAGAGACCAACAAGGCATTTTAGCTAGCTAAATAAATACATAAATGCATAAATACACAAATTCATAAAGTCTACGGACAGAATAATGACAGTGTTTACTCTGTCAACTCTCAATGGTGTTTGTAAACACCATTCTATGTCTTCAGTATGACCAGAAATTGGTCTTACTTTGTCTTAGCCGCTAGGTAGGTACTGACATAAGAAACATTTCTTTATAGTGCATGGTAGCTCAGGATAACTGCTAAAAGATTCTGTAAAGCTCTTAATGGATAAAAAAGGGGAGAAAATTTATAAATGATAAATGAGTTTAGAAAAATTATGTATATTTTCCCCAAAAAATAATTGTTAGAGTGTAAGTATTATATTCTCAACAAGTTTTTCTTCAAGAAAACCCTAACCATGATTCTCGCACCCCCATGCACACACTCACCAGCTCACCAGAGAGCTCAGCGTGCCATTTAAATAGTCTTTGAGAGATTTTGTCACCAGCCCTCATCTTCCCATGGGCTCCCCTCACCAGCCCCAGCCTGCAATTAACAAATCAAACTTTCACTCTTAATTATGAAAGCAGAAAATGAATCCTGGTTCTCCTTCCTCTACCAGATCAAAAAATGTTTATAAATAAAAACAGAAGAAAGAAGTCACGCGCCAGAAGAGCTAGAGGATTTGTACCCTCTGCAGAACCCACGAGAAGGTTTATGTGACAAAAACACAACTAAAGCCCTAAGACAGAAATACAGGGCCACGTGGGGAAAGAGCCACGTGGGGAAAGAGCTTGTACTCATTCCTTCCAAGCTTAGAGTTCCCCTGTGACACCGCAGGGCGTGCGTGCTCAGAAGGGCAGCCTCCTCTCCCTCTGTGCTTCGTGGCATCAGAAGGTGACCCAGGCACTGCCTTTGACATTGGAAAGAACGTGAGTTCCAGTCATGTTGTTAGGTGAGTTTTATGGCCATCCCCATCAGAGCCCAGGGAATTGCACTCCTGGTAGTCAAGCCCTTTCGCGGTCCCAGAAGGAACCAACCTATTGAAGCCTTGTGCCCAGGAGGAAGGAGCTGCCACATGCTGGTGATACATGGAGTCGCAATCCCCATTCTTCTCCAACGGTGCCTGTGGCAGTCAGCTTATGTCCATGCACCCTAGGGAAGGCAGCATTTGAGTAGTTCAAGGTCTGCTGGACGCAGGGTCCAAGTTGACGTTGGTGCCGGGGGGCCTGAAGCTGGCAGATGGCAGATTGTCTGCAGTGAGCGCCTTCAATGTCAGCAAGGGCAGTGACTTCCTCTTGCGCGTGGAGCAGCGCTGTGGCTCCTTTGAGCCGATGAACTGCAGCAGCACAGTGCACTCCACCCTGCACTTCCCAGATCCTGTGGGAAGTGAGTGATATCTGGACACAGTGTGAAGTCCGAGAGAGCTGGGGTGCTCCTGCTGATGTCCCTGATACCAAATCTGTGCATGGTCCAGTGGGGACCGAGTATCACGTAACAGTCATCAGCGTAAAACTCACTTCGTCCTGGGAGGATGGCGCTTTGCTCATCCTAGTGGTCATCGCCACACCGGTCCCTCAGTGGCACCGACGTCAGGACACTTGGTTGTTTTCCCAGGATGGCAACTATGGGGCCACGCGGCAGGAACAGGGACCCCCTGGGGAGGTATGCACACTTCCTCCTTGCTACTTTAAAGGGACTTCTTTGGTGTGGTGGGAAGATAGGTGGGCTGTCATGTCAGCAGGTTAAATGCTCTGGGAGTGCTTGGAGCGTTGGGCTGGCTGAGACCTCTGGGTACGGAGTATGAACCTACTCACTTGTTGAGCCTGTTCTAGCCAAGATTGCCTTTTCCAGGTTCAGTGTGAATGACTTGGCACCTTATTTTTCTAAGCTAATTTACTTATTTTTATTTGTATTAAAAGGCAGAGTAACGGAGAGAGAGAGAGAGAAAACACTCACAAGATAGATCTTCCATTCAGTGGTTCGCTCACCGAATGCCCACAACAGCTGGGGCTGGGCCAGGCTGCAGCCAGCAGCCAGGAAGTCCACACAGGTCTCCCACGTGGGTGGCAGGGACCCAAGCACTTGGGCCATCCTCCACGGCCTGCAGAATGCACACTAGCAGGAAGCAGGATGAGAAGCGGAGGTGGGACTGGATCCAGGCCTCCAGTATGGGGCACGGTCACCTCAGGGGGCAGCTGACACACACACCGTCTCTTGCCATCTTGATGCTCTGGTATTTATGCCAGTTTGGACCATGCATACCGCAGACCTCAACATAGCTGAGTGGCTTCCCTTCTGTAGCACACAGTGTCATGGGCACACGGCCTCCTAGGGGTGGGCTGGGGCTGGGGCACTCTCCTGTAGATATTTGCCACGATCCTTCTTCCTGGGAGCCTGGCTTCTAAGCTCTGGGCCTAAAACAAACTCAGTTCCTAGGATAAGGAGAGGAACTCTGACTTTGTTTCGTGTCGCTGGCTTCAGGCCACCCAATGCGATCTCTTATCCTCCACTTCCTGTTGTTATACGGTCACGGTCGTCTGTGCGTTCCTTGTGCTGCAAGGGATGTTCTGCTTTATCAACCCGCTCCTTAGCTCCTACAACTTGGCCTTTTATTTCTATGCTTGGCCTTGTCTTGCTTCTGATATTTAAAAGTCTTCTGTGAATTCAGGATCCTCCTACCTACGTGGCTGTCAGAGAGGTTGATTTTCCGAAAGAGTCCTTCAGTACCCGCCCGGGGGGTAAGCTCCACTGGGCTCTCAGCAGCATGGGGGTCCTAACAGCCCCTTCCTCATCGCTCTGGCAGTGGGCTGTCCTCTGGGCTGTTCTGGTTTCAGGTCAATATCCCGAGTTCTCTGAGAAGCCACCAAACACTGAGTACCGTTCCACACAGCCTGGAGTGTGAGTTGGGAGGTCCTAATTTACAAGAAGAAAAGCCAAAAGATTTCTAGGATCTGAAATCACTAGGTTGGCAGCTGGACCAGCCACTATGGGAAAATACTGGGTATGATCTCAAATTTCTTAACAATGATACAATAATTACCATAATTAATTTCATAATAATGCTGTATTATTTTGAAATCATATTATTGCTTATGCCAATTGGTTTCCTAAGAAGCCTGAAGGATATAACTTTGATCATCTTCTCTGGGTTTATGAGATATTACTCTTCTTTCAGTGTATTTACTGTAAAGTTATTCAAAATTTCTACTGCAAATATTCATTAATTATATACTAATTACATTTTTAAATTGACTTAGAATTACATCAGATGTCCATTTTCCAATAAAGTCAATATTCATTGATCATATTTTTCAACGTCCTATAAGTGTTAACTACGTTTTGAAGGTATGTCTTCAGTATTTTGATATTATACCTGCCAATTACCTTCATGACAAACTACCAGATTTCTTTGCTTTGGATTCCTGTCCACTTTGTCCATCAATTTTTCCAGTCCTTTGTTAATCAAAATCACAAGAATAATAACAGCCAAAGTGCATGCTGCCTTAAACTAGGCATTCTGCTCTGCGTTTAAGCCTTGTTCAGTGTCATTTGTCACCACGTTGCTACCTTTGTTGAAAAAACAGAGATACAGGGAAGCCACTGGGGCTTCTGCACTGGGGGAGTTTACGTAGTTACACAGTTGCAAATGCCACAGCCTGATATCCCCGCCACCACTGCCCCGCCCCCCAGCACCAGCTCAGCACTGTGGGGCTAGGATCACAGTTGGCTTTTCTTTTGGAGCTGGGAGCTGCTTTCTCTTAAGGCTCACCAGGTAGCTTCTTGCTTAGAATTCTGCTTTTGGAGGTGTTGGCGTCAGTGAGGACACAATAGTCTTTTCGTTTTCACGTGGCTGACTTCTTGAAAGGCAGATGAAGAGAGAGACACACAGAGGGAGAGACAGAGAGAAAGAGAGCTTCCGTCTGCTGGGTCACACCCCCAATGCTGCCACGGCCAAGGCTGGACAGCCCGAACTCCATTCAGGTCTCCCTTCTGGGTGGCAGGGGATCAAGCCTGGGAGCCGCCATTGCTGCCTCTCAGGGTACCATAGCAGGAAGCTGGATCAGAGCAGAGGAGCTGGGATTCCGATTTGCGCTCTGGTATGGGATGCGGGCAGCCCACAGGTGGTTTAACTCACTGCACCACAATGCCAGCTCAGCCTGAATTTTTTTATTTTCTTGATGGATGAGATTAGCACAGAGACCCCACACTCAACTGTCAATAAGAATGTGTCTCAGTGATATCCAATAATAAGCTAATTTTTGGATGATTTGTCATTTAGGACAAAACTTTAAGTGCTCACTTTAGCACTCAGTGAATTAGAAGTTGGGGCTCACTGAAGAACACCATCGTCCAGAGAAGTATTTATAATACACATGTCCCATGAGTTAAGGCATATTTGATGGTGGGTTAGCTCTGGTAACGGATGGTTGTTTCTTCTCAGTTTTATGCTGCATCACCAGTTTTGCAAAACGCTAGACCCATCGGCCATCTTTCTCTTCACCTGCACCTCTAACCAGGTGTCATGGTGTCACCCCCCATCTGCCACAGCACCCTCAGCGTGCCCAGCATCCCCGCTGTGTTTCCTCCCTCTTCCTAGTCTGCAGCCTCTTCAATGAGTCTCCCTGCTGCTCAAACAGTAAGGCTGCACCGCTCTGCGCCTACCTCCCTTCCATCTCCTCTAAGCACACCCGAAAGGGATGATCCTTACCATGGTCTCTTCCCTCCCACACCTGGCTGCTGTCCTCCTTTAGCCCTTCCTCCCATGACCACTGCTGCTGTTCCTCCAAAGAGCAGTAAGCGTGCTTCCAACCAGCACTCTACACCAGGTAACCCTCTCCTTGAAGAGCTTCCCCCGGGTCAGTGCATGGCCGGCTTCCCCCCTTTCCCTCAGACTCCACACAAGCACCCATTTCCACGGGGCCCTTTGATGCTATTTGAAATAGCATCTCTCCACGCCAACACAATTCTCTATTCCCCTCATGCCATTTTAGTTTGCTTCCTGGAACATCACACTGGCCAGTATGGTCTGCGTAATACATCTTTTGTCTGTTTCCTTGATTGTCATGTAAACTCTATGAGAAAAGAGAGTATAGTTTGTTCACTTCTCCATCACCAGTGTTTATAGTAGTCTTTGGCATACACTGTTCCAAAATAAATTTTTGTTGACTGAATGAATGAGAAACTTTTTTTTAAAGATGTATTTATTCACTTGAAAGTCAGAGTTACAGAGAGAGAGAGAGAGAGAGAGAGAGAGAGAGAGAGATTGAGATTTCATCTGCTGGTTCACTCCCCAAATGGCAGCAATTGCCAGAGCTGAGCCAGGCTGGAGCCAGAAGCCAGGAGCTTCTTCCAGGTCTTCCATGTGGTTACAGGTACCCAAGGATTTGGGCCATCCTCCACTGCTTTCCCAGGCGCACTATCAGGGATCTGGATTGGAAGTGGAGCACCGGGGACTAGAACCAGCACCCATACGTGATACCTGTGCTGCAGACGATGACTTAACCCACTGTGTGGCGGTGCCACCCTCGTGAATGAGAAATGTCTCCTAACTGCTCTGTTCTCCACCTGCTCCGTGGAGTACCAGAGCAGGCTGTGCACGACAGTGCTACTCAGAGGACGGGCTCTGGTCCAGCAGCCCAGCCCTCCCAGGAGCTCCTTAGGAATGTAGGTTCTGAAGTCTGCATCCAGGCTTCCTACTTGCACTCTCTGGAGATCAGGACTAACAAAGTACCTAAAACCTCACGAGGCAATTTTCACCTCTCTCAAAGTTCCCGTGTGGACCCTGTTTACTGACCAGCCTTAGCCCTTCCCTGTCTGGGGTTCAGAGTTCAGACTCCTTCATTTCGTTTCTCAACTCTGGCAGCCCCACCTGCACCCACCTGCCCAGCGTCACCCTATCACTCAGGCCCTTTGGACTTGAGTCCACTTTGCCCAGCTTGACTGGGCTCAGGGGCCTGTGTTCCCTTCTGCTCCATCCTCCACACATGCGCTCCCTGCGGTGACCTTGCTTCTCCTCTTTGTCACTGTCTTCAGCTGGCTTACTCTTTTTATTTATTTATTTATTTTTATTTTTTTGACAGGCAGAGTTAGACAGTAAGAGAGAGAGACAGAGAGAAAGGACTTCCTTTTCCCGTTGGTTCACCCCCAAAATGGCCGCTATAGCCAGTGTACTGCACCGATCTGAAGCCAGGAGCCAGGTACTTATCCTGGTCTCCCATGGGGGTGCAGGGCCCAAGCACTTGGGCCATCCTCCACTGCCTTCCCGGGCCACAGCAGAGAGCTGGCCTGGAAGAGGAGCAACCGGGACAGAATCTGGTGCCCCGACCGGGACTAGACCCCAGTGTGCCGGCGCCGCAGGCGGAGGATTAGCCTAGCGAGCCGCGGCACTGGCCCCTGGCTTACTCTTGATCCTTGTTTAGGTCGCCACAAGCCCCTGCAGTCCACGTGCACCCTTCCTGTTCCCTTGTCACCGTTGCGGTGTGTGCTAATGTCTGCCACTCACTACACTGGATGTCCCAGGATCTCTTGGTTTGTACTTGACGTTTATCCATACTAACTGTCCCTGAGAGGGCATTCATTGTTTGTTAATCAATAAATCAATATAGAACCAGGAACAGATATTTTTAATGATTTTTTTAAAAATGCTATTAACTGGGGCCTACACTGTGGCGCAGTGGGTTAAAGCTGCTGCCTGCAGTGCTGGCATCCCATATGGGTGTTGGTTCAAGTCCTGGCTGCTCCACTTCTGATCCAGCTCTCTGCTATGGCCTGGGAAGGGAGTAGAAGATGGCCCAAGTCCTTGGGCCCCTGCACCAGCATGGGAAGACCCACAGGAAGCTCCTGGCTCCTGGCTTTGGATCGGCGCAGTTCCGGCCATTGTGGCCATCTGGGGAGTGAACCAGTGGATGGAAGACCCTTCTCTCTCTCTCTCTCTCTCTGCCTCTCTGTAACTCTGCCTTTCAAATAAATAAATCTTTTTTAAAAATGATTTTAATTGATGCCTAGAGATAGGTGAAATGGTGTCTTAGTCCCACGGCTCAGAAGGTCCATTCAGTACCTGGCTTTCTGAGGCTCATGTGGGTACACAACCAACTTGGCAATTGATTCTGACCCCAAACACCTGATGTGCCTGTTGTCTTGAAGGCGACTCCCGACCAGCATATTTAGAGTTGCCGTTTAAAAAGGTGGAACTATGCAACACAGGGAAGAGGAAAGAGTTACTAAGAAAAAACCATGTGGAAGATTTAGCCAACAGAAGCATGCGGTTTTGAAGAAAAGTGTTTGAAGATCACTTAAAAGGCTGAAAAACCGGCACAGGTTAGCGCCAAAAGCCAATTGTGGGGACATGTAAGACCAGACGACTTGGGCGAGTTATTCTGTGACTCTGATCTGTGCACAGAGAGGAAGTTATTATGTCTTGAAGTGCTCAGACTGCTAGTTTATCATATGACCCGTGGCTCTAGACGGAGTCAGAAGAGAAGTAATTGCAAATGAATGTGCATATGTGTTACTGCTTAGCCTCCTCTTTTATGTTTCCACTCTAATAAAAGGAATTAGAGTGTGTCTTCCCTTTTATATCCCCTTTTCCCAGGCACGCGGTGGAGAGGAGGCTGCCACGCACATGTTGGAATGGTTAGTTGATCAGTGAGTTCCTCCACGTGAGTGCTTTCATATTCATCTTCAAATGCCTAGGATCACCAGGGATCTTGTGGTTATCTGAGCTGCCCGGAAGGAATACAATAAATGTGGACCATACAAGGTCGGTCCCCCATGCCTCTGCTAGGTTTCCAGCTTTGGGTTAATTATTCTTCCTTTTTCATGATCATCTCAACTTGGATAATAAGATGTCAGCTTAAGGCTTTGAAAGGAGCCTGGATTTTGCTGCCACCCCAAGTTCTGATTGTGGTTCTGCTGATGACTAGCCGTGTGACCTTGGTGTAGTTATCAGTGTATCTGAGTCTTCATAAAACCCTTCTTAGCAAAATGTAGATAGGAACAGCGCTTGTCGGGAAGTTGGGGTAACGTACTGTGTGTCAGATGCATCACTCATAAGGGAGCATGAGAAAACAGGAGCTCTGCTTCCTCTACCTCACCTCACTCTTAAGACCTAATTACTAGCCAGCGCCGCAGCTCACTAGGCTAATCCTCCGCCTTGCGGCGCCGGCACACCGGGTTCTAGTCCTGGTTGGGGCACCAGATTCTGTCCCAGTTGCCCCTCTTCCAGGCCAGCTCTCTGCTGTAGCCTGGGAGTGCAGTGGAGGATGGCCCAAGTCCTTGGGCCCTGCACACCACAGGAGACCAGGAGAAGCACCTGGCTCCTGCCTTCAAATCAGCACGGTGCGCCGGCCACAGCGCACCGGCCGCGGTGGCCATTGGAGGGTGAACCAACGGCAAAGGAAGACCTTTCTCTCTCTCTCTCTCTCTCACTGTCCACTCTGCCTGTCCAAAAAAAAAAAAAAAAAAAAAAAACACACACACACACCTAATTACTGACAGTTAAATCGACAAACATTGTATTAGGATTAGGACCTACATTATCAAGTCAAATTGTTTTATAATTATTAAGCAATCTGGCTATTTGCTAACTCTTTTCTACCCAAATACAACTTGAGGGTCAGTTCTGCATGGATTAGAAATCTTCCTAAATAGATGTGGGTAGCAGCACACGGAGCACACATGTGTGCCTTAAAGCCATTCCATTCTGGAGAAGCTTCCTAGAATCAGGCTCGTAAGCCCCTGGGAGATGAAGAAGGGAGGTACAGCATCATGATGGCACTGATTTCTTCTAGACACATGGCCCTATATGGGACATCCACACACCTTACTATTCCCCAATTGTGCCACACATCATGTTCAGAACACACAGACTCTCTCTTACAAAACCCTATTTCCTGCAGGGGCTATAATGTGGTTCCCATCAACTGAAGTAGACAATGTCTCAGGATCTACCCACGTCTCTTACAAATAGATTTGTTATGCCCAGGCTGTTATCACCCACACCCAGCAACAAGTAAAGGCCCTACTGACCATAGGTCAGAGGCATCACAGCCGTGGATTACTTGGGCACCTGGTAATAAGAAAGTCACCAACGAGGCTAAGTCCTGAGTGGCGGGAAGGTCCCTAGCCGGATGTGTGGGATGCACTACAGGGAGTGGATGGCAGGCAGGACAGCCCGGGGGTCCTGGCTGCTGCTGCAACACGGGCTATAATCTGGGAAATGAATATATGCAGCAGAGTGCACTAGCTAGGGACCTTCCCATTGCTAGGAACTTCCTTATTACCAGGTGCCCAGGCCCATAACTGATGACCACTTTTTCTAAATGAAACCTGGGACTGATCATCTAGACCTGGGAGAAAATATTCTAGTCTGTATGGCTAATACCCCACCTTGAGGAAGGTGCACGTAGCATTCTAATGAAAACTGGGAGCTCACCTCACATAACATGGGAACCGGGTATGGTGTGCGCATGCATGGGCTCACGTGCCAACTTTGTTCCACGTCTCTAGGAGGGGAGGGGAGGGAGCTGGCGTGGCCAGGACTAGCTGCACCGGCCTCGAGATGTCCAGAAAGGGCTCTTCATGCTGGGAAGCCAGTGTTGGGCTCAGCAAATCTTCCCCCAAGAATGGAGGCTCGTGGCTGCTCAGGAGGGAGTGGATGGGTTAATTTAGAAATCGTTTTCCTCAGTGTGGTGTCGGGAATGATCAACGGGCTACATCTATGTGATAAATAATGTGGCAGACAGAAGATCAGGCCTTACCCAGCTTTCCAGGGTGTTAAAGATATGTGTTGTAAGAAGAATATCCTTGCCCTGGGCCTGGACGACGCCCTTAACACACTATCAGTTAAATCACATCTCACCCAAGGGGACTATGTAGGTAATTGAGTACCATATCTAGACATACATTTAGAAAGTGCCATTTTACAAATCTGTGGAAAACCCAAGACCTCTTGGATCTTTAAGATTGTCCAGCGTGTTTTCCTCTGGAGAGGAATTGAAGCACAGGCTTTGGCTCCCTATGAAAGAGCATCCAAAACACCCTGGATCTGTACCATCACACCTAATCTGCAGTTTTCCCACATTCGAATCTTAGAACAAAAACCCGCAGCTGGAACCCAAATTCGCTCTCTCTCCTAACACCTCCACGCTGTCCTCCGAGTCCGTGGGTGCGTTTTACTGACTCTTCCCTGACTGGCGGCTCCTTTTTGTCTCCTGCCTGGAAACCAGGAGTTTGCTTTTACTCACAGCATGATTTCTGACGGAGACTGGCATGCTGGGACCATATCCCAGGGAAGCAGGATAGCATCAGTCCTCTTAACGGAGTCTGTTGCAAGAAGGTAAAACCATCTGGGCTTGTGCGGCAGAATCCGAGTCTACAGAAATCCCCTATTTTAATTACGGCCCAGCGAGGTTCTGGAGCTTGGTCACGGAGCCGACCGAATAACAAAGGATTACTGTGTTCGTGCATGGCGAGTTATGGGAAAGACCATAAATTATCTAGATGACTCATTTCCTGTGGCTCTTCAGTGCTTCCAATATGGGGAGACCTTTTCACCTGCTTGGCTTTAAACTTGGGAGCTCAGTGGGGGTGGGGTAGGGGGCCCTAAAGTGAAGGCTATTCAATAATTGTGGCTCAGTGCTCACAGAAAGCTGAAATTGTGTCTAACAGTATTAATAACCTATTGAGTCCATGACCACGCTCAAAGGGGGCTCCACTTCCTTCTCGCTGTTTCGCGGAGGAGCAGCCCGTGAGCCCAAGAGGGTGTTTATTTCGTCTTAAGTCACGCAGGGTCCTCCCCACATAAGTGCTCAGTGTGGCTCGCCCGCAACAAAGGCCTCCTGTTCTCGAGACACAGACGGAAAAGAAAGTGGAAGGAAACAGTCCCTTGAATTTCTGGGGGATTTCTACTAGCAGATTCCCTGAAAGACAGCTCAAAGCCTGAAAAGGTTGTGCCGGTTTTAGAGGCCTCCATGCCTCTGCAGGGGGTCTTCCGGAAGGTCACAGAAAATGCATATTCTTAAAAAGCGACTGCAGGGATTAGAAAAGTTCTTTGCGCATCAGAAACTGAGCTTTTAGTTCTGTTTTCTCAAGAACTTGATGAAGCAGCCTCACCTGGACCCACAAAACTGTGTTTTACACATTTGCACATTCACTGGAAATAAATGAGGCGCTCTTAGCTTTTTGTCTCTGAATACGCATTTTTAGATTTTCACCATTTAGGACAAAGTAAATGCTGAATAAACCTATTTGCAAGTGATTAGCTGGGAATGTCTCTGGAACTCTGCCCACCCGTACACCCCCACTCCATGGCTGTCAACTGTCCCTCTGCCTCTGTTCTCAGTCCAGAATCCCTGGGCGTCTGCCTCCTCTCATTGTTCTCTCCTTTTCCATTCTCCACCTCAGCTGGGCTCATCCACTGCAGCGTTGCAAGGAGCAAGGGCGTGAATTCTCTGCAGGCAGTTTTTGAGAGTCTTCCTGTGCACTCATAGATTGAGGATAACCCCTCTCAGCCATGCATTTTCTCCCGATTGCTGTCTTTCACCAGAAGAGAGAGACGTTCAGCTAAGCCCGCTGGACCAAGCGTCACTCAGCCCAGCAGCCAGTGTGTCCACATGATCAGAGCCCTCACGGCTGAGACTGGGGACGCTTGGATGGTCGTGTGTGCTTCCGGTTCTCCCTGCTCCCGGCTCCCACATCCTGGTTCAGGACTCCCCTCAAAGGATGGATTTACAGAGGCACCTGCTAACCGAGCAGTAAGTGCTCACTCCCAGGCTCCTGGCCCTTCCTTCCTCCTTTCCTTTCCTTTCCTTTCCTTTCCTTCCTTTCTTTTTTTTTTTTTAAGATTTATTTATTTGAAGTTACAGAGAGGCAGAGGCAGAGAGAGAAAGAGAGAGAGAGAGAGAGGTCTTCAACCTGCTGGTTCACTCCCCAATTGGCTGCAATGGCCGGAGCTGCGCCGATCCGAAGCCAGGAGCCAGGAGCTTCTTTGGGTCTCCCACGCAGGTGCAGCGGCCCAAGGACTTGGCCATCTTCTACTTCTTTCCCAGGCCATAGCAGAGAGCAGGACCAGAAGTGGAGCAGCTGGGAGTTGAACCGGCGCCCATATGGGATGCCGGCACTGCAGGCAGTGGCTTTACCGGGGACCCTTTCCTTTCTTTTTCTCCATATCACCCTGTATAAGCACGAGGGCATCACACACACACTGACATCTTCAGTTCCCAAATGGACCTCCCAGGGCCCTGAGATTTGCCTCCGGCCACCAGGAATTTGCAAACTGAATGGACACAAAATTTCTGTTAGGTTAGGGCCTTAGTGCCTGCTAGCATTGTGAACGTGGTAGCTCTCATTTCCTACCCCTCCTCCTTTCTCTATAGCTACACACGAATTCAACAACAGGAGCTGATCTCGCTGCGTGAGCCCTCCCGCTCCTGAAATAACTCACGGAGAGCACGCCCATTATCTAACCGTTTCTCTTCCCACTTTGGGGTAGGTCTTCCGCAGAGCAAAGCGTAGCTAGGGTCAGTTTAAATAGTACACTGCCACTTTTACCAGTCAGGACACTGTTCATTTATTAACTATCCCCAAAGATAAACCCAAAAAATAAACCCATTTCCCAAACCACCAGCCTCATCCTGAAACGGACCAGAGAGGGGACGTGTGCGCACGAGAACCTGTGATCTTCAAGGGCCGTGGTCTCTCCAGCCCTCCTGACCCGCTGAGGAGGCCCGGTGCTGTGCTGTAGCAGGACAGGCTGCTGCCCGCGACGCCAGCTCCCCCTCTGATCCAGGTCCCTGCTAACACATCTGGGAAAGCAGCAACGGGATGGCCCAGTGTTTGGGCCTCTGCCACCCACCTGGGAGACCCGGCTGGAGCTCCAGGCTCCTGGCATCAGCCTGGCCCATCCCTGGCTGTCGTGGCCATTTGGGGAGTGAACCTGCAGATGGAAGCGCTCTCTCTCCCCCCTCTCTATCTCTGTAACTCTGTCAAATAAGTAAATAAATCTCTTTAAAAAGGAAGATGAGCCTGGTATCTCAAATGGTGAAACACAAGAACTGGTACAATGTTCCCTAAAAACTTGATTCTCAAACATTTCAGTGCCTTCTGCGAATTAGAATCTCTTTCCTCCCCAGGTCTTAAATACCGGATGGGCATCTTTGTTTATTATTGAATTCATAGGTCCCCCTCTCTGAGGGAGTCTTAACAGGGCTTCCAAGTCTCCGAGGGCTTGTCCTGGAAAAGCGCAAGGGGCAATGGTTGGTAAAAATGCAGGAGTAAAGAGTGGTGGCAGCAGACTGCAGGGTCACCGAGGACTTCAGCGTGAGGACAGGTGAGCCTGTGGTGCTTACGTCCCTCGTCAGTGTCTGGTTTGATCCCCGTCTCCTCTGCTTCTGATCCGTTCTGGCTAAAGCTGCAGGAGACGGGTGGTTCTAGTGCCCGGGCCCCTGCCACTCTGTGGGAGACCCAGACTGAATTCCAAGCTCTGCCTTCAGCCCAGCTCAGCCATTTGGGTAGAGAACCAGTGAATGGAGGGTCTCTCCTCTCTCTCTCTCTGTCTCTCAAATAAAATGAAATTAAAAAAAAGAGAACCTTACAGAATGAGAACTGCCCAGCAATGCGTATTCAACAGCTTATAAAAGGAAGCCCAGTCCAGGCAAGGTAAACAGCCTCGTGTGTGGGGGCTGAGCGGTGCATCCTCAGGCCGGGGCAGGCAGCATTAGCTGTCCACTGCCTCTGTCCCAGCCATCTGACTATGTTTCCAAACCCCATGCCGTCTGAACCTTCTAAGCAAGCCAGGCCACTCTGAAAGGCAATGCCCAGAGTTTAGTATCATACCCAGGGGCCGGCGTTGTGCTACAGCAGGTGAAGCCATCACCTGTGACATCAGCACCCCATACCACAGTGCTGGCTGGAGTCCCAGCTGCTCCGCTTCCAATCCAGCTCCCTGCTGAGACACCTGGGGAGGCAGCAGGTGATGGCCCAGGTGCTTGAGATCCTACCATCCATGTGGAAGACCAGGAGGGAGTTCCTGACTCTGGACTTCAGCTTGGCCCCTATCCAGCCATTGCAGGCATTTGGGGAGTAAACCAGCAAGTGGAAGATTTCTCCCTCTCTCTCTCCCTCCCCTCCCTTGTCACTCTGCCTTTCAAGTAAACAAGTAAATACATCTTACCAGATATGTATTATTATAGATATGTTGTCTAGGGCAGAATACAGGGCGACTTACATACAAACAACCTTTTATTAATGCAGTCCAAATGGTTAGATTTTTAGTAGACAAATTATATCGCCAATTTTCAGTGAATTTATGGTAAAATCTCCAGATTTTTTTGCTCACATGGTCTCAAGAAACATCTCCTTTATCCAGTTCTTGCATAACTGATTTTTAATCTTACATGTAAGCTTCCCTTGTGTTGCTAGGGAATTTGTTGTTGATGACATCAGGATCATTTTCAGCTTGAGGTAGCTTTTTGCTTCAAGCATCCGTCCATGCCTCGTGGTATTTCAATCGGTGAAAAACCTGCTTGACCTCTTCTGAGTTACTGGTGGAGGCTGAACAGGGCTGAACCCACGGAACGTTGGATGTCGTCTTCCAGAGGAATGTGATCAGTCCCCCGCAGGAAGCAAACTGTCTAAAAATAGCCTACAACTGAACAGCAAACGCATTTCCCTTTAGTTCTCCACGAAGAACTCTTTCTCCAGCCCTTGAAAAGAACAGGAAAACCAGGAGCATAGACTGATATGAGCAGTTCTCTCTGAATGGCTTGTATTTACTTTTAAAATGTCTTTTTAATTTTGGAGGGAATGGTCGAAGGCTTGCTGCTCCACTAAATAAAAGGTTCAACATAGAAAGATCACAGTCCTGCAGGAATATAGGCACGGGCCATAAATAATATTCAAATGAAAAACGATCATTTTTTTGCACGGCTTTCAAGTTATTTTAGGCTGAGAAATGCAAGACTTCAAATAGGGACCTCCTACCTGCTCTGGGTTAAAATCAGTCACCTTTGGTTTTGCAAGAGTCCTCTGCAGCAGTTAGGAGGGAGTTGTAATGCATTAGGAATGGCATTACCGGGTGACAGTCGGGCTGCGAGCCAGAGGTCACCGTCTCCCGCTTCCGCGGGCAACAGGAGTGCCTTTTGGCGGCTTTGAACGCCTTTCACATCTGGCGGCTGCTGAATGGCCCCACTGTCAGCTGCGGCTGCTGGGGTACCTGGCTTCTTACGAATTAATTACGCGTTCAGAACAGAGGACTTAGGGGTGTCTGGGGACCCCGGGGCAGAGCTCCCACAGCCTCTTTTAGACAAAGGAGGCTCTGTCTTCCCTGACGTTCCTGCTCTTAACAAGGAAGTCGGTTTGATCACGGGTCACATTAGGGATTCCTTAGGCGGCAGAATGAGCGGTGATGGGAGCGCTTTTCCAAACGCCGTCTTGTGCGTTAGCCTTCAGGGAGGTTTGCATTGTTCTGTGCGGCTTTTCAATATGGCTCTTATCACAGACGAGTCTTAGAGAAAAGAAAATGGTTCAGACTGTGTTTCCAGGGAGGGTGTGTGTGTGTGAGCGTGTGAATGTGTGCACCTGGGTGTGTGAATGTGCCCGCAAGTGTGTGCCAGGGTGTGTATGTGTGTGTTTGTATGTGTGTAATTTTGCCCTCTGGCCAGAAATTTACACATGAGGGGGTTTGTGCTGTCTGGAGGGAAAATTCTTGCTAACTGTGACATACGTCACAGAAGTTTCTCCCCAGATCCTTAGTTCCCAAAATGTAGGGTTTAAAAAGCAACGCAGCTTCTGTTTAAGAACCACTCTTCTTGGGTAGCAGCCCTTCTCTGGTCAAGTTGCTTTCTAACGTCAATCTACAGAAACAAAACCACAAAAGAAAGTCAGCGTGCCCGGGTTCTGGAGCTTGATTTGAGAGGCACACTGTCAGCAGAAACTGTGTCTGTCTGATCTAGATCCATGCCTGCACTGTGCAGGGTATTAAAAAGCGCGAAAGGGGGGCTGGTACCGTGGCTCACTTGGTTAATCCTCCGTCTGTGGTGTCGGCATCCCATATGGGCGTCAGGTTCTAGTCCCGGTTGCTCCTCTTCCAGTCCAGCTCTCTGCTGTGGCCTGGGAAGGCAGTGGAGGATGGCCCAAGTGCTTGGGTCCCTGCACCCGCGTGGGAGACCAGGAGAAGCACCTGGCTCCTGGCTTCAGATCAGCGTAGCTCCAGCCGTAGTGGCCATTTGGGGGGTGAACCAACAGAAGGAAGACATTTCTTTCTCTTTCTCTCTCACTGTCTAACTATCTGTCAAAATAAATAAATAAATAAAGCATGAAAGGAAGAGATGCCAAAACAATGACCGTGCAAATAGACAAAATTAGTTGGAAGAAGTCACACACCAACTGTAAACACCTGGCCCGAACGCATCAACTATAGACACCTGGCCGGAACGCAGCACCCGTAAAACCTGCCCAGAGTGAGGCCACGGACAGCAGGCCTTACTCCGCAGACAGTCTGTGCTCGGGAGCGGAGTGCTCGCCTCCCTACCTCGCAGACAAGAAGGATTTCCAGAGACAAAGGAAGAGATGGACGCTGGGAAATGGTGGAGGGAACGCCCGGCTCCGGTTCTTTCTAAGAGTAAACGGTGGGGCTGTTCCCCAGGCATTTGCCGTCTCTGCCAGAGGCAGAAGGAGGTTACTCAGTCGTTCCTGCTCTATTTTCTGTATAGACCAAACACTCCCCCACAAAACACACCAATTCTCATGGTCGTGTGTGCGTGAGAAAATGGAGAAGCGACACACAACAGGAGACTGTGCCCTGTCCTCTGGCGTGCCTTGCATGCAATGACCTGTTTCTACGCTCTTGGGAGGAAAAGGGGGATTAAGAGGTTTCCCATGACCAGGGCCTGGACTTCTTCATTAACTTGGACGTGAAATGAGCCTAAGCAACTTGTAAAGACAAAGAAAAGCAATCTAAATGCAACGGGAAGGAGCGGTTTTCAAAACTTTATTGAAGAACTAGTTTCTGATTATTTATTTTAGGGACACAAAGAGAAATAGACATTGCAGGGCTGGAACTGGGAACTGGGCACTCAGTCCAGGGTTCTCACGTGAATGGCAGGGCCCTGGCTACTTGAGACATCACCTGCTGCCTCCCTGGGTCTACACTGGCAGGACACTTGGAGGAGCTGAAGCCAGGAATTGAACCAATTTTATTTTTATTTTAAAGATTTATTTATTTATTTGAAAGAGTTACACGGAGATAGGAGAGGCAGAGAGGCAGGCGTCTTCCATCTGCTGGGTCACTCCCCAATTGGCCGCAACAGCCGGAGTTGTGCCTATCCAAAGCCAGGAGCTAGGAGCTTCTTCCGGGTCTCCCACATGGGTGCAGGGGCCCAAGCACTTGGACCATCCTCCACTGCTTTCCCAGGCGATAGCAGAGAGAAGTGGAGCAGCCGGGGCTCGAACTGGCGCCCATATGAGGTGCGTGTGTTTCAGGCCAGAGCGTTAACCGGCTGCACCACAGTGCTGGCCCCCCAATTTTTAATTAATTGTATTTAAGTAATTATCCAATAATCCACTGTGGGACGTGGACATCCTAAGTAGCAGCCTAATTGTTAAGCCAAATGTTCTCATAAGGAGCAGCTTCTATATGTAATTACTACTTTAAAAACTTCATGTTGCTTCCTCAGTAACAAAACCAGTTCAGCAGCCACACACGTGGCCACATGGCTTAGTGTGCGCTCCTCTTTGGGGCCACATCATTTCAACCACTTAATCTACTAAGATTTCCCTTTGACAGAAGGCCTTGAAAGCCTCGGTTTGCACCCAAAAGTCTCAGGGTTCTGGCGTTCTGTTTTCAATTGTGAAGGAAACCTAATTATATAAGAACTGGGCGGGGCGGGGGAGGATGCTTAGGTGTTGAGGAGTGTTTTGAATTTTAAAATGCATCTCCAATCTAAAGACTACCACTTAGATATCCTAACAGGCGCTTAGAATAAAACAAAGGAAAAAGTACTGGTTGTTTTTTGTTTTTTTTGTTTTTTTTTTTTTTTTTAGATGGGTCCAATTGTAAGCTAACTTTTCAGATAAAGGCACAAGGCAAGCATCTAGAAGCCGGAATGGGAGTGGCAGAGCACTTGACTGTCGCGGGCCGCTCTCTGACTCCTCACCAGGCTGTGAGAGTCACTGATGACAGCTGGAGCTGCTGTCCTCTTAGCTGAATAGAGAGGAAAACTCACCGGCATCTGTTTCAATTCAGCGTTGGAAGCTGCACCTGCAAACACCATTGGTAGGTGATCATGCAGTTGCTACTGTGGAAAAGAACCTTTTTCATTTCTGAATTCTAGGGCTTATAATGTTGGGATTTAGAGGATCACTAGCTAGCACCCCTTTCTTTACTACCTGAGTTCTGAACCAGGTGGGGAAAGAACCAGAAGCCAGGCAGATGAGGCTCAAAATCTGACTTGGATGACTGGTCAGCCACACAATGTTATTTGGGGACTGCCAGCCTAAAGGGCTGTTCTTTGATTCCCCACATCCAGGGGACCCACTGGGCGGCTCGTGTCAGAGCCTGACAGAGCTCGGATGGGGGTCCGAGAAGAAGTTCGGGGCCCCCTCTGCCCTGTGTGCTTCCCCCTTCCTGGGCAGACCCAATCCTAAATCGTTAATCCTACATCTTTGCACCTGGAGTGAGGACACGTGGAGGCTGGGGGAGGCCCCGCAGCAGTGACAATGACCCCTCCCCTAACTCGAGCTTCCATCCTGTTTGTTATTCAATTTGCAGAGGGAACAGGGTCTCGGCAGCTGAGAGAGACTGACTTCTAAGAGGAAGACAGAGCGCTTTGTGGACAGAAGACAAATTGCCACTTCCAAGGCTTAGGGGTGTCTCGCTGTCCTCTCACGATTCTTCTCTAAGAAATAGCAGCTTTCGTGTCCCTGTCTTAGGTCCTGAGCAGATGGCCTTTGTTTCTGAAATTACCTTAAAATCAATGGAGATGACCTTGAACTTTGTCTGCAGAAGCTGATACTGGAATTTCAGTGATCATGTATTTGAAACATTCACCGTGTTCTTATCCAATCGTGAAAGAGGCAGACTGATCTCCTCTAATGCCTGCATGTTGTCATACTCACAGTGTTCTTTCTTAAATTCTTCTATTTTCCCTTTCCTTGTCCTTCCCGACTGAGGCATAAAGAACGTAGACCATGGAAGGATCCTCCCCCCAGCCCACTCCCAAACTAGATCAATAACTCGGATCAAACAAGGGCTGATGAGAAGCCAGCACCCAGGACAGCCAATGGGTGGCCTCTGCCACAGTGTTGGGTTTGGTGAGGGTCCCCAACTGGATTTATCCCAAGGTCATTGTATTGGCACAGAGATGAGTTTAAAGCAGAGTCATAGATAGAGTACGGGGGGGGGGGGGGGCGTCCTAACTGAATATACAACAGGGGCAGAGTTTGGGTGGGGTTCTGTGCAAGTGATGATCTCTGGGAAGGTTTCATGACATCTCCACTTGGAGCTCATTATAAACATTGATGTCTTCTACATGAAGGAGGAGACAGGTGCATCATGGGAAAGTAGGTGTGTCCAATCGGCTTGGAAAGTGGTGGAGTTTTAGTGACGCCAGACTACAGCCCAGAGACCACTGGAAGTCTCTTAGCTCCTTGCTCCTCAATGAACTCCCTTCCTAGCCTACAGCAATAGGAAAGGCCACAGCAGGGGAGGGACAACACAGCCATCGCGGGAAAGAGAAGCAAAGCCCAGGGTGGAGAGACATACATCCAGCAATGAATTCAGCAAGCTACCTCCTTGAGCCAGCAGATTACCTTTATTACTGCTTGCCCCCAGAGCAAGCCAGAGAGCCCATAAAGGCCTCCTCTGAGGGCCTGCCCCAGACCCAGGGAGGCCGGGAAGAATCTGATCAGACCAGCCTTCCTGGGTGTCCCCGCAGTCATGACTGCTAGCTCGTACCCTTTTGTCCATCACAGTTCTGCATCATTTTCTAGTCCTCCTCGAACATCAGCAAAACAACAGACAGGTTTTCCTTGGATCTTTGTGTCTCCATTTCTGAAGCCCACTCTGCTACAGAGAGCTCTGATTGACTAAACCATGACACTCCTGTCTTGTTAACTTGCCTTTCGTTACAAGTGCCAGCCACAAGCCGCATACCTCTATCAAATCTAAGTTCAGTCGATGAAGTTTAATAAGATTTTCACAGAGGTTCAAATCGATGGAGGAGAATTGCAACACAGAATTACAGCAAGTGGGCTCTCCGCCCGCAAGACCCACAGACTGGCCCACGCTGATAGCAAGCTGGAGCCCCGCGTGTGCCTGCAGATGACATCGCAGGCTCTTGGCTGTCCAGTGGCAAGCTTTGCACCCTGCGTGGTGCTCGGTGCATCTCTTCGGCCAAGGTCTTCTTTCTCGCACCCTCCAGAACTTCCCCTGTACAGGTCTTGTGCAGATGTGAGAGGATCCAGAGAAATTTCTCAGCCCAAGCTTCCCTCCATGCCTGATCTTCCTTCTCCTCACTTCCTGTCCCAAGACCCACTTGCTCTCAGCATGACTGATGGGTGTGCATGTTTACCTGAGTGGCTGTGATCTGGGCGACCCATCAGAACAGGAGAGCCTGAAGTCAGAGGACAGTTACCCAATGGGTAGCACTGGGCGCTCCTTCCTTGCGCTGTCTTCCCAACTTGATAGAGAAAAGCTAGGTCCTGTCTTGTTAAGATAGTCATACAATGTTGGGTGAATGTTTAAAATTTCACCTGGGAATTCCTCTTCTTGCATAAGGTTAAGTGGAATACAGTAAGAGCAGGATTGGTGGTGAAGGGACAGAAATAAGTGTTGAACAGAACATTAACCTTGTTCTGTCATCTCGAGTCCACTTCTGAAATCAGCTTTTGGGGCATTCTTAGGAATCCAGAATCTAAGGAACTCAAAAGAAATGAGCATGTTATGTAGTAGTTAGAAGAAAGCCATAGATTAATATACTTTTCAAGCTAAAACAGAGTTGTGATTGAATGTTTGTTCTACATGAAGTAAAGATTGTGCCATTATCATCTTTTTTTAACACTCTTTTTTTTTATTTAGTAAATATAAATTTCCAAAGTACAGTTTATGAATTGCAATGGCTTCCCCCACCCCCATAATTTCCCTCCCACTTGCACCCCTCCCATCCCCTGCTCCCTCTCCCATTCCATTCACATCAAGATTCATTTTCAATTATATTTATACACAGAAGCTCGATTTAGTATATATTAAGTAAAGATTTCATCAGTTTGCACCCCCACAGAAACACAAGTTATCATCTTAAAATTGGAAAAAGGTCTTCTTTTTTGATTTTCAAAATAGGTCTCGGGGCAGGTTTCGTTTTTGTCCAGACTTCTTTGAATCCTAATTTTTTTGTCAGTAATCGCTCACATCAAAATTGCCATCTCCACAAGAGAAAGCCTTATTATGTTGTCCCAAAAAGACACAAATCTCTACTTGGGAAACAAGTCTCTAAAGAAAACATGAGCTATTAGGAATGCAGCTTTGTTGATGATACGTGTCCGTTGTCTTTATGAACACCTGTGTATCTGAACCAAGAGAAATGGCCTAACAGTTTCCTGAGCCCAGGCCTACTAAGAAGTTTTGAAACGGTGCTTAGCAAGCTGAATATTTAGCTTCCGGGGTGATCCAGATGCTATGTTTTGGGAACTTTAGCTTCTATACCAACTCTGTGGTGCAAGGAAAGATTTTCTTAGACGTGACTGGGACTGGGACCTTGGAGAGCAGAAGGTCTACATTTTCCTTCGGTACGCTGTCACATCACCACCTTCCCCTCATGTGGTTTGTCTCTGAGATGTTTGCAAAACTCGTTCCCAATGGCGAGGAGGTACCTCACCTCAGCGAGTTCAGTAGAACTCAAAAAGATCAACTTTGGAGCATAAGGCAGCAAAGAGCTGGTGCATGCTTTTAAGTTACCCCACTGATATGTGCACTGTGCCCAGTGAAAGACTGGAAAGGAAGCCAGAGAAACTACTAAATTCTGTAAAAAATAAAGGGGGGGGGAGCTTTTGGAGACTGATGGGGACAACCAACTTGGTACAGATTGATGAGTCCTTCCATTAATGTCCTGATGGAATACCCCAGCACTCTCAAATATTTTAGCTTACACATCTTCAAAATCATGTGTGTATGTCCTATAATAGTGATCCACAAGAAGGATGCCTTTGGCTAAAGGTAATACTAGTCGTGCGAGACAGGTATCTGATATTGATGTAGGAGACCCAGGTGAAGTTCCAGCCTCCTGGCTTTGACCTGGCCCAGCCCCAGGTGATGTGGCCAGTTAGGGAGTGAACTAGCAGATGGAAGAGCTTTCTCTCACCCTCTGTGTCTCACTCTCTGCAACTCTTGCCTTCCAAACAAATCTTTTTTAAAGTATTTTTTTGAACTGGGACGCAAGTGAAATGAAACATAAATATAAAGTAAAAAATGTTGCTGTCAACAGGCATTTTTGATCAGAAAAGTGATCCTCTTCTATCTAGAACACTGATGGATTGGAGACATAGGAGTATAGTTTATCCAATAGACCATGAATATTCCACAACACAAATAGCATGAAATTACGGAAAGAGCTTGGGACAAAAGCCAGAAATTGCCCTGAGACCCATTCTACCATATTTTAAAAATGAAAATAACAGATGACCTTATTTTAACATTCAGATGCTACATTTTTAAGTATGAATTGGTGTCATAGAATAATAGAAAACAGACTGTATGGTTAACATGGGAATTCGGTTGAATTCAAAGTGGAAAATAGGAGCCTTGGCAGTATCTATACTCAGTAGATGGGTGTGTGTTCATACGTGCATAAGTTTGTGTCACATCAGCAATTTCCAATCTTTCTAGAAGGGCATTTTTCTAGATTAGACCCTTAGGGTAATTTCCGGAGGGTTAACTAGGTAACCAGACAAGAACACGGCTGGAACACTGGTGTTCTTTGGTGGGGGCTGTCGGTGGTCTTTTGCAGGGACCTTGTAAGAGTGAGCTGCATTTACCAGAACGTAACTTTCTGTGCACATCCTGTTAGTTGGGCCACAGGAGAGAGCCAGCCAGGTCTGGAGTGAAGGGTGAGTTTGGAGCTCAAATGGAGGAGGCGACAGCCCCAGCCTCTCCTTCCCCAGCTCATCCTGCAGGGCTTCTGCCTCCTGGCCAGCTGCTTAGCTCCATTTCAAATGGCCCTGGCACCGGTGAGACCCCTGTGCTCTCTGGCTCAGTGACAATGACAGCTGACAGGGTTCCAGTGTGCTTATGCATTCTGCTTTATGCTGACTCTCGCCTGTTTGATGCTCAGCTTCCCTCTCTCACTGTGCTGTGCACCTGGGGCCCTGGCATCAGGTGGGCAGATGGCAGCTTGGCAGGGGTGGCTCACCCGGCTTCCACAGTCATGCAATACTAGATTTTTGTGAATCTATCGGCATCTGTAATTGTAGATGGCATAGCTACCTATCTATGCATGTTTATATGTTTGTGTATTTTTCAACCATCTTCCTATTTCTTGTGATTCTGTCTCTAAATGAACCCTGATGGATCCTAGATCTCCAATAATTTACCAAGTGAAGGTCTGTTAGGCCAAACTTTGCTTCACAGACCACACACACACATGTACCCACACACACATCAGCTCTCTGGACAAGCTCTCACAGACACACACACATGTACCCACACACACATCAGCTCTTTGGCAAGATCTCACAGACACATCATGTACCACACATACATCAGCTCTCTGGACTAGATCTCACACACACACACACACATGTACCACACACACATCAGCTCTCTGCACAAGATCTCACAGACACACACACACATGTACCCACACACACATCAGCTCTCTGGACAAGATCTCACAGACACACATGTACCACACACACATCAGCTCTCTGGAGAAGATCTCACAGACACACACACACATGTACCACACACACATCAGCTCTCTGGAGAAGATCTCACAGACACACACACACATGTACCACACACACATCAGCTCTCTGGACAAGATCTCACACGCACACACACATGTACCCACACACACACATCAGCTCTCTGGACAAGATCTCACAGACACACACACACGTACCCACACACACATCAGCTCTCTGCACAAGATCTCAGAGACACACACACATGTACCCACACACACATCAGCTCTCTGCACAAGATCTCACAGACACACACACATGTACCCACACACACATCAGCTCTCTGGACAAGATCTCACAGACACACACACACACACATGTACCCACACACACATCAGCTCTCTGGACAGATCTCACAGACACACACACATGTACCCACACACACATCAGCTCTCTGGACAAGATCTCACACGCACACACACACACACGTACCCACACACATCAGCTCTCTGCACAAGATCTCACAAACCATACACACACATGTACCACACAGACATCAGCTCTCTGGACAAGATCTCACACACACACACACACACACACACACACACAATGTACCACACACACATCAGCTCTCTGGACAAGATCACACACACACACACACATGTACCACACACACATCAGCTCTCTGGACAAGATCTATACACACACACACATGTACCACACACACATCAGCTCTCTGGACCAAGACCTTTAGTAAACCTAAAGACCTTAAGTAGCCTCGGATACTCCTCTGCCTTATTGAGTGGGAAAGGAAAACTTACTTCATAGTGCCTATGTGCAATTATCCAGCTCACAGAAAAATAACTTAAACCATAACTTGAACAGTACTTCGTCACAGTAATATTCCTAGAATTTATCTTGGCGAAAAAAGCACCTTATGCGCGCGCACACACACACACACACCACACGTACAAGCACTTACACATATACACATCTATTCACATATGTTGAGTGTAGTAAGGGGCTGGCTGTCAGTTGTGGCACAATCATACCACAGCTTGTTAGGCAACTGCTTAACAAAACAACTGCAGAGCAGTGCATATGCTACAGTCCCAGTCTCATGAAAAAAAAAAAAAAAAAAAAGGAAATCCTACGTGTTTGCATGCATTTGTGTTAAGCAGCAAAAGAAAAAGTAGGCGAGATACCACAATAGACAGAACGGTATTTGCCGGGCTGGAGTGCGGTTGGAAGGAAAGGGAAGCAGGCATACTTTCTTTATACAGCACCAATGTGTGCGTGATTACAAAGAACATACTCTGTTTGTATAACGTTCCCCGTTCTCTGCAAATCCAACAACTAACCTCAGAAAACAGCCACTTTGCTGTGGTTCTCTTTCAAAAGAGAAAGGAAAGAAAACACCTGATGTGACCGCCTCCTGCTTCATGCACCTGGTGAGCTGTCCGGTGCACGGTATCTGCTGGGAAGGCTGTGTCAGCCTCCAGCCCAGACCCCTGCCTCTGACCCGAGTCCTGCACATCTCCTCCAGCCCTTGGAAATCTTCCAAGTGAGCGTTCAAGGCCTGCCTCCGTGTCAACCTAACCCAAGCCCGAAATACCTTGTCTCTGTGCTTTTCAGATACAAATGACAGTAAGTGAATATTAAAAGGGGAGCAGTTGTGTGGAGTATGGTTAAGTTGCGCCTTGTGGGTGCCCACAGCCCATATCAGGGTGCCTGGCTTGAGTCCCTGCGACTTGGCTTCCAGTCCAGCTTCTTGCTAATCACCCTGGGCAGCAGCTCCTGATGGTTCAAGTGCGTGAGTCCCTGCCGCCTGCTGGGGGACCCATACTGAGTTCTGGGCTCCTGGCTTTGTCCTCGGCCATTTTTTTTTGACAGGCAGAGTGGACAGTGAGAGAGAGAGAGACAGAGAGAAAGGTCTTCCCTTTTGCCATTGGTTCACTCTCCAATGGCCGGCACATTGCGCTGATCCTAAGGCAGGAGCCAGGTACTTATCCTGGTCTCCCATGGGGTGCAGGGCCCAAGCGCTTGGGCCATCCTCCACTGCACTCCCGGGCCACAGCAGAGAGATGGCCTGGAAGAGGGGCAACCGGGACAGAATCCAGCGCCCCGACCGGGACTAGGACCTGGTGTGCCGGCACCGCAGGCGGAGGATTAGCCTATTGAGCCGTGGAGCCGGCTGGCCAATCTTGATTGTTGTAGACATCTAGGAAGTGAACCCGAGGGTGGAGGGATGTGTCTCTCCATCTTTCTCTCTCTCCTACTCCCTTTCAAATAAAAATGAAAAATTTTTCGAAGTCCAGCAATAGACTGTAGTTCGTAGGACTCAGCACAAGTGTGAAAACCTTATTTTGGCTTGTTTCTCTTTCCTTATATGTTTACACTGTGATGATAGACTCAAAATAATTATCCTGATCTCATTTCAACAGGTAGCCTATTAATAAATCAGCAAATGTGTTAAGAAAGGTTGTTCAATGTATTTGAAAGGCAGAGAGAGCGAGCATGAGACAAGAGATTGCACCCATTGGTTTCCTCCCCAGATGGCCACAATGGCTGGGACTGGGCCAGGCTGAAGCCAGGAAGCGGAAA
Organism: Oryctolagus cuniculus; assembly: GCF_051225735.1. Taxonomy (NCBI): domain Eukaryota; kingdom Metazoa; phylum Chordata; class Mammalia; order Lagomorpha; family Leporidae; genus Oryctolagus; species Oryctolagus cuniculus. Next base: position 5,930,645 of record NC_142880.1, on the reverse strand, counting down.
CTTCATCCTGGTCTCCCATGTGGGTGGCAGGGGCACAGGACTAGGTCCATCTTCCGCTACTTTTCCAGGTGTGTCAGCAGAGGGCTAGTGTAGAAGTGGAGCAGCTAGGACTCAAACCAAGTACTCTGATCTGGGACGCCAGCACTGCAGGTGGACGCTGAGCTCACGGAAACACAATGCGGGCCATAGCATTATTATTTATTATTCAAGATTCATTCATTTATTTGAAAGAGTACGAGTGAGAGAGAGAGAGAGGGATGGATCTTCCATCTGCTGGTTCACTCCCCAAATAACCAGCACTGGGCCAGGCCGAAACCAGGAGCTTCTTCCAGTTCTCCCCTGTAGGTACAGGGACCCAAGGACTTGGGCCATCTTCTGCTGCTTTCCCTGGTGTATAAGCAGGGAGCTGGATCTGAAGCCGCAGCCTAGTGAGCTGCGGCGCCGGCTTGATTGATTTTTGACACACACACACAAAGACATTGTCCGTTCCTCTCCACTGGGTCCCTCAACGGCTCGGACTGGACTGAACTAAAGCCAGGAGCTGGGAACTCAATGCAGGCTTCCCGTGGGCGTGGAGGGAATTCAGTTACCGGCTGCCTCTCGGGGCGTGCATTAGCAGGAAGCAGGCTTCCTAACAGCTCATGAACTGCTAAGCTACAGGACCTCCCCTTCAACATGAGAGGGGAAACCTGCTTGGCAGTACAATCACCGGCACCTCCTTCTCTGTTTCTCCTCCCGCCTCTGCCCGCCTCCCTCTGACCTCACTTCCCATACTCCCTGGGCACTTCCCTAAGGTGCAGTGCTTAGCCTGCTCCCTGCATTTGGGTCTCTGTTCAGATGCTTCTCCCTCAAGATCCCCGAGCCCATCCCTCTGCATGAAGCCTTGCCTCTCGTTAGGTTCCTCCATTTTCCTGTTTCAGAATTCATAACCGTTTAACATGGCTGTGTGTTTATTTTATTGCCTGTCTCTGCCCTCTCTCATGGCACTCAAGAACTGGAGGACTGGATGACTGGCACAAACCAGGCACGAAATATTTGTTTTATGAATTATTGGATGAATTTCTCCCTTTTATTTTAGTGTTTTTTTGTTTGTTTGTTTATCGACAGGCAGATTTAGACAGAGAGAAAGAGAGAAAGGTCTTCCTTTTCTATTGGTTCACCCTCCAAATGGCTGCCACAGCGGGCACTGTGCCGATCCAAAGCCAGGAGCCAGGTACTTCCTCCTGGTCTCCCATGCCGGTGCAGGGCCCAAGCACTTGGGCCATCCTCCACTGCCTTCCCAGGCCACAGCAGAGAGCTGGCCTGGAAGAGGAGCAACCGGGACTAGAACCCGGGGTGCCGGCGCCACAGGTGGAGGATTAGCCAGGTGAGCCATGGCGCCGGCTGTTAGTTCTTTTTTAATCTCAAGAATATTTCAGAATTTTTCCAGAAACATCTCACAAAGTTAGGTTTTTTCCTTAGGTATCTTATAGTTTTTATTGCTATTGCAAATGCTTCCTTTTGTTCCCTCCCTTTTCATATTCTCTAATTGGTTTTTGCTGGCCTGTAGGAATGCTATTAATTATAAAATAAATTTAATAACTAGCTGATCTCAGTTCATTTTAGTATATTTTCTTGAAAGATAAATAAGTAGTCTGCAAAAAAAATAGGCATTTTTTATTCTAATCATTAAATTTCCGGTCTGTTTGGTCTTCAGTATGGGAGACCCTCCATACCAGCTCACCATGTGAGTGGTGGCTGGCGTCCGTGCCGTCATCACAGCCTCTTGTTCTGCGTGTGGGGAGGAGGAGGTGGTGTAGGGTGTGGATGGCGGAAGGTGGTGGCCCAGGGCACGCTGGTCTAGATGGCATTACAGTCTGGGCTGGAGGTAGAGTCAGACCTTAACTCAGTTCTCCTTCCCCTGGTCTGACTCTTCCCTCCCCTGCCCCAGGCAGGCATGGAGTTAGAGGACAAAGCGAATGAGGACAATGACAAGGCACTAATCCAGGAATTCACCTGCTCTGTGCTCCCAGGTAGTCAAGTATGGTGTCAGGGCGCATCACAGGTAAATAGGAGAGTCAGGCATTTGGCTGTATTTCAGTTATTTCTTTTTACAAAATCACAAACACTGGTCACCGTCACCTCGGTGTGAGAAGAAAATGCAGTCTTCATCCGTGTTTCCACTTAGCCAAAGGTTGTTGCGAAGGCTCTCTGTACTTTTGATCTTAGAACAGGAGGTGAACATGTGGTGCCGAGGTTCAGAGGCTGCTGGGGAGGCCTGGGTGCCGGATGGCAGTGCCCAGGTTTGAGTGTTGGCTCTGCCTTCAACTCCGACCTCCTGCCAATGCAGACCCCAGATTGAGCTCCAGGCTTCTGGCTCCAGCCTGGCACATCTCGGGCTGTTTCAGGCATTTCGGGAGTGAACCAGTAGAGTTCTCACTGGTGCTGCCTCTCTTTCACTCTCTCCCTGTCTAGTAAATAAACAAAATAAAAATAAAATAAACAAAAATAAACAAAAAGTAATCTTTTTATTTTATTTTATTATTTTTTTTGACAGGCAGTTAGACAGTGAGAGAGAAAGAGACAGAGAGAAAGGTCTTCCTTGCGTTGGTTCACTCCCCTAATGGCTGCCACGGCCAGCGCTGTGCCAAGCCGAAGCCAGGAGCCAGGTGCTTCCTCCAGGTCTCCCATGGGGTGCAGGGCCCAAGCACTTGGGCCATCCTCCACTGCACTCCCGGGCCACAGCAGAGAGCTGGCCTGGAAAAGGAGCAACCGGGACTACTACCCGGAGCTCCAACTGGGACTAGAACCTGGGGTGCCGGCACCGCAGGTGGAGGATTAGCCAAGTTAACCATGGCACTGGCCAACAAAAATTAATTTGATAACTAATGGTCATGGAAGATTTCACCACATAAGTCAACAGAAGGAGGAAGAAAAATCGGATTCGGGGAAATACGGGAAAAAAAAAAAAAAGAGGAAGCTCTAAATTAGTTTGTTGCCGCTCGATATTGTTCTCTGTATTGTGTAATTAACCACTTGGGGTCCTGTATAAATTAAATTATTAAACCAGTATCTGAACTGCCACCTGCGTAACTCCTCCTCCCAAAGAAAGATGTAAGGAAATGTTTCAGATCCAATCCCAAAGTACGCATCCACAGAACACCTGACACTTAGAGAAAGAGCCATCCACAGATGTTGGCTTGACCCAGAAATTGGGCCCTCGTGACTGGTGAGTGCCCCCGATGAGCACACGTCTGCCTGAAATGGGAACCCTTGAGCTTACAGAACAAATTAAGTGGCTCGGGCTTCTTAGGTGTACAGCAGTTTATGGTGAACCGTAAAAAGGAAACTGACCGACAAAAGGCAAATGGTGAGAAATCGAGAGGGAAATCTGAAAGATTAAAAAAGGAAACGGAAGAGAAAAGGAAGCCCAGCATGTCAGGAGCGTGAGCACAGGAACTGAGTAAAATGGAAGTTGGGTTTCTAGCTTACCAAAAACATAGGTGCACTAAAAACTAGGACTTCATTTGTTCTGTGCAAATGACCACGTCAAGCAGTTCCTGGGTGTGGGAAATTGTGCACCAGGAAGCCGGCCTCGTGGAGGGGTTGGGGTTAGGCTGGGTGAGGACAGGGCCGGGAGAGCTGAATGGGGCCCCTTGGTGGGAAGAGGGCTGTGTGCTCAAAAGAAAAGAGCAGTGAGCACCCAGGGAGAACACAAGGAGCTGTGTGTGCAGCAGACTTCACAGGCCTGCAGAGGAGAGCAAGGACTCGGAGTGAGACGGTAGGGGTGCAGGTGAGCAGCCTCCTCTGAAGCTGAGAATCCAGTCCCCCGGGAGAAGCCACCCACTCCACACGGTCTAGAGAAGCAGCTGGCGCAGGGCCCGCCGAGACTCCGCCTGCACTCACTGGCATCAAACCCTGTTGGCCAAGGGAGAACTTCCGAGCCCAGTGGCTTCTCATGGGCAACAGGCTTTGGAAGGAAGCAGAGGTGAGAGGCAGGAAGACTTTCCATCATCAGTCGTGCATCCCAGCTGCAGTAGGGGGTTGGCCCCAGGATGCTTGGGGAAGCAGAGCAAAGAACCTAACTTCCTCGGGGTGTAAGGCAGGAGCCAGGTGCTTCTCCTGGTCTCCCATGGGGTGCAGGGCCCAAGCACTTGGGCCATCCTCCCCTGCACTCCCGGGCCACTTTAGCTGCACTTCTAATGAGGCCGGGATGAGTATTGCTGTTGCCACCGTCCACAGGGTCTCTAAGGGACGGGATGAGATCTGCGACTTTGAACTAAAAACTGCACACAGAGCAGGCGAGGTGAGTGATCAGTCACTTCCTCCACGTTCCCAAAGGCACTACGCAGGCCCTTCTCTTCCCAGAGGTTTGAACTCAGTGTGGAGAGGAGCCCCTGTGGACACTGAGCCAAGATCCAATCTCCCGTGCTCTTGCACAAGTTACTTCACTCGCTGTCACTTAGTTCCACTTCCTTCCTGAAAATTGGGAATACGTATGGTACTATTCACAGAGTGGCTATGCTGCTTAGGTGAGCAAATGCGGGGGAATCCGACAGCAGCGTGTGGCACACTGTGAAAGGCCAGCCCTCTTCTCATCACAAAAAGCTGATGCCCACACAGAGCAGGCACAGGAATTTCCTTAGAAGCTGTGTCACCCAATTCCTGTTTGTGGTGCTTGGAGTATTTAACTCAACAAGTAGGCGTGTGAGCATCACACACAGACCAGAGCCTTCCTCCATCCACGCACAGCTGTAGTTGGAAAGAGCCACAGCCTCCGCTATGGGCTACAAAGTGGTGTGAGAACTCCAGTCTACACTTGGGATCTATGTCTTGCCCCAGACATAGGAGGAAACCTGATGAACAGAGGAGCACCCCTAAGCCAATGCCACTCACCCAGCCTTCAGCTCGGGGTCAGTCTTAGTACACACAGTAAATGTTGGCCAAAGGAATCCAGCAGCAAACCATCATCAGTGTCTTCACTGTGGGGCTTTAATAGACGAAACACGACCTCACTAAGAAACCAGCGTACTAGTGTGTTTGGAGAGAGAGCACACCCGTCTATAAGACAACCGGGGAACAGTTATACAGAGCAAGGGAAACAGGGCAGATATATCAGGGAGGACTTCCAGAGGCCGAATGCTATGATGTGTCTGGAATCTTGGTTACACAAGGCTTTCTCCATGTGTGGTCAGAATTACCTGGGGCGCTGGTCAGGCAGGTATCTGGCTAGAGGTCAAGATGCTAGTTGAGATGTGTATCTCCCACATCCCAGTGCCCACGTTTGAGTCCTGGCCGCGGCTCCTGACCCCAGTGCCTGTTGCTGTACAATGAGAGGCGGCTGCGTTGGCTCAAATACTTTGGTCCCTGCCACCCAGGCGTCAGGCCCCGGTTCCCATTCAGGTGTCGAGGCTGTGTATCTGGAAATGAGACGCAACCTCCACTTCTGGCAGGTAGAGTCTGATAAATCCTCAAGGGCTGTCTCTGTGACCATGCTTATTAAGTCTGCTCCGTTCCTCCCAATGTGTCGTGTCCCCTTGATCTGTCTTGGGTTAAGAGTGGCATGTCAATTTTCCCCCAGGTTTCTACTTACTTCTACCTATTTCCTTTTGTATTTCCTGCTTTTGAAAAATTGTCAATGTGTTTTGGGGTTCACAAATCTTAATATCATTTTTATTGTGAATTGTAATCTGCAGTATTACGATGTGTCCTTTTAGTCGACATTCAGTCTGAATCTTGTTAAATATAAAGAGAACTTGTTTTCTTTTTCTTGCATTTTTCTGATATATATATATATATATATATATTTGTATCCTCTTATTTCTAACTTTTTCCAGTCAAGAGAGCTCTTTTTATATTTTCCTTTCATAGAAAATTGACCATTTTTTTTCTTTTAACATGTCATGGTTGCTTACAGTAATGATGAACAGCCTTTCTTTTGGTCTGGATGCATTTTTGCATGTAGAATAGTTTGTATTTTTAGTGATGTTTACTTTTTTATTTTTCATGTTAACACTATTTTTTAATCTTATTTAAGGTATACAAACTTCATGCATTTCATATATACAAATTTAGGAACATAGTGATTCTTCCACCCTACCCTCCTTTTTGGCTACACTCCCACCCTTCTTCCTCCTCCCTCTCCTATTTCCGTTCTTATTTTTTACAAAGATATTTTAAGTTAACTTTATACTTTTAAGATTAACCCTACACTAAGTAAAAGTTCAACAGTGTGAAGGAAAAAAAGACAAACACTGTTCCTCAACAGTCGAGACAAGGGCTGCTCAAAATGATCACATCTCAAGTGTTGATTTCACTCCTATAGATTGCATTTAGGTACTCTGTTACCACAGAAAGAGAACATATGGTATTTGTCTTTTGGGGACAGGATTATTTGACTAAGTATAATGGTTTCCAGTTGCATTGATAATGTTGGTAAGGCCAGGATTTCAATATTTTTACTGCTGTATAGTGTTTCATAGTGTATATATACTGTACTTCTTTATCCAGTCTTCAGTTGATGAATATCTGGGTTGATTCCACAGCTTAGCTATTTTGAATTGAGCTGCAATAAACATGGGGGTACAGATCACTCTTTCATATGCATATTTGCTTTCATTTGGGTAAATTCCCAGGATTGGGTTAGCTGGATCATACAGGAGCTCCATATTGAGATTTCTGCGGTATCTTCATATTGTCTTTGACAGTGGCTGGACCAGTGTACATTCCCATCAACAGTGGATTAGAGTACCTTTTCCCCCCACATCCTCGCCAGCATCTGTTGTTGGTAGATTTCTGTATGAGAGCCATTCTAACTGGAGTGAGGTGAGACCTCATTGTGATGTTGATTTGCATTTCCCTGGTGGCTAGCGATCCTGAGCGTTTTTTCATGTGTCTGTTGGCCATTTGGATTTCCTCTCTTGAAAAATGCCTGTATAAGTCTTGGGCTCATTTTAAACTGCATTGTTTGTTTTGCTGTTGTGGAGTTTCTTGAGCTCTTTATAGATTCTGGATATTAATCCTTTGTCAGTTGCGTGGTTTGCAAATATTTTCTCCCATTCTGTGAGTTGCCTCTTTGCTGAGTGCTTCTTTTGCAGTGCGGAAGTCTCTCAGCGTGATGTAATCCCATTTGTCAATTTTGGCTTTGATTGCCTGTGCTTCTGGGGTCTTTTCCAAGAAGTCTTTGCCTATGCCAATGTCTATACAGTTTCCCCAATGTTCTTTAGTACTTGGGTGGTACTGGAGCTTAGATTCAGGTCTCTGATCCATGTTGAGTGGATTTTTGTAGAAAGTATAGGGTAGGGGTCTTGTCTGATACTTCTCCGCATAGAGATTAAGTTTTCCCAGCACCAGTTGTTGAAGAGACTGTCCCTGCTCCAGGGATTGATTTTAGCCCCTCTGTCAAAGATAAGTTGGTTGTAGATGATCGGATTGACTTCTGGAGTGTCGATTCTGTTCCGTTGGTGTACACATTTGTTTTTGTGCCGGTACCAGGCTGTATGTGAAAATCTTGTAATCTGCTATTGTGATTCTCCAGTTTTGTTTTTGTTATATAAGATTGCTTTAGCTATTTAGGTCTCTGTGTTTCCATGCAAATTTTAGCATTTTTTCTAGATCTGAGAAAAATGTCATTAGTATTTTGAATAGGATCACATTGAATCTGTAAATTGCTTTTGGTAATATGGATATTTTGATGATATTGATGATTCAAATCCATGAACATGGAGGATTTTTCCAGTATTTTTTGTGTCATCTTCTACTTTCCTTAATGTTGGTAAATTGCATTGTAGAAATATTTCACCTCCTTAGTTAAATTTATTGCAAGGTATTTAATTTTTTGTAGCTATTGTGAACGGGATTAATCTTAAATGTTCTTTCTCTGTCATTGCATTGTCTGTGTATACAAAGACTATTGATTGTGTGTGTGTATGTGTGTGTGTTAATTTTATATCCTGACACTTTTCCAAACTCTTGTATGAGTAGTCTCTTAGAGGAGTCTTTTGAATCCCTATATATAGAATCATGTCATCCACAAATAGGGGCAGCTTGACTTTGTCCTTCTCAGTTCATATCCTTTTGATTTCTTTTTCTTGCCTGACGGCTCTGGCTAAAATGTACAGAACTATATTGAATAGTAATGGGGAGAGTGGACATCCTTGTCTGGTTCTGGATCTTAGGGGAATTGCTTCCAGCTTTTCCCCATTCAGTAAGATGTGGGGTGTGGGGTTTGTCATAGAATGTCTTAATTGTCTTGAAGAATGTTCCTTCTATACCCAATTTGCTTAGAGTTTTCATTACCAAAGGTTGTTGTATTGCATCTATTGAGATAATCATGTTTTTGTTCTTCAGTTTGTTAATGTGATGTATCACATTGATTTTGTGAATGTTGGACCATCCTTGCATGTAAGGGTTAAATCTCACTTGTTCCAGATGGACGATCTTTCTGATGTGTGTTGAATTTAGTTGACTAGAATTTTGTTGAGGTTATGCTCATCAGGAATATTGGCCTATAGTTCTTTTTCTCTGTTGTATCTTTTTTGGTTTAGGAATTAAGGTGATGCTGGCCTCATAGAAAAAGTGTGGGAGGATTCTCTCCCTTTAAATTGTTTTGAATAGCTTGAGAAGAATTGAAATTTTTTCTTTTTCAAATATCCGGTAGAATTCAGCAGTGATACCATCTAGTCCTGGGCTTTTCTTTGTTAGGAGAGTCTATTACTAACTGAATATCCATCATGGTTACTGGTCTGTTTTAGATTTTCTATATCTTCATGATTGAATTTTTGGTAGATTTTATGTCCAGGAATATATTTCTGATTTATAGGCAAACTGTTCTTTATAGTAATGCCCGATTTGCTTCTTTTTATTTCTGTGGTATCTGTTGTTACATTTGCTTTGTCACCTCTGATTTTATTGATTTGGGTCTTTGCCCTCTTTTTTTGTTTTTAGTTGCCATTGGTGTATCAATTGTGTTTGTTTTCATAAAACGGCTCTTAATTTCATAGAAATTTTGTATTGTTTCTTTCAATTGTGTTTATTCTTTAATTCTTTCCTCCTGCTAATTAGCATTTGTTTTGTTTTTTACATCCTTGATATGCATTGATTGCTTATTTACTTGGTGCCTTTCCAATTTCTTGTTGTAGGCATCAATTGCTATCAACTTCTTAACACTGCATTTGCTGTATTCCATAAGTTTTGATGTGCTGGCTATAAGAAACACAGCTCATCTACAAAGGTACATGCAGACTGAAAGTGAGAGGATAGAAAAAAATATCCCATGTTAACAGAAAGCAAGAAAGAGCTGTTGTAGCCATCCTAATATCAGACAAAAATAGATTGATGGGGCACTACATAATGATTAAGGGATCGGTTCAACAGGAAGATGTGACTATAATAAATGTATATGCACCCAATTATAGGGTGGCTGGTTATTTAAAGGAAAGGTTAATGGATCTAAAAGGAGTCATTGACACCAATAAAATAGCAATGGGGGACATCAACATTCCACTTTCATCAAAGACAGATCAACCAGTCAGAAAATCAATAAACAACACAGCCAGTTGACAATACAGACCAAACGGACCTCACTGATACCTACTGAACTTTTCATACTGTGGGGACCCATGAGCCGGCCATGGGCCCACATGCTAAGGCTTGGCTTGCTTACCATTGGCATTAGTTACTGCTGTGTGGATGTTTATGGTTTCTGTTGAGCTGCGATATCGGCCCGTTCCATAACCCCAGACTAGAGTCAAAACAACTATGGCCTTGGGGCTTCCCGTACTTCTTTTCCCACTGACCAAGGCTGAGAAAACACCAGGTGGAAGCTTGTTGTTAGCACCCGAGTCGCCTGCTACATGACCAGGAGCTTGATTGGATGAAGGTGCGTGATCACCTTTATGGTTAGACAAGGAGCGCATGGACTGTGCATGATCAGGTACCCGATTGGAGCACCGCCGCATGGACTGTAGTATGGACTAAGCTTGTATTGCTTCTGCAGTGATATACTATATAAGCCATTCTTGTTGTAGTAACAGGAGCTTCCCCTTTCTTTTGGAGCTCCCCTTGCTCAAGGGTTTCTTTTTCTATCCTGTTTAAATAAAGTCTACTGGAGACCGATAAGCTGCGAGCAACGTCGTTCCTTTGCAGGCAAGGGAGCGACATCATACCACAGTTGGAGGATATATATTCTTTTCATCAGCGCATGAAACTTTCTCTAGAATAGACCATATGCTAGGCCATAAAGCAAGTTTCAGCAAATTCAAAAAAATTGAATCATGCCATGTATCTTCTCTAATCACAGTGAAATGAAGCTGGAAATGAACAACTCAAGGATCTCTAGAACATGTGCAGATCCATGGAGACTGAACAACATGCTCCAGAATGAGCTGTAGGTCATAGCAGAAATCAAAAGAGAAATCAAAAAAATTCTGGAAATGAATGACAGCACAACATACCAAAACATATGGGATACAGCAAAAGCAGTGATGCTTACTTCCTTTTTTTTTTTTTTTTTTTTTTACAGGCAGAGTGGACAGTGAGAGAGAGAGACAGAGAGAAAGGTCTTCCTTTGCCGTTAGTTCACCCTCCAATGGCCGCCGCGGCCAGTGCGCTGCAGCCAGCGCACCATGCTGATCCGATGGCAGGAGCCAGGTGCTTCTCCTGGTCTCCCATGGGGTGCAGGGCCCAAGCACCTGGGCCATCCTCCACTGCACTCCCTGGCCACAGCAGAGAGCTGGCCTGGAAGAGGGGCAACCGGGACAGAATCCGGCGCCCCGACGAGGACTAGCACCCAGTGTGCCGGTGCCACAAGGTGGAGGATTAGCTTATTGAGCCGCGGCGCCAGCCCAGTGATGCTTACTTCTAACACAACGCCTTCCACAACACTGTTATGTTCTCTTTAGTTGAGTACTGTCTATTGAGTTCCTGCCATTAAAATTTTTCAGTGAGCCTGTTCTCTCTTCTGCCTCCTTCTCAGTAAGTATTCAGTTTTACGTCTGTACTGCGGTAACAGAACACCACTGACTGGGTAATGGAGATTTCCTTTCTCCTAATTCTGAAAGTGAGGAAGCCCAAGGTAAGATCAAAGCTTTGGTAGTTTACACTGTCAGGTGAGGGCTTCCCTATGCTTCTAAGACGGAGCCCTGTGCCTTCTTCGGCTGGAGAGGAGGAAGGCTGTGTGTACACGTGGCAGAAAAGGGAAGGGCAAGCCAGCCAAACACTGCATGAAGCCTGATTTCTAAGTGCACTCCTCCCATTCGGCTGGGGAGGAGCCTAATCACCTCTTACAGACCCACCTTTGGTTTATGTATTTTTTCTCATTAAACTGGGTCTCAAAATCTGTGACAGATTTTTGGTCAAGTTGTTTCCACTAAAATGTACTGATTTTAAAAACTAATAACTTAAAATTGCCATGCAAAACTCTCTCCTTTCCTTCTGAAGGCTTAACAATGCACTGTAATTATTAACCAGTCCTTTATTGTTAAATGGCCAATGTAGACCAACAGTTCGGAGATGATTCTTTCACCACTGTTGAAGACTGGGGTGGCAGGCATTGGGGATAGTACTCATTTAGCCTTCTGAGCTTTCTGGGCAGACTTGGTGACCTTGCCAGCTCCAGCAGGCTTCTTGTGCACTGCTTGGATGACACCCACAGCAACTGTCAGTCTCACATTATGCAAGGCAAAACGACCCAGAGGAGGACAGTCAGAGAAGCCCTCAATGCACGTGGGCATGTCCACCATGGAGCATCACCAGGGTTCAGCAATTTAGGGCCACCTTCGAGCTTCTTTCCAGAGCAATGATCACCCTTTTCCATCAGCTCACCAAACTTGGAAGCAATGTGCAATGAGCTGTGTGACAATCCAGTTCAGGGGCACACTTGGCACTGATTTGACCTGGGAGGTTCAGGATGATCACTTGAGCAGTGAAGCCAGCTGCTTCCATTGGTGGGACATACTTGCCATCACCAGCAGCGTGGCCATGAAGAACATCTTTGACAGACACCTTCTTGACGCTGAAGTCCACATTGGCCCCAGGGAGAGCTTCCTTCAAAGCTTCATGGTGCATTGCAGAGGACTTGACCTCAGTTGTGACATTGACTGGAGCAATGGTTATGACCATGCCAGGTTAGAGAACACCAGTCTCCACTCAGCCCACAGGGACCATGCCAATACCACCAACTTGGTAGACACAAATGCTTGCCAGTTGGTCCAGTTGGTGGGAGGAGGCAATCTAGGGTTTCAGATAGTGTGGTTCCACCAGTGTTGCCGTCTTTGTGGGTGAAATTCCATAACACTAGTGTCGCTCCCCGTCTTCGTGGAGGAACGACACAGGACCCTGCGCTGTTCTTTCGTCTGCTCGGCCCTCCCCGGGTTTGCTGCTGGTTCTTCCCGGGTTGGCTACTGTCCCTTCCACCTCCGTGGAAGGGCAGTTCCCCCTGGCCACATTCCCCACTTCCGCAGGGGAGCGGCACACCGCCGGCCGGCTCTCTCGGGGGCTGCACAGGTGTTCCCCTTAGGTGTTCCCCTTAGATGTTCCTGGTGCATGCCGTCTCTCTCCTCCTTTATAGTCCTCCTCCGCCAATCCTAACTCGGCTGCCCACACGCCGAGTACGCTGCTCTCCTCCAATCAGGAGCAAGTCCTACAGTTTATTGGCTGAACTGGAGGCAGCTGTGTAGAAGCTGTTTTCTTCTCTCCCAGCGCCATATTGTGGGAGAGCAGATGCATAGAATAAGTCTTAATTCCAGTAACTTAGTCTAGTCCGGGTTGCTCCCCACACACTAGTCTCAAGTTTCCATAGGGAAATGGTGATGGCGATGCTATAATCACATGGGACTCTCAGTTTACCCAGGACCCAGGCCCTTTCCCATCTCAGCAGCCTGCTTCTCAAAGTTTTCTTTTTTTTTTTTAATTTATTTTACTTACTTGAAGTTAGAGTGAGAGAAAGATCTTCCACTTGCTGGTTCACTCCCCAAATGGCCGCAGTGGCTGGAGCTTAGCCAATCAGAAGCCAGGAGCTTCTTCTGGGTCTCCCACTTGGGTGTAGGGGTCCAAGCACTTGGACCATCTTCCACTGTTTCCCAGGCACATTAGCAGGGAGCTGGATTAGAAATAGAGCAGCCAGGACTCAAACTGTTGCCCATATTGGATGCCAGCACTGCAGGCCAGGGCTTTAAAACCTGCTGTGCCACAGAACCAGCCCTGTTGGCAAAATTTTCAATGGTTCTTTTGTATATGCCACAATATTAGTAGACCAGATGGCCAGTAGTAGGGTTGGACTTGCCCAAATCTACACATCCAGTGACAATGATGTTATGAGTCTTTTCCTTTGCCACTTGGCTCTAATTTAGTGGTGGTTTTCACAACACCTGTGTTCTGGTGCAAACCCATTGCAAAAAACCAGGCCCATGCTTTAGTACCATCACACTGACTGTCGACATCAGCTCTTTGAGGGAGATGTATCCATACCCTGACACTCTCATTCTAGATAATATCTAAAATCAAATGAAAACATTCATGAATGACTTTTCTCCTTTTACACACTGTCCATTTTTGAAGCTTAATTATTATGGAATATATTGCTTTCCTGACACCCATCACTTCATCTCAGTTCTGCAGGCAAATAAATTCGACATTGACCACTGGTTCTTGTGTGGATACTTGATCAAAATTTCACTTCTCTGAAGATGTCTCTAGTACTTTCCACAGGCAGTGTTCACAGTGGCTATATTCCCTGATCTCTTTTGTTGACATCAGTATTCCATAATCTGTTAATATGAAGATCAGTGTGGTTGTTGATAGACTTCTTGGCTTAGAATTTTTTCATTAACATAGAACATATAAAACGTGTTACATTTCTTATGGCACATAGCACAGCTCTCAAGAAGGCTAATGTCAATCCTAAGGCTAATGACAGATGATTTGGTCATTTCTCCTGAATTCCTAGTGCTTTTTCTTTTTTCCTAAGATCTAATCATTTTTCTAGAGTAGGTGTTGGTGCTAGCTATTCTGGGTAATTTTTCTGGTTCCATAAGGTGTCCTTTTGATAGGTAGCCACAAGTCTTTTTAGGAATATATTTTAGGCAGGTTTCATCAAAGACAATTCTGGTTCTGCCCTGTTCTTTATATTGATGCTTCAGGCACTGCTGTCACTTCTAGCGTCGGCCTTGACTGCCTTGCCTCTCTTATCTGTAACTGCCATTTCACTCCAATGTTTTTATTTGTTTTTGGGTCTCATTTGATGTTTACTTGCTTCCTCTTCAGTGTTGTTTAGCGTGTCATTTCTCATCATGTTTGCTAGCTTTTGTATTCCCTCAAGTTAAGTCTTTATTTTGAAATGCCTTTTTTTAACTTTTAATCCTTTCCTGAGTTCTATCAAAATTCATCCAAAAATCATCATGTTCCTTAATCTTCTGAGTTTTTTAAACATTCCTTATTTTGTAACTTCATGATAATCTATTGTTTCACTTGTTTTGAAATGCTAGATATAATTGAATTCTGTTTTATGGACATGTCTTTGTTATATTATCAAAGCAGTATTCTGTTTTCCTCACAGCAACTTAATAAACATTGGACTGTAATTCTGTTGTTTAAGTGAAATGGGTTTTCCTAAAAAAAAAAAAAAAAAAGGAAAGAGATTAAGTTTACTACCTTCCTGGGTCTTTCTGTTGATACCTTCAGTATTGGAAGACGCTGTCTTACATTTCCAGAGATGTGTGAACTCTGTGCCCCTCTCCTGCCCCTCCCCTGGCCCTTCCTTCCGCTTTGCTCTCAGTGTCTCTCCCTGCTCATTTCACTGCCTGTCCTCCTCAGTACAAGGCATTGCCCTGGAAGGGTGGTGCGTTGCCAGTGTTAGGACTTCAGGAGTCAAGATAATCCTGGCAGTGTCCAACTTAGGGTGGGCCCTTATACCCTGCCACAAACTGTAGACTGAAAAGGAATGCCACTCTTTGAAATGTTGTACTGAGATTGGCCTACAGTACTTTTCAGTGTCTATGTGTTGAAGTTGTAGGTGGCAACATTTTAGGGCCACCAGAAATTCTTCTAACTTCTTTTTCTCCCAATGCAACTACTGCTATCTTGGCGTTTATCCTTTCTGCTTTTATTTCAAGATTGTCACAATACTTTGTCATCTATGTTTGATAGATGTGTTGTCTGTGAGTTTGTAACTTTGATATTGCAGTTGTTCTCTGTGTGATTTTTGGGGAGGGCAAAGAGACTAAAAGACTGGATTGAGGCCACTGATTCCATCCTACCCAGAAACATCCAGCTTGTGTTGTAAAAGGGTCTTTCTTCTACTCCTACTGCTACAGAACAAGTGAGTTGTAGGTACATATGGGTTGAAGAGTGAAGACATTTGAGAGTCAATTCTCCAAGGAAGAGACATTGGAAGTGGTATAGGCAATGAGAAGGGGTAAGATTCTGGGTGGTTCTTGAAATCGGAGCTGCCAGAATTTTCTCTTGTTTGTCAGTTAGGCTCACATAAGAGTGGGAAAGCAAACAGTTTGCTGAAATTCTGGCCTTGAGCAATTAGATAAAAGAAATTGTCACTACTTAAAGTTAGGAAAAGGTATCAAGTGGCAGGTAGGGTAGAGGGTTTGGTTGAGAAGACATAGAGAGTTTGGGTTTTGATGTGTTGATTGTGGCATGCCATTTAAACATGCAAGTGTTGCAATCAGGGGCCTGGTTGGACTCGTGGGTCAGAGTACAGTGGGCTACAGAGCATAGTGAGAGCACTGAGGCAATAAGTGTGACCAGACAACAGCTGGAGGCTTCAAATTTAAGTCAGACCCAGCCAGGAAGACTGCAGGGAGTGCCTGGTGAGTTACGAGTACCTTGGGTGAGCTGTGACGGCCCAAGTGCTTTGCAAGGGATCTTCTGGTTGTAATGTATCTGTTGGCATTTTTGCTCAAGTATTATTGGATTTATGAATTTCCTATGTTATTCTCAAATATTTTTATTTTCAAGAATTTATCTAATTAAAATATATGGTAATGAAGCTAAAACTAGAACTTGATCTAATTTATAATCATACTCCCAGTCTTAACTATTTTTCCTATTTCCCCCCAAAGAAACCTTTCATTTAATGAGTACAAATTTCATTAAGTACAAGTTTAGGAATATAGTAATTTTTCCCATCATACCTGCCCTTCCACCCCCACTCCCACTCAAACTCCTCCCTCTCCCATTCCCAGTCCCATTCTCCATTAAGAAAAAAAAAACTGTTCCTCAACAGTCAAGACAAGGGCTGTTCAAGTCATTGCTTCTCAAAGTGTGAAATTCACTTCTACAGATGTCATTTTAGGTGCTCTGTTGGTTCTCGCAGACCAGGGAGAACATACGGCATTTGTCCCTTTGGGACTGGTTTATTTCACTAAGTATATGTTTTCCAGATTCATCCATCTTGTTGCAAATAACTGGATTTAACCTTTTTTTCTGCTGTGTAGTATTCCATGGAGAACATATCCCATAATGTCTTCAGTTGATGGGCATTTAGGTTGATTTCATGTCTTAGCTATTGTGAATTGAGCTGTAATAAACTTGAGGGTGCAGATAACTCTTCTATTTGCTGATTTCATTTCTCTTGGGTAAATTCCCGGGAGTGGAATGGGTGGATCATATGGTAGGACTATATTGAGATTTCTGAGGTATCTCCATACTGTCTTCCATAGTGGTTTACCAGTTTGCATTCCCACCAACAGTGGATTAGGGTACCTTTTTCCCCACATCCTCACCAGCATCTGTTGTTGGTAGATTTCTGTATGAAAGCCATTCTAACTGGAGTGAGGTGAAAGCTCATTGTGGTTTGATTTGCATTTCTCTAACAACTAGTGATCTTGAACATTTCTTCATGTGTCCATTGGCCATTTGGATTTCCTCTTCTGAAAAATGTCTGTTTAAGTCCTTTGCCCATTTCTTCACTGGGTTTTGTTGTTGTGGAGTTTCTTGATCCCTTTATATATTCTGGTTATTAGTCCTTTATCAGTTGCACTGTTTGGAGATAATTTCTCCATTCTCCTGGTTGTCTGTACTTTCCTGAGTGTTTCTTTTGTAGTACAGAAGCTTCTCAATTTGATGTAATCCCATTTGTCAATTTTGGCTTTGATTGCCTGTGACTCTGGGGTCTTTTCCAGGTACTCTTTGCCTATGCCAATGTCTTGCAGAGTTTCCCCAATGTTCTCTAATAATTTAATGGTATCAGTTTGTGGATTTAGGTTGTTTATCCATTCTGAATGGATTTTTGTGTAAGGTGTAATGTAGGAGTCTTGCTTCATATTTCTGCACGTGGAGATCCAGTTTTCCAAGCACCATTTGTTGAAGAGACTGTCCTTGCTCCAGGGATTGGTTTTAGCTCCTTGGTCAAATATAAGTCAGTTGTAGATGGTAGGATTGATTACTGGTGTTTATATTTTGTTCCATGGGTCTATCCACCTGTTCTTGTACCAGTAGCACGTTGTTTTGATTATAACTGCCTTGTAGTGTGACAGAAAATCTGGTATTGTGAAACCTCCAGCATTCTTTTTGTTGTATATAACTTATTTAGCTATTCGAGGTCTCCTATGTTTCCATATGAATTGCAGCATCATTTTTCCTAGATCTGAGAAGAAAGTCTTTGGTATTTTGGTTGGTGTTACACTGAATCTGTAAATGGCCTTTGGAAGGATGGACATTTTGATGATATTGATTCTTCCAATCCATGAACATGGGAGATTTTTCCATTTTTTTATATCTTCTTCTATTTCTTTAATGTTGTGTAATTCTCATTGTAGAGGTCTTTGATGTCCTTGGTTCAATTCATTCCAAGGTATTTGATTTTTTTTGTAGATACTGTGAATGGGATTGATATTAGAAGTTCTTTCTCAGCCGTGGCATAGTCTGTGTGTACAAAGGCTGTTGATTTTTTTTCCAACATCATTCCATTGTGGTCTGAGAAGATGCATGGTATGATTTTTATTTTTTTGAATTTGCTGAGATTTGCTTTATGGCCTAGCATGTGATCTATCCTAGAGAAGGTTTCATGCACTGATGAGAAGAATGTGCATTCTGCAACTGTAGGATGAAAAGTTCTGTAGATATCTTTTAGGTCATTTGGTCTATAGGGTCAATTAACTCTGCTTCTGGTTGATCTGTCCATTGCTGAAAATGGGGTATTTAAATCCCCCATTACTATTGTGTTTGAATCTATGTCTCCCTTTAGGTTCCTTACCATTGCTTTTCAATACCCAGGTGCTCTGTAATTAGGTGCATATACATTTATAATAGATACATCTTGCTGTTGAATTGATCCTTGTGTCCTTCTTTGTCTCTTTTAACAGTTTTTATGTTAAAGTCTATTTTGTCTGATATTAGGATGGCTACACCAGCTCTTCTTTGGTTTCTGTGAGCACAGACTATCTTTTTCTATCCTTTGACTTTCAGTCTGCATGTGTCTTGTTAGTGAGATGTGTTTCTTGCAGGCAGCAAACAGATGGGTTTTCTTTTTTAATCCATTTAGCCAGTCTGTGTCTTTAAACTGGAGAGTTAAGGCCATTTACATTCAAGGTGATTACTGATAAGCAACAACTTTGCCCTGGTATTTTTCCATAAATATTTTTTTTTATTTTGCATTTCCTTTGTACTTTTAGTAGGAGATTTCCTTCCTCTACCTACTCTGTAGTAATGATGATGTTTTTGTGTTTCTGTGTGTGGTCATCCTGAAGCATCTTTAGCAGGAGTCAGTGGGTGTTGATAAATCCTCTGAATTTCTGTTAGTTATGGATGTCTTTATTTCACTTTCATTCATAAATGAGAGCTTTGCAGGGTATAGTACTCTGGGTTGATAGTTCTTTTCTCTTAAGACTTAGAATATATCTTGCCATTCTCTCCTAGACTATAGATTTTCTGGTGGGAATTCCTCTGTGAGTCTAATTGGAGATCCTCTGAAAGTAATCTGGCATTTCTCACGTGCACATTTTAGAATCTTTTCTTTGTTTTACTGTGGAGAGTTTGACTGCAGTGTGTCATAGTGAAGATGGTTTCTGATCATGTCTATCAGGAGTTCTATGTGCTTCCTGTACTTGGGTATCCCTTTCTTTCTCCAAATGGGTGAAATTTTCTGTTACTATTTCACTAAAAAGGCCTTCTAATCCTTCCTCTTTCCACACCTTCAGGAACTCCTAGAACCCATATGTTGGGTGGTTTGACAGTATCCTGTGGATTTACCAGCAGTGTTTTTTATAATTTCTTCTTCTTGTGTTTGATTGTATAATTTCCTGTGCTTTGTCTTCTAAGTTGGGGATTCTTTATTCTGCTTAACCAATACTGTTGTTAAGGCTTTCCAATGTAGTTTTCATTTGTCCTATTGAATTCTTCATTCCTAAGATTTCATTTTGATTTTTCTTTAAGATCTCAATTTTGTGGGAGAAAATTTCTTTCATGTTATGTATGGATTTCATTAGTTCATGCATTGTCTTCTGGTTATTTCCAAGTAATCCTATGATCAATTTTTTGAGTTCCATTTCTGGCATTTCTTCAGTCTCATCATCTTCACAATCTAGTACTGAAGTGCTGTGTTCTTTTTGGGGTGTCCTGTTGTCTTCCTTATTGGTGCATTTGTTACTTGGCATTTGTGGAGATACTCATTGGTCTTTTTTGTTTTTTTTTTTTTTTGCTGTAGTGGCTTTTATCTTTGGACTACATCTGAGTGGATTAGTGGAGTGTCTTCTTTCCGTGAATACCCAGAGGCATGTGGTGGGAGTGGCCAGGGAGCTCTGTTCAGTGCTACAGAGTGGAGGATGTGTCTGAGGTGACACACCCAGGTTTGGCATGGTGTGTGTATATATATATATATATATATATATATATATATATATATATATTTTCTTTAATCAAAGGGGAGGCTTCTCCTTGTCTCTTGACATAGACTCAGCTGAGCTCCTCTCCTTGAAGGAGACCAGTGCCTGGGCAGTGGCCCCATTGAGTATATTTTTCATCTGCTCTGCCACAAGGACCACACAAAGTATCTGTGCAGTCCTCAGTGTAAGCTCAGATGCCCCAGGTAACCAGGAAGCCCTGATCATGTGGACCCTCCCACAGTGACTTCCCAATGTCCCAGCCACACAAGCCCCACACAGCCCCTGTGTTTTCACAGTCCCACCACACAAGCCTTCCACAGTCACGAGCACCTAGTACCCTGTCTGTTCTCCCCACCAGACTCAGTTTCCACCTGGCTGGTTGCTGGGCATGGACACGAGTTGGCACAGCTGTTAAATAGGACCAAAATGGCGCCTGCTGTCTGTCAGCTTGTTACAGGATGCCTTCACGGATGATTGGGGAGAGAGAAAATGTGCCCCCCTTTGTTGTTCTCCTCTAATTTGGCAGGTACACCATCCTCCCATGGGGCCCCAAGCTGGATTCCCTCTATGCCCTTCCTGCAGCTTTTTTGCCAGTGGCTTCAGCTGCTGCAGTCTGGTCTCACCTCACTCTCCAGTGCTGGTACAGAGGCTCTTGGCTGCTGAGGTTCTGTTGTGCATGTCCTCACCCTCCTCGTAGTTCCACTGTGTCCTCCAACTGTGTAGTTTCCTCTGCTGTTTTCTGCCTCTTTGATGAGACTGAACTCTTTCCGCTTTTTTAAAACTATCTTCTAGGCTAGAACAACAAGCTCCCTCCCTACTCCACCATCTCAATCCAATCTCTAATTCATCCTTCTTTTGATTTTTATCTCCTAAAAAAGGCCTTAAAAGTGAAGATAATCTCTTTTACCACTTATTTCGACAACAGCATTTTTTTCAATGTTCAGAGCCAGCTAGAGTGAGCCACACTGAAAAGAGAAATGAGTGGTTCATCAATTATCCATAAGGCTTCTCACTGTTAAATTGCAGATGTAGGCTTCATCCCCTATTAAAACAGCAGTGTGCATTACAGCAGAGATTTGATGACCTGTGGCTACAGTGGGTGGTTCAATACCATCCTAGCTAGAGTCCTATGATCCTCACAGGTTTCCTTTTCAACTATTTAATCTTTTCCAATGACTTACTCATATAATACAGGTGGGTTCTAAACACAACATTTTAGCCTTGGGCCTGGAGTTAGTTTAGCTGCAACCCCTTAAAGGATGCAAGAGCAGGAGTGAGCGTTTAGTCTAGCGGTTAAGAACTTAGATCCATGCTACAGTGCCTAGGTTTGATTCCTGGCTCCAGCTCTCAACTCCAGTTCCTTGCTAATGTAGACCCTGGGAGGCAGTAGTGATAGCTCATATAATTGGGTTCCTGCCATCTGTGCGGGAGACTTGGATTCTTTCCCTTACTTCTGGCTTCCCTAGCCCTTGCAGGCATTTGGGGGAAGTAAGCCAGTGGAAAGGAATGTGCCGCTCCTGCTCTCTTTCCTCACTCCTGTTTCTCAGATCACAAACACAGGAGTTCAATTAGGTCCCCTTTTCCTTCCTCTCTACTGTAATGATGGAATTTTTTGCAAAGAATAAAAGATCAGGAAGCCCTTTTGAATCACCCAGAATTTGGAACAGAATCCTGTATGTCTTTTAACTTTCTTCTTTCATGAGCTAATTAGAGCATTCTTGAAAGCCAGAATAAGTAGACTCAGTGGTGCACCTTCCGGGTTGCCCCGTGGCAGACCCACTCTCTCCAGCTCCCAGGAACATTGCCTGCTGAAGGCTGGCAGCTGACTCTCCCCACAGGACCACTCTCATTTGATGGGAGCTGCTTCACGTGAGTTTGTGTCTCTCCCAGGAATGTGACGCCCACTTCAATGATGGGTGAGTGTACAGAAGTTAAGGGTGTCCATATTGTGTAGATTCCTCAGGCTTATCCATGAGTTTCCCTGGGGCCACTATTGAAAAGGCTTTGCAGGTTAATTTCTCCCTCTGCAAAATCCTGCTTTGTGTACTTCCCCACAAATGTGTTCCTGATACTATTCTCCAATACCCCACCTACATGTGAGACTCTATCTCGCCATCTGTTTCCCCCAGAACTTGACCTAGGACAACTAATAAATAGTGGCCCACTGAAGTAGACTCTAAAGTGAATTTTGGAGCTGAATTCCCTTGTGGCTGGATAGTGATGACTTTAAGTGGAAAAGTAAGAGGCCGTAGCAGCTAGTCTTGTTAACACTCCCTGTAAAAGGAAGTGCACTTGGGGTGGGGAGAGGTGGGGGGGGTCGGCGGAAGTGATCATTGAAGGGACTACTGAATTGGGTGGTTTGGGCCAGGAACTACCATTAGGTTGGAGACACAAAGTTAAAAGCTGAATTCCTAAGTAAGGAAAAGCATGAAAACCATAAAGAAGCTGAAAATACTGACGTTTGGAATTTCTAGAGAACATGAAAGTTTTAGCACCAGTTAGTCCACTACGAGAAGATCTGATGGGGCATTTATATCAGTGCACTCAGAAATCTTGAATTCCAAGATTCTCCTAAGCTTTCTGGCCTGAAGAACTGGCCCACTCCTCCTTGAGAGGGGCCAGCTCCCTTCTCTCGCATCAGTGAGGCAAAGACCTTTGCCTGGTAAGAAACATCTCCATTAGGATCTCTTCCCAATGCTTCTCTTGGCCACCTGGCCAGTGAATATGTTGACGCCAACATCACGTGGCTGTGAAAAGTTCTTAGGTTTTCAGGGAGGAATCCGTAGAGTGGCTGCAGCACCTGGCCACTCTGTGGGAGAGGGGAGTGTAGTGTGGATGGGTTCCTGAGGGCTCGTGTGGGACTGGCATGAGCAGGGCAATGGGATAGGTCATATGTAAACCGTGTGTCCTTCATCAATGCTGTCCCTATGGCTCTTTGTCCTCACACCTGCAGCCATGTGTGTATGTGTACTTGTGCCCGTGGGGTGGTTATGTGGGGGGTGGGGTGGGGAGGGTCCTTACTTCCAGCTGACTGAGGAGGAAGAAGGCTGAAACAGTTCACAGAGGAGTTGGCTTGCTGTGTGATTTTAGGTCAGAATCTCACTCGGAAGCGCTAGTGCCCAGACTTACGGGGAACCTACATAGTTCAGATATCAGATTTTTCTACACAGTTGTTTACTAAATAGCACCCTCTGATACTTAAAAAATAAATGATAATCATCTCCAACGTAATATGTGCAAAATCAAGATCACATTTTTCCTTAAAAATGCATTCCACCCCAAGCCTCCCCCACTGGCTCAATCCAGGAAGCCCAGAGTCATTCTTAGCCTTTATCCACCAGCAAATCTTGGTGCATCTGCACTCCAAGTGTGTCCAGAATCTGACATTGACAGCTGTCTTTGTTCCGAGCCATCATCATCCATTATCTCTCGCTGGGTTAACCTAACAGCCTTGTGATGTGCTTCTGTGTGTAAGAGCACTTGGCCACTCGAGTGACCTCCAGTCCAGCTGTCACAGTGGTCCTTTGGAGATGCCAATCGGCTCCCCTCCCCTCCACATAAGATAACTTTGTGGGGGGGTTCCTGTTTGACTCAGCCTAAAAAGCCAGAGTTCTTAGGATAACGGACAGGGCCCAGCTAACCAAGCTGTCCAGTGTTCCCAGTTTTCCTCTCGTTGTGCTTATACTCCTCCTCCCTGAGTCCATGCCTGCCACGCAGGTCTCGTGGGCGCTCCTCAAAGACCTCTAACATAATTGCACCTCAGAACCACGGGACTGGTTGTTCTGTTGGCCTGGAGTCGTGGTCCCCCAGATGCCTACTTGCCCAGCTCCCTTGCATTCATAAAGCGCTTGCGGGAATGTCCCCCGTTTTGTGAGAGCCAACTGCAGTCACCACCTGATAGCCCTGGTAGGAATATCCGCTTTGCCCACTCATTTCCAAGCTCCCAGAACAGTGCTCAATGCACTGATGACATGAATGAATGAATGAGTCAATGAATGAATGAATGAGTGCACTGCTGTGCTACATCAGGCAGGGACTGGGCAGAAGTCCATACCTTGGACCTGGGTGGTGCGACTGACTGCCTGGAGTGTTCCGTGCTCCCCTGGAAACCGTGTGGACCTGTGCTGAGCACTCACAGGGCTGGCTCTGGAGAGGCGTAGTGTTTCTTGGGTGACATCATCATCATCAACTGAAGGCAGTGCCTATGCAGGAGAAAACCCCACAGAAGTCTGGGAAACAACGTGGTGAGGCCTAGAGGTTTCAACATCGGGGTTCAGCCTCGCTGAACATAGCCTGCCTTGATTAGGCTGAGAAGTCCAAGGTGTTTGTCCTCTAGGGAGTCCCTCTGTTCTTCCTCCTCTTGCACGCTGTTGGAAGCAGGGAGCCAGTCCCTGGTGTCTCCTGCAAGGCCTCGGAGGGCTCTGCCTTTTTGAGGCTTTCCCCAACTTGCGCTAGCTCAGGTCAGAGTGCCGGGCGACACCTACATATCACAGACGTTCTGCTTTGCTCTTCCTGAGCGGGATGCTTCACTAAAAAAGCAATGCAATTGGAACAAGGCAGATGACCTGCTAACGGATGTTGTCTTTGTAGGCGGTAGACAACTAGTGCCACAGAAATTGATAGCCGAGGAGTCCTGCCTGGGATAGTCCTTGGGCTTGAATAAAAAGATAAATATTTGGATGTTGACAAGGAGACATGCCTTTTTAAACCCCGAGAATTTAATACTGCAAACCACGGGGCAAAGTGTTTGGGTAGATGCTGCGTGCAACTCTTGCGTCTTGTATCGGAGTGCGTGGTTTGAGTCCCGGCTCCTCTGATTCCTGTTCAACTTCCTGCTGCCGTGTACTTCGGTAGACAGTGGGTGATGGCTCAAGGATCTGGGTCCTTGCCACTTAGACGGCAGATTACGGTGGATTCCTGACTCCTGGCTTCAGCATGGCCCAGCTCCAGCTCTTGTAGGCTCTGAGGAGTGAGCTGGTGGATGGAAGTCTGTCTGTCTGTCTGTCTCTCTGAAATAAAAGTTTTTTTTTTTAATCATAAGATACTATTTCAAAAACTTTGAGGGTTCTTCCATGATATTAGATTCTTCTGCATCCGCTTCTTGGTAAATGTTCCTTCCCAAGGCCAGATTCTCCCAAGAGAAGGAAGAAAGGAATAGTAAGAGAAAGTCTTGGGGAGGCAGATACCATGTGTGTCTTCTCTACCCAGTGTAAGTCAAGAAACATCTGTGACTGAGCAGGTGACTCTCCGTGATGGGGAAGACAAGTTACAAAGGTTAAGTGCACAACTCCTTGGCATAAAGACTTAGCATCTGCCTCTGAGCGCCGCGTACCAGTTTTGTCCTGTTTGCGTGATGTACCTGCTTTTCAGAGCTAACAGAAGAAGTCTGGCTGGCAGGCTCCCATTTTCCTGTGGTAGCTGAGATTGGGAAAGAATGAGTTTCCCATCTGGGGTGAGGAAAGATGCCCACTGTGACAGCAAAACAAAAACCATCGTGTGTTTAATGAATCAGCCCCAGTCTCCATTTTTGTTGGCACATCACAGCTATCTCTAGAACAGTTTGCTTGTTTGTACTCTGGAATCACTTAGAGAACTTACTTTAAAAAATTTATTTATTTATTGGAAAGTCAGTTATGCAGAGAGAGCGAGCGTGTGCTTCCATCCGTTGGTCTACTCCCCAAATGGCCACAGTTGCTGGGGTTGGGCCAGGCCAAAGCCATGAGCCAGGAGCTTCTGCCGGGTCTCCCATGTGGGTGCAGGGGCCCAAGCACATGGGCCATCTTCCACTGCTTTCCCAGGCATATTATTAGGGGACTGAATCAGAGGTGGAGTAGCCGGGTCTTGAACCGGCACCACATGGCATGAAAGCATCGCAGGCAGCAGCTTTATCCCACCTGGAAAACTTGTAAGCCATGAGAGGTTCGTAACTATGGCGCACTGAGTTAAGCCACTGCTTGCAATGCCAGCATCCCACGTACTGGAGTGTCAGGTATGACTCACGGCTGATCCACTTCTGATCCAATTAAGGTGCCTGGGAAAGCAGCAGATGACGACCCTGGCACTTGTGGCACAAGAGGGAGACCCAGATGGAATTCCAGGACCCTAGCTTTATATATACGCACATACAAACATACATACATATATGTATGTATATATGAAATAAAGATAATATATATAAAGAAATCATATATATGATTTCATATATGATATATAAATATATATTTATATATATTTATTTATATAAAAATCATACATATATGATATGTATAAATAAATATATAAATCATATATATATATATGATTTCTTTCTTTATAATTTGAAAGGCAAAGTTACAGGGAGGCAGAGGTGGTGGGGGGAGGGGGAAGATATCTTCCAATCACTGGTTCATTCCCCAAATGGCCTCAATGGCCGGAGCTGCACTGATCCAAAGCCAGGAGCCAGGAGCTTCTTCCGGGTCTCCTGCGTGGGTGCATGGGCCCAAGCACTTGGGCCATCTTCTGCTTTTCCAGGCCATAGCAGAGAGCTGGATCAGAAGTGGAGCAGCTGGGACTTGAACTGGCGCCCATATGGCATGCCGGCACTGCAGGAGGCAGCTTTACCCGCTAGGCCACAGTGCTGGCCCCTAGGCTCCTAGACTTAACCTGGCCCAGCCCAGACATTGTGGCCATTTGGAGAATGAATCAGCAGATGGAAGATCTCCTTCTCTCTCTGTCTCTCCCTCTGCCTTTCAAATAAATAAAATAATATTTAAAATATTTCAAGAAATATTCTAAAATTAAAAATACTAATTCTGTTGCCTTGGGTCCACCCTCAGAAATCCCTGTGCAATTGGGCTGATGAGATGGTGGCCCTCTGCTGTGTCACCCAGAGTGTAATGACAACCTCCATCATCGGGATCGGACTGCACACCTGGGAAGCTACTGCACTGGGCTCAGTTGCCATCAGCTGAAAAAGTATAACAGCGTGCCCAGGAGTAGTGTCGAAGTTGAACTCCAGTCACCAGGGATTCACAGAGCAAAGTTCAGGCAACTTTAAATGTCTTTGTCAGCCTGAATTCTGAATTCACTTCTCAAACGTACACATAAGCACCCCACGAGCATATATTTGATAAGGAATTAAATAGAAACCCACACATTAGAAAGGAAAAGGAGATCAGTTAGGGGGCAGAAGGTAGAAGCATCTTTATTTAAAAAAAAAAAAAAGCATGTATTTATGTATTCAAAAGTCAGATATACAGGTGGGGAGGAGAGAGAACGAGAGATCTTCCATCTGCTGATTCACTCCCCAGATGTGGCAACAGCCAGGGCTGAACCAGGCTGAAGCCAGGAACCAGGAGCTTCATCCAGGTCTCCCATGCAGGTGCAGGGGCCCAAACACTTGGTCCATCTACCCTTGTTTCCCAGGCCAATAGCAGAGAGCTGAATTGGAATCAGCGCTCATATGGGATGCTGGTACCACAGGTGGCAGATTTACCTGCTGTACCACCATGCCAGCCCCTGTGTAGAGAAGCATCTTCCCACAGTATTCTTCCATTTTGCATTCAGCTGACCCTGGAAGTGAATTTGCTCGTGTTTTCCTTCACTTTCCCAAGGAAACAGAGGACGGACGCTAACGCAGGACAAAGCTGGTGCCAGGGGCAGCCGGCACAGGACAGGGCAGTGGATACACTGAGAGGCTCCTCCATGGTAGCAGGGTCTGGGGAACAAGCGTGGTCATATTGCGGGGCTCCCAGTGCTGGCCCCCTCTCCCATCTTCTCAAGGTGCTTTCCAGGGAACACTGTTCCCGGGCTCAGCTGCCATCCCTCAGCTCATATTGGCTGGGGCTCAGTGGGAAAAGGATGTCCACATAGCCATAGCTGGTTACTCTTCTGGGCATAGGAACACATCACCCAGCTGGTGAATCCGGGCTGACACACGTGCCCAAGAGTACACACAGCCACAGGTTTCCACACAAGAGTAGACACAGTCACAGGAGTTTTCAAACTCTGCCTCCTTTTCCTTTTCTGTCTATGTCTTCATTGCTACATCTCTCTGGGTTCCCCAGATGCCTGGGTCCAAAAAATATAAAAACATGAAAATGATGTGATACCCATGTGGGAGAAAGACACAGCTCTGGGATATTTTCAAGACAGAGCATCGTCATTCCAGCCACGTCTCGTGGGGAGATAACCATCCAAGGCAGACTGAGTGAGGCAGGATGTCCCAGGTGAAGGCCAGAGGCAGGGGAGAGCCCATCTGTAAGGATTCCACCTAGTGCTCAGCTGCTTTTGCCTGTTCTTCCCAGGATCCACCTGCCGTAGAACCCCCGGGTCCCTCGGGGCTCGGCTGGGCTAGCACAATGCTGACGGGCATAGGTTTGCCATGGAACAAACGTATAATCATTTGGGTTGGACTTAGTGGAAGGGCGCGTCAGGCAGTGCCCCAGGCCACTGACTGCCCAGCAGCTGCTCTGTCTCAAGTCTTGCCAAGGTGTGGATGTCCCTGGAACCTGCCGAGTATTCCTGGCCGCAGACACGGGTGTCCTGTGTGCCCCATGAGTCATTTTGGGGAGAAGAACAAAGGTTTCCAGATGAATCTGCAAGCCTTGAGCACCGCTCACATGCAGGGCCTCTTGAAAGGTTATTGTGTTTGCCTCTAACTGGGGTAGAGTGAAAAAGCAGCTTCCGCCTGGGCGGGCCTGCATTGTCATCTTGGCTCCACGACTGACCGATGTGTGACCTGGAGTCATTGTGCTTTGCTTAGCCACTGAGGTTTCTCATTGTCAAGAATGGAGGTCCTATCACCAGATAGGCTTATTGTGCAAGTTAAACGGCAGTGAGAGGTGCCTACCTGGCCCTGGGCGTGTGGCAGGCTTCCGAGAAATGTTCCTCAATTCCAAATGTTTGTCTCTTTTAAGAAAAAGCGCTACACCGTTCCTCCTTCGTATGGATTTCACATCCTAGCCAAGCACTGTAGCCAACATATTACGGATTGTCTCACCTGAACAACGGTGCCACGTAAGTGGAAATCCACTCACTGACCACAGCCACGCGTCCTCATCAGTATACGCCTCCTCACATACTTCTTAAAAGCTATTAGGTCTGCGTTCCTCTGCACAGCAGCTGCCTTAGTCTAATGAGTGTGAGATCATTCATTTCTGGACTTGTTTGCTTTTTTGATACAAACTCACTTGATCAACTGTGACTTAAAAGTTGACAAGGAGAGAACATAGAAACGATCCAATGCAGTTCTAGAAAACTAAAACATTTGCTGTCTCGTTCTTAAATCACTGTTTTGGAAATACGTGCTTGTATGTGTTCTATTGCATATGTGAGTACATATGTGGCATTTCTGTGTTTTCCGTGTTAACAGTCGACCCTCGCAGAAATCTCGGGAGAAGAACACAGGATCCAAGAAAAGACCGCCCTGTTCTCCAGCTCTTGTGTGATTTGTTTGCTGTTTCTCAAGTCTTGAAATATGTGCAATCTCGATTTTGCCAAGTCTTTATGTTTTGTCACTTCCAATAAGTTATTAGATCGCACATGTGTTTCTGTTTTGAGAATACATCGCGTTATCTGTTACAGACATGAAAAGTCAGACGCGAAGGGAGTGGCAATCGGTGAGGACGTGAGCCTTGGTGTGGGAGGGGCAAGAGGGCAGGGACTGGCAGCACGGGGCTGATGCCACAGAGCTCCAGCCAGGTCCTGGGCATGACCCGTGTGCCCATTCTCCAGCTGCGCCCCTATGAGGGGACCAACTCAGCATGCTGTTATTTGATGCTTCTGGAATAATAAGGTCTTCTTTTTTTTAGAACTTATTAACACATTAGATTGTCTCAGGGTCACAGTAAAATGCTTGATAATTACTATAACACATTCTCATCATTTCTCATGTTAATGTGGTATTAATACAAAGAGGACTGATTCAGTATAGTTCATCAATACAATTCTAACAGTGCAATGATACGTCTCCCTTCATTCCTCTCTAGGGTCTTCATTATATAGAGGTACTTCAAAAACTATGTGGGCACAGGGTACTAAAAGATGTGTTTATTTGAGTGCAATTTTAGAAAAAGCATGCATAGTTTTTCTCATAATTGCATTTTCCATGAACTTTTGAGGGCCCATCATAATGTAATAAAATCGGTAACCATGTGTGGGAGGCTAACCTTCTGTTTGTGCCGTGCAGTCGGCTAAGTGCTGCAGCCCCAGGGAGATGGGTGCAGCTTCTTGCAGGGTTGTTGGAAGCATCATTGTCTCTGTGAGGTTGCTCAATGGAACAGCAGGTTCTCAGATGAGCACAGATCCACTCTTCATTCCTTCTTTTTTAAAGATGTATTTATTTGAAAGGCAGAGCTAAAGAGAAGGGGGAGGGAGAGGTATTTTCCATCTGCTGCTTCACTCCCCAGATGGCTACAATGGCCAGG
Source organism: Oryctolagus cuniculus (assembly GCF_051225735.1). NCBI lineage: Eukaryota > Metazoa > Chordata > Mammalia > Lagomorpha > Leporidae > Oryctolagus > Oryctolagus cuniculus. The sequence continues at coordinate 5,900,428 of NC_142880.1, read as the reverse complement.
GCTGGGCCAGGAGCTTCATCCGGGTCTCCCACATAGGTGGCAGGGGCCCAAGAACTGCCTTCCTAGCCCATTAGCGGAGTGCTGGATCAGAAGTGGAGCAGCCGAGACTTGAACTGGCACTCAGAGGATGCTGGCGTCACAGGCAGCGACTTTACCTACTACACCATGATGCCAGCCCCTCTTCCTTCATTCTTTGAGGGGGCAATCTGAATTTTCTATAGCAGGGGTAGAGAATGGCCCACAAAATCCTTCGGTCTGACCCTGCCAAGGTGACTTGAAATTCACTAAATGGACAGCAGGCAAACTTTTAAGCTGATAATCTTGCGTAGCCCACCAACGGTGTTACAAATATTCAAACTGCCCTTGCAGAAGAAAAGCTTCTGTACCCCTCATCTAAATGTTTCCCACCACGTCCCAGCCCTGCAGGTGTGTGGCCAGGTGATGGGAGTCCCCGGCTTACTCCACCCCCTCACGGAGGCTGCCTCTCTGAATTCTGCACAGTGAGTCCTTTTCCTCCTGCATCTTTTTTTAGTTCCAGAACTTAGGAAATTTTTCCAGTTCCAATATCTGTCTTTAGAGAAAAAAGCAAAGTATGCTGATTCACATTGGTTTATGTTGAATATCTTTTCCAAAGATTAAAAACAAAAAACAGTTGGGTTATTCACGCCCCACAGCATCCTAAGACTAGAGAGAACCCCTTTATCAATCTCAGATACCCTAACGCCTGCACTTGGTCCTGTGCTCATTGGATCCAACTGTGCCATTTTCGCAGCCACGTGGGAGCTCCTACCCCGTCCACGGACCTCATCCCTAGGACAAAAACAAGCTGTGCACTGGGCAGGTGCCCCCAGATCCATCAACAACTTGTTCTAGTGCCTGCACAGACTCTACAGGGATATGTGGGGGCATACCAAGTGTTTATTCTCTCTGCTAGAAGGGATTTAAAATGGTATAAAAAGTGATCAGATGAGCAGACAAGGGCGATTGGAATTGGTGCCTCTAAATGAAATCTGTGTGAAATAATGATGAAGTGCAAAGAGAAAGGAGATGACTTTTTCAGGCTCCTAGGTAATTAGTTTGCCAATGCAATTATGTGTTTAATTTACGTCTGACTCCCCAGCTAGCCAAAATAATGGGGAAATCTGATAGATTGCAGAGTTGTCTTGTCCAGAAAAGGAAGCATTGATATAAGAAAAGATTTTTTTTCCAGGCACTGAACTCTAGAAAGGATTTATGGATTGGGGACTTGATATAAGAGATTCACATAGATTAATAGAAAATTGCTTCTAGTATAGTTTTGCAAATTATTCTTCAAATGGATGTTTTCATTTCATCTTTCAGTGAAAGCTGAAGGAGTAATATTAAACTTGAACCCAGTAAACTCAGGTGCATCAAAGATGAATGGGAATCCATCTATGAACCCTTCTGGATTTTTCTATAAAAACCCTCTGGATTTTTCTATCCCAGATCGCGATTGAGTCTGCACTAACTGGAGCTCATCTGGAGGCAGAGGCTGAGAGGTACAGCACAGGTAACAATTTCCAAAACAGAAATAGAACATTGTATCTTCTAATAATTTTAAATAATTATTTTATGTATCCTAGAAAAGTAAAACTCGACATAGTCACTACCCAGCAATTGCCACTGTAAATGCCCGGGTTCATCTTGCCATAGTTCTGTGTGTATTGATGTCTGTATGTGTATTTTAAGATTTATTTTATTTGAAAGGCAGAGCTACAGCGAGAGGGAGAGGTCTTCCATTGCTGGTTCATTCCCCAAGTGGCTGGGGCTGGGCCAGAAAGGAGCCAGGAGCCTCATCCTGGTCTCCCATGGGGCGCAGGGGTCCATGCACTTGGGCCACCCTCCGCTGCTTTCCCAGGTGCACAAAACCGCAGTGCCAGTCTGTTTATTTTTACCCACTTTTTCTCCTCAATCAACAAGCATTGTCTTCCCATTTGAATGGATTTTTCATCTGGTGTCATACTGAGGCCATATTTAAATTGACCCCATAGGGCTGGTGTCGTGGCGTAGTGGGTAAAGCCACCGCCTGCAGTGCCAGCATCCCATATGGGTGCCGGACCAAGTCCCGGCTGCTCCTCTTCCGATCCAGCTCTCTGCTATGGCCTGAGCCCTTGGGTCCCTGCACCCACGTGAGAGACCTGGAGGAAGCCCCTGGCTCTGGATTGGCCCAGCTCCTGCCATTGCGGCCATCTGGGGAGTGAACCAGTTGATGGAAGACTTACTTTCTCTCTCTTTCTCTGCCTCCCTGTAACTCTTCCTTTAAAATAATAAATATTTAAAAAATAAATTGACCCAATTGTCGATAAAATGTTCCAGCCCAGTGGATGCTTAGGGCAGGGGATTCACTGGATCTGATTGTAGGTCTTTCAATCAGGCACAGCCTCCTGTTAAGACTGTCACTTGTTGAGGGGACAGGGACAGCAATCCTCCAGGGTGTTCCACCGTCCAGATTTGTGTGGTTACTCTGATAATCTAGGTGCGGGTTGGGGCTGGACAGTGCAGGGGACCCCCAGGCCCTGACCTGAGCCAGGGAGAGAGCAGCTGTGAGTGACTGCCTGCCAGGACAACTCCTGGCGGCTGGAGCTACAGCAGAGCTGAGTCCACACGGTTGATCTGGTCCCTGGCTGGTGGGAGCAGATCCTGCTGAGGGGTCATGAGAGGGAGACTGCAGCCAAGGCAAGGTGTGGTTGCTGGCTGTAGGCCAAGACAGCGCAGGAACCGGATGGAGAGCTGTTTGCTGGAGGACGCACATCTCTCTCTTTGAGACCATGACTCCGGTCCTGTCACCAGCACGCTCCGACTTTGCTCCATGTCCTTCCCTGGGAACAGTGAGCTCATTGGAGAGGCAAATCCCCATTGCAGCAGCCCTAGGGCAGGAGAGACTGCCCCTATGACTGCGTAAAGTCCTCATTCTGGAATGGTCTTTTAGAAGGACATCCCTCGGTCAAGGTTGGTCACCGCCTTGTCTCCAGTATACTAGCAGGAAGGCGTGGAGGGGTGTTGGGCATCATGAGGTATAACTGAGAGCTGTGTGTAGTACCACCCTATGCCCAGACAAGAGGGGGTACTTCTTTCCCGGGCCTCCTCCAGTCATGGACTGTGATGGGCTGAGGCTTTCCTGGGCCAGCAGGGCCTGGTGCCCAGGTCTTGCAACAAGCTGCAGACTCCTGAACCCTGCACTGCCCTCTCCACAGGTGTAACTCCCTGGGGGTTCCCCTGACGCACCCCTACCTGCAGGCTGGATTGTGCATGGAGCATGGGTGAACTCACAGACACCAGGAGCCTCAAGACGGACCCAGGCCTGGGACGAGAAGTCAGGCTGCTGCCTGGCCTTCCAGTGGACCACCGAGGCACCCCTGTGCAGGTAGGAGGCCAGGGCATTCCAGGTCACGGTCTTTTGTATCCTTGCCCAAGTCTGAAGTCATTAGGGATGCACCTGCTGCTATTTGACACTGCTCAGGGAAGTGTTCCTGAGGGGAAAAGCTGGTGTTTACCCCACTTTCTACCCAAGGAAATCTGCTAGAGTCTATGGTTCATGAATGAGCTGAGCACCGGCCTCCATGCCTCCGGGTTCCTGTGTGACCCCATCCCCGGGCGGCTGTTAGTGAGCTTGACCTCAGTCTGAGAAGTGGCTCCTGCATGATCCAAGCTCCTGGGCTTCTCCTTGGGCTCAGCTTCGGGCTGTTCCTGTCGATTCCCCACCTGCACCAGGGCAGTGCAGGGAAGGTACACAGGGAAGGTACACAGACGGTGGCCAAGGACTCCATTGAGTTAAAGGCCCTTGTAATGGCCACGGAGTAGGATGTAGAAAATGTTACTTTATTACGATTGTTGCCACTGTTAGGCATGTATTACAGTGTTTTTCTTCTTGAAATACTGTAGCTAGAAGCTGGTGTGAGGTTGCTCTTAGGACGTACAACAAAGAGCTGCCACAAATCAAAGGAGTATTTAGAAGATGCTTTTGCACAGGAGGACAGGGGAGTGAACGGCGCCAATTTGCCAGCTCCGCTCCTGCAGAACAAGAAGTGAAATACTATCATGAGCAGCAGGGCGTGGGTACAACCTCAATTACACAACTCAGCCTTCTCAGAGACACTTTTTATAATACGTTCTTAGGGAAAAAGTCATGTACCATCTAATTCAATCCACAGTTAGAAATGGATGTGTACATTTTAGGTGAGCTCAGAACAAAAAGAATAGGGGAGTGGGGGGAAAGTTTTCTTTGCAATGTTTTAAGAATAAGAGAAACCCCAGGACCCAGGCCAGGAGCCGTGTCTCCCTGTGGTCCCGTGCACCCTGCTGCACAACCATCAGCGTGGTTCGTGGGACGCACGGTATCGGAAGGCTCCTAAGTGAAAACATCCGAACCTGGGGAACCCGATCCAGGTCACCGGGGCTCCATTTCCAGAAAGGCACTGAAAGACATCATTGTTGGTTCCCGGGGACCAGTGAATTGAGTTTCCATTTGGTAATTACAAGCAGATCCAGCATTTGAGGGTTTCTATAAGCAGAACAAGCTCTAGTATGGTGGAACCAGGGCTGCATCTGCCAATTCCCCGGAGAGGAGGGCACGCTGCACTCTGAGCTGGTTTTCTGCTATTCCACGGTCCAGGGTAAGTTTTTTTCCCCTTTACCGCGTCACAGTGATCATTATTGCTCCCATGTTGATTTGGTCTAGTGGGACATTGTTCACCATAACGCCTGAAAATATGGGGGAAAAGAGACTCAGGTTATCTTGTTCCCCAGTCTGCATCGTCTGCATTTTTGAGCATTCCTGACCCTGAAAAATACAGGACACCCTCAAGAAATGGAAGCGTTGTCTTGCTGGATTGGAAATAGTGGACGAGACACTGCGTGTGCCTGCTCTTCCCTGGCCATCAGAACTGTGCCATCTCAAGTAGACTCTCAGAACAACGGCATTCAGAGTGAAAATAAATCGGGGACAAAGGTACACTGGGGGCTTTCTACACAGCAACAGAATAAAAGAACCATGAGGACTTGCCACAAAATGGATGAGTCTCAGACATTCTACTGATGGGAGCAGCCAGGTCTACAAATTGATGGACTCGTTCCATGAAGTTCGAGGACAGGCAAAACCGATCTGTGGTGCTGAACTTGGACATTTCAGGGGTCAGGGGTTAGATTCATAGGAAAGGGCATGAAGGAAACTTGGAGAGTCTGGACATGTCCTCCAGCTCGATCCAGGCCCGTCCATTGGTAAAACAATGATCAGCCTGCATCACCCCAATGAGTGCAGCAGCTGGGATGGGGCCAGGCCACAGCCAGGAGCCAGGAGCTCCAGCCAGATCTCCCGTGTGGGTGGCAGGGGCCCAAGCTCTTGGGTCATCATCCTTTGTTTTCCCAGACACACTGGCAGGGAGCAGGATCAGAAGTGGCACAGCTGGGACATGAACTGCACCCATATGGGATGCCAGCATTGCAGTCAGTGGCTTAACCTGCTATGCCAAAATGCTGGCTCCTCTCTTTTGTTTCCCATCTCCATATCTCAAACAGAAGGTGAAGGGAGATTCCAGAACCATTTGAGATGATCAGTGAGCAAACTGGATTCAACCCTTCTTTGACTTCCTTGAGTGAGTGAGTGTACACAGTTCTTAGGACGGCTCAGGAATTGTTCAGCTTGCCAATGGCGTGAGGATGGGCTGTACTTAGTAGAAATTACATTGGCAGGTTTGATCTCTTCCCCGGCTAGTGACACACAGCTGATATTGGGCAGGTGCCGGGTGCCCGGCAGCCACAGGGCCATGAGCATGGAGCCCGTATTCTACAGTGTGCTGCCCTGCTGGTCCCCCAGGTGGGGTGTATGCGCTGTGTATAAACACTTTTGGCTTCTGATGGTTCCATTGTAAGTGGAAGAGTGTCTTAATTTGTCACTTGAAGGTTTATAAGGCCTGCCCGTGTTTATTACCTCATTTGATCATGATAACAACCCTAAGAAATACACATCTGGCCAGCACCACGGCTCACTAGGCTAATCCTCCACCTGCGGTGCCGGCACCCTGGGTTCTAGTCCCGGTTGGGGTGCCAGATTCTGTCCCGATTGCTCCTCTTCCAGTCCAGCTCTCTGCTGTGGCCCGGGAGTGCAGTCGAGGATGGCCCAAGTGCTTGGGCCCTGCACCCGCATGGGAGACCAGGAGAAGCACCTGGCTCCTGGCTTCAGATGGGTGCAGTGCGCCGGCCGTAGCGGCCATTTGGGGAGTGAACAAATGGAAAAGGAAGACCTTTCTCTCTGTCTAACTCTGCCTGTCAAAAAAAAAGAAAAAGAAATATGCATCCATATATATAGAAACATATTTAAGCTGAGAAAATTTAAATGACTTGACAAAACCAGTAACTGGGACAGCCCTGTTAGCCCTGTTTGCACGCAGGTGGATGCGTAGACCTGGCCTAGCCCCATAGCCACTGTTGTCACTGGGGGAGGGGACAGCGGGAGCTGTCTGTGAAATCTCTCTGCCCATCCAATAATTTTTTAAATGTTTTAAAAAATTAATATAAACCCAAGTTTATGATCAAATTCAGGAAACACATGAACAATTCGGAAAAACAAAATTTACATCTTCATTTTGATAGCTGCCAACTGAGCATTTCAGTGAATTTTCAATGAATGGGACACACCTCAGCTGTACTCAGAGTGCCTGTGAGTTTGTCATGCGTGGACAGGATGTATTTTCACAGCACCGTACAGGTAATAAGATGCCTTGAGCTTTCCGTTCTGCCCACGATGACTTTAAGCTCACGTTCAGGCTTCCTTCCCACCCGCGCTCACAGGAAGTCTCGGGGAATGGGCACACTGCTCAGCAGGAGGTGGAGACAAGGGCTCCCAGGCTGGTTCTTTCCAGCTGGCACCATCTGTGCTTGGAAGGAGGTAAACTAATGACCGCCCGACCTCATGTCTCACTGCAGCCTTCACACCAGCTCTGTAAAATGAAACAATTTCAACTTTCTTACTTAAAATCTATTACTAGTTTATTGCCGGGTGACTTGATGCATTAAAGGAGCACACACTTGAGTAAGATAGCTTACCTTTCCAGCTGCATTGCCTCACAGTGAGTTGCTTTTGTAGTAATATGCATTTCGTTGTGTGCATTCACACTTCTCCAGGAAGCAAGCATCCGTAAGCCGCCCCGGTCTGCCCATGGAGCCTATGGTCCAGCAAACGTAACAGCCTGTGCTTACTACTGTGTACACATTTAACCGTGTTTCTGAACAGCATACAAATTTAGGAAAACCTTGTGCATTCTTGATCTGTGCCTCGGATTTTCTCCAGGTATGGCCTTAAACACCAGGTGAGATGTTTTCCCTTTGTTGTTTTGGCCATGTCTCCACAATACAATGCTCATCCCAGGGCAAGCAAGATCTATGTTGTGTCGTTGCTCCCTGTAGCTAGAAGTGTGGCCACTAAAGGGCTGGAGTCCCGTGTTTCTGAGTGTCTCTTGGTTGTGCTCACTAAGCAGAAGCAGCGAACTCTGTTTCCTTAAGGCTCCTGGAAGAGCTTAAGGTTGCTGTGCTAGTCCTGAGTGCCTACCATGGCCCGGCAGTTGTCCATCAGCACAAGGCTGTCAGCAGCAGGTGGAGAGAAACTTGGCATCTGAACTGACCAGGTGCTCCAAGCTGATGCTCCATCACCGCACTGTGGAGACGCGGGATTCGGTCAGGTCTGTATCCCTGCCAGCTCTCAGGTGTCGAATGCAACAGGTAATAACGACGATGTTCTGCATCCTGTAACGTGAAGCAACGCAAACCGCTCTGTTTTTAAACGAAGCAAGTGTAGCCTCAATTATGTACACAGTGACAATGACAGCAGGAGTGGCTGAGTTGCTCATGTAAAAAAGGCTAAAAATAAAGGCAGCAGGACAAGCAGCAGGTGCCAGAGCGCCCAGTTCCACATTTCTTCTCCATATATTGAATTAAAGCACAGTTACAAGTACTGGACGCTTGCGAATGATTAAAATACTTGAAAAGTGAAATGCTGCCATAAAAATAAAAATAAAACCAAGTGTCCTGCCAAAGCCAGCACTTAATTATTCCCATACTTTCCATGCTAATGAAGTGTGCTGGTTTTAAAAGGGTGGGGCTTGAAGCCTCCCTGAACACGTTTTTTAACCTCTTCTGCTCAGTTCTCGTGCTGTAAATTAAGCACAACAGGAGTGATTACGTTCCTCTTGCAACATAGGGAGTGGCAAGCACTCACTGTTACACACTGTAAGCCACTCACGCCGTAAGAAATGGCAGACAACCTGCATGGGTAAATTTCAGCATCCAGTGTTCGCACATTGAGATCTGCCGCGGAGCGTCTCTGTGAGCTGAGGAGGATTCTCATGCGTGGGTCCTGGGGGGTGGCTGGCTAATGGCTGATCATGGATGGTTCAGCTCTGTGCCACATGGATCTCACCACCCAGGTGAGTGAAACACATCATTGAGACCGCAGAAACATGCTAACATCTTGCGAAGGTTGCTGGTATCCTCTACATCCTACAGCTCAAAGAAAGCCACATCCTGAGCCTCTGGGAAAAGTGCTTCGCCTCCAGAGGACAAGAGCTGCAAAGTTCCATGGGAAACAGCATGGACCCAGGGAGAGGGCGAGAACTGAGACCATGAGCACTCTCAGCTGCCGCACCATCACTTGGTAAGGGGTATGTGTGTGTGTGTGAGTGTGTGTGTTGTTCTTTTTCCTTGAATTTCTTTCCCCACAGGTGGGCTCACACAGATTGCCAGTCCCATTTCTCCTTTTCCTAAATATATCTCAATTGCAAAACAAGTCCCATATATACATTTTTTCCTAGATCCTTGTGTGCCTATGTCGACTGCAACTGACATATTTCAATTTTGCAAATGTCACATTGAAGTGCACCTAAAACACGAATGTAGGATGGATATCAGATAGTCACTGTAGATGTTTACTATTTTTATTCACTTTAGATTTTTACTCGTCATGAAAGAGTCATGGTGGCTGGCTGACGCTCGTCTCTCCAAGGCACCACCGTCCCTGGTATGTGGATTCCTTCATAATCTGCCTAGAACCTGGCCCACAGCTGACTTGTATCTGATACAATGATGACCTCCTCTCACCACGCTCTCATTTGGAAAAAATCCATGAATGAGGCACATCCATGTCCTTGCGGCATAATCCCAGCCAGCAGTTTTGACTATTTCCTGCTAAATGGTTTTTCACAAGAATATGACACATTCTCCCACTCAAAACCTAGGGTCATGGTCCCCAGTAATTGGCATGGGTGATGTTCCCTGTGACTTCACAACGCAGATGCCACAGGGAAATCCTCGAGGATGCATTCGCAACTTCTGGGAACATCAGCCCAATGTCAGCTTAATTAAGAGATGGTGTGGGGGTTGGTCTTCCCCCCTACAAAGAAAGGTTTTCCTTGGCACCCGCCCCAGTAGTATGCTATGTAGACGCAGCTGGAAGGTGCCATAGCCATGACATCGGTACATCTTATGTCTGAGGTACTTGGGTGACTCAGACGTGGTTCTAGGATCCTGGCTTAGGTCTGGCCCAGCCCTGGCTGAAGTAGACATTTAGGGAGTGAACGAGGGAATCGGAGTTTGCTCTCTCTCTCTCTCTCTCTGCCTCTGCAAGTAAAGATTTAAAAAGCATTCTAACTGGTATGAGACGGAGCAAGGTCCTGACTCCCTCCGAGTGCCAGTGTCCCCATATGGAGAACAAGGATGGCAACATCAATCTTGGAGGAAGGCTGCAAGGTCTGGAAATGCTACACGCCGTGTGTTTGCCACCACACTTGACACTTTTCACAGTCGATGGCATGCATTATTATTACCAGAGTCGCTGAAAACTCTAGGATCAAGGCAAAGTAATCCCATCCCCAAACCAAAGCCATCATGTGGTTTGGCCTAAATTATGTTATTATGACTCAAGAAAGCAATGTTATCAGAAAATTAGGGGTTGAAATTACGATGTTCTGAAATGCCTTAAATTAATGACTAGAGCCCTCACATCGTGCATGTTCTTTGGGAAGGAAATGTCGTCTCCAGCCTTTATCCTGTTCAGCACCGCCACTTTTCAGCTTTGCCTCGTTGGGCAGAGGAGGCTGCTGAGAGAAGCCTGCAGCGAAGCACGGAGTATCTGTTTCACGGGAGAACGGCCCGGGATTGGATCTGAAAGCCCTTTGCTAACGTGTTGAAAGCATGGACTCGGTGATTCATGCTTGGTGCACCAGCCTCGGTCACAAAGAAGTGTTTTGCAACTAGTGTCTTGGCAACTTCACACAAAGCCCCCATAGAAAAATATCCTGACAACCTCCCCACCAAAAAAGAGAAAACATCTCTTTGGGTAAACACTGGGTGAACAGAACAGGGTTAGTGAACAAGCCAGTGAGTCGTGGCGCATCCAGAAACCCTATGTCAGAACACCAGGTATTTGGTTTCCAGAACACACTGTGCTTGAGTCCACTGCGGAGCAGCTAGCTTGCAATCCTGGGAAAGACGACCCATGCAGAGCCATCCCTGTTCCTTCAAACTGGCTACAAGAGGGCAGGGCTGGCGTGGCTCTATGGCTCTATGACAATGTTCAGTCCCCAAGGGCCTTGCGCAGGAAGTGACTTCTGTTGGGAAACAAAGCTGGGCCCCAGTCATGGTCAGTGCCCAGTTCCAGTCCGCGGGGGCCTGTGCCTGGCCAAGAGTAACAGTGGTGTTGCACACGCATACGACCCCCAGACTCAACTTCCTCTCTCTTCAGCACAGAAATAGGCAGGCACACTGGAGGAAAAATAAAACTATATCATTGGACACCCATTTTTCTAAATTTTCTGTTTTTAAAGTTAATGGAACAAACATATGATTCTGTGAGCAGCTGTAAAATTTTAATCTCAGCAAACAGTGTTTTTTTTTCTTTAAATTAATTTGTTTGAATAGTGGAGTTACACAGAAGGAGAGGCAGAGGCAGAGAAATAGAGAAGTCTTCTGTTTTCTGGTTCACTCCCCAAATGGCCACAAGGCCAGTGCTGGGCCTGACCAAAACAGGGAGCCAGGAGCTTCATCCCAGTCTTCCACATGGGTGCAGGAGCCCAAGCACTTGGGCCGTCTGCTGCTGCTGCCCCAGGCACATGAGCAGGGAGCTGGATAGGAAGTGGAGCAGCCAGGACTCGCGTAGAGCCCATGTGGGATGCTGGGGCTGCAGGCGGTGGCGTAACCCACTACTGCCCCAGAAAAGTGTTACATCTCCTCTCATTCTCCTTCTTTCACTAGGTGCGTCCAGGTGAACGTTACTCAAGGTGTTGATCTTCAGTCCATGACACTTAGCATGTTTTTGCTGGAAATCATTAAGTGATGGTTTCCCATGGTCTTTTGTGAAACAAGTAAGTGATAAACATGCTAATCTGTGCAGTATTCACAGAAAGATAATGCTATGTCCCCATTTTAGTAGATTCTTGACAGTTTTGAATGCCCCAAGCTTTCCATGATTTCAAGTCATTCCCACAGTCGTCTGATTGTTGAACGGGATTTCATGAGTGACTTTATAAGTTAACTTAGCAAAATGCAGGTGCAGTAATATAACAGCATTTTTGAATCTGGTAGAGGTATAACCCATAATTTTTTATGAACTCAGCCTGGCTCCTGATGTTCTAGTTTCTCAATAACAATTGACTTTTACTTGCTATTTAATAAACGGTTTTACTGAGATATATTTACATACTATAGAGTTCACCTTTTTCAAGGGTACAGTTAAATGGTTTTTAGTATACTTGCAGAATTAGGCAACGATCACCACAGTATGTCTTTAGAACATTGTTATCATCCCCACAAAAAAAATCTTTAACCTTTGAGTAGGTACTCAACACTCCTGCCCCCTTCTCCTCTCCTCTCCCCTCCTCAGAGCTCCAGGAACACTGCTCTACGGTCTCTCTAGATCTGCCTATTCCAGACACTTTGTACAAATTACGGTGTACAACATGTGTTCTGAGATGGACTTCTTTCACTCCATGTTTTTGAGGTTCCTTCACATTGTAACTTCAATTATGTTCACTGTTGATTAATCACCACATCTTATGTATCCATTTATCAGGTGCTGAACATGTGTGTTGTTTCCACACTTTAGCTGTTATGAATAATACTGCTGAGAACATCAGTGCACACATTTTAATGTGAGTGTGTGTTTTTGTGTCTCAGGTGAATAACTTAGGGTGGAGTTTTGCTCAGTCAGTCCACATTGAGCATCTCCACACATTGCCAAGTTAGGTTTTGAAGTGGCTGAACCGTTCTGTTTTCCTACTAGAAATATAGGATAACCAGAATTTCTCAACATCCTTGACAGCATTTGTTACTGCCTCTTTTCCATTATAGCTACTCTGGGTATGAAGTGGTATCCTGTGGTTTCAGTTAGCATTTTCCTAATGACTAATGATGTTGAGCATCTTTTCATGTGGTAATTAGCTGTTCATATATCTTCCTTACAGAAATGTTTATTCAAATCCTGCGTACAGTTAAGAGAATGGTTTTCTTTATTGTTGACTTTTAAGAGTTGTTCTTAGATCCTAACCACAAGTCCCTTAAAGAGAGTGATGATTTGCAAATAACTTCCTCCATTCTGCTGGTTGTCTTTTACTTACTCGGCTATGTTCTTTGGAGCACAAACGTTTTTAATTTGGGTGAAGTCTAAATATCAAAATCTTTAACTTTAAAAAAGTTAGTTGGCAAATGAAAATTGTATATTTCCAGGGTATACAACGAGATACTCTTACACACTGATACGTTGTATAATGATTACCATAGTCTAATTGATTATATTCATCACTACCTAGTTGCCATTGTGTGTGTGAGAGAGTACATGTGTGTATGAAGACAATTAATATCTTCTCTCTCATCAAATTCCATGCAAGTATTAGTGACTAGAGGAACCATGTTGTATATTATGTGCCTCATATATCATTGGTAGAAATGTAAATTAGAGCAGCCGTTATGGAAAACAGTAAGAAAATTCCTCAAAAAGATAAAAAAAATCCCTTGTTAGCCAACAGTCCTCCTCCTGAGAATGTTTACAAAGTGTCTCAAAGGGATATGTGCACCCCCTGCTCACAGCAGCATCGCTCAAAGTAGCCAAGACGTGGACACAACCTAAGCGTCAATCAGTGGATGAGCGGAGAAAGAAAGTGCTTTTATCCTGTTTATGCAGTAGAGTGGCATTCAACCACAGCAACAAAGAAACCCTGCTCATTATAAAAACTTAGAACTGGAGAACACTATGTTAAGCAAAATAAGCTAGACACAGAAAGACAATCACTGTTTGAGCCCAGTTCTAGGGGGAAATCTTTAGAAAAGTGGAAGTAGAGATTGGTCGCTAGGGTGGGAAGATGTTAATCATCTGCAAATATCAATTATCTTTCAGTGTAGTTGTCAACTCACTTACCATCTGCAATTATATGGTAGGTTCTGGGGATCTAATGTACAACAAGGGGACCCCCGTTAATACTGTCTTGTTTATCAGTGTAGTCACTTGTGCTTTTGGTGTTATGTGTAAGAAATCATTGACTAACCCAAGATTATGAAGAATTAGGTTTTCTTCTTATAGAGTTTTAACCCTTATGTTCCGGATACAATCCACCTAGATTAATGCTTGTGCAATGGAGCAAGGGAGGTGGTCTCCCTTAATTCTTTTGTGTGTAGCTATCCGATCAGCATGGATTTTTGACCAAACTCTTTTCCCCCATTGAGTTATCTTGATTCCTTTATCTAAAACCATTTACCATAAATGTTGGATTTTTTTAAAATGCCATTTTAACCTATTTTTAGTGTATTTAGGGATTTTTATCTTTTTGTTGAAAATATATGGATATTCTACAGTGGCATACCTTTGAAAAAATCATATTTGTATTCCAAAATTCAGAGCCCAAGAATTCTTTTGAGTTACTTTGGCCTTGTTATGAGATCCTATTTTTCAAAACCCACATTCATGATCATGATCTTTAATTATTTTTAGATTTGGCTATTAATAAAATTTTAAAATCTATCTTGAAATTTCTGACAGGCAGAGGGTATCACATGGATTACTCACATCAAAGTCTCTGAGCTTTGGAATTTCTGTAATCTATTCCAGAAAGTGTGACCTTGTAATGCATGTTCTACAGGACCCAGGGTTATTATTCTGAAGCTAGGTAGTATTGTTTTTAATATTTTATGGGGGCTGGTGCTGTGGCATAGCAAGTAAAGCCTCCATTTGCAGTGCTGACATCCCGTGGGGGTGCTGGTTCGAGTCCTGGCTGCTCCATTTCTGATGCAGCTCTCTGCTATGGCCTGAGAAAGCTATGGACGATGGCCCAAGACTGGGAACTCTGCACCCACGTGGGAGACCAGGAAGAAGCTCCAGATTCTTGGCTTCAGAACAGCTCAATTCTGGCCATCTAGGGCATGGATCGGCAACGGAAGACCTCTCTTTGTGAGTCTGCTTTTCAAATAAATTAGTAAATCTTTCTAAAAAATTACTATGATAAACATACAAATTTGAGTAGAAATCCAACCACATGTATTAAAGTCAAATGACTCAGTCTAAGAATTCATGGTGGTTAATCATCACTACAGCATTTGTAGGCAATAATGATTTATATCAGGTACAGTGGCTAGAGAGAATATTCTGTCTCTAGCTATTAGACTTCCCCTATTTTCCAAAACATTAATGTGATAAAAGTAAAAATCTGACATAAATTGGGAAAATACATTAACCTTTCTTGGGTGGAATAGCAAAGTTAGACATGTGTATTCCTAGTCTTCCAACCGTTCGTTGTATTTGGAGATACCAAGATGGTAGCTTTCTCTCTGAGTTCTTTGTTCCCATGGTTGAATTCATTTTCTGGAGCCATGAGGGGACCTCTTAGAAACGTTTCCTGTGTATTGGGCTTATCTCCTTCTACCCATAGTCAGCTCCCCATTTTCTATCTCAAGATAAACCTCCTTGATGGAAAAGAGAGAAACAAAAGAGGATGTGGAATTGAGTTTTTACATCCCCTAAAATTATACCTCTGTCCTTGGGCAACAGGCCCATTTTTTTCTTCCACATTTATGGTTTCAAAAAGTAACCTAAAGCAACGTCTCCTTTTTTTCCCCTGCCATCAACATTTTTACAACAGACTTCCTGACATAATTCTAATAACAGCATGCCATCCACTTGTAGTCAACCTTACAGGAGAAACTGTGAATTGATCTGTATGGTGCCTGGCAGGTCGTGGGGTATGGTAGTAGCCATCATCATCCTAATTGTCATCATGGTTGTCATTATTAATGGGTCCTTTTTCTATTTTTGGATGTGGTGCCTTTAAAATCTGCAGTCTTTGTGAAAGTTTAAAGCCCTTTTCAAAAAAAGCCCAAACTCCTAATAACTGAAGAACCCCTTGACTCTAACCATCATCACTAATGCATCGCTGTAAATTGCTTGTCTGTGTTCCCATGAGAAAACCAGATTTCTAATAAAGTCTTTGAAAGAGAAACACTATATTTTCAGCAAACAGGAGGAACAAATTAAAAGTTGGCTCCCAGTCTCAAAGCTTTAAGTGAGTACACCCTATTGCTTTCAAAAGATTTTATGTAAGATATTTAGCCTGGAAAGCTGATCTCACAGGTGTGCACACTTGGTCTGCTCAGGCTGTGACAGAGGGAGCAGGGGGCGGGGAGTCAGAGCCGGGGCCGTCCCCAAAGGCAGGAGTCTGGGTTCAGTGTCTACCTACAGGAGGGTGCCGTAAACAGACGCAAGCTCAAAACTACACAGTGGGGAGTAGAAGAGTACCCCAGAGCTGATCCCAATCTTTTTTCCCGTCTTGTTTTTTTTTTTTTTTTTTTTTTCTTCTTGGTCATTGCCACTTTTTGAAGCTGCCGCCAACAGGTCAAAAATAGGAATCTGATTGCTATAAATGGGTCATTTTTGCCATGCTTGTGCACAAGGTTCGAGACGATAAGACATCATGAGAAGACCAACAAATAGCTAAAGTTCAAGACAGAATTGGAAGAGAAAAAACTTTTAGAAGATAAAAGCAACATCAGAAACAGTTGCAAGGCACTCTACAAGAAAGCCAAAACTAAACAGAAAATCCTAAATGATCTCTAGGTGCCTAGTTGTTCTGAAATTTCTGTACCTTTCAGGATCTTCCCAAGTATGAGATGTAGACAGAGATATTTACATACATAGGTTTACCTACATCTACATCCATGGATACGTTGGCTTCCCTTCCTTCATATATATGCATGTACCTTCATAGGGTTACAGTTCCCATCTCTGGGATTCTCTGCTCTGCTGGGTCACCGCAACAGCAAATGTTCTGCCTGTTGCCTCCTTGCAGAAGCAGTTGTTGATACGTTGATCGGAGTTTCTGAAACTATCGATGCTCCACTCGTTTCCCTGCCTAGAGGGGCACAAGGGAGTCCTCAACTGAACGACCTTCCAGCTTCCCCCCACAAGGCTGCCCAGAGGGCTCATCTGTGCCGGGCGTTTGCTCACGCTCCCTCGGGCTCGCAGCTGGAGGGTGGCAGAAGGCAGGGCGTGGGTAAGTTGCCCCCTTCTCTCTCCGTGTGCAGTCCCCTTCCGACGGCCGTGTCCTCTGAGGAAGGTCGCCATTGCGCTCAAGACAGTTCCTTTCCTCTCCTCAGACCCAGCCTGGTCACAACCCCAGGACCCCAAAGCCCCAAGCCCAGCACAGACTCCAGCAGGAGCAGTTTTCAGAGTTCTCACCAGTTCTCGACAGAACCTGCCCTTAAAATGCTCTTTGTTGACAGGAGTTTAGGCGACAGCCAGCATTCCCACGGGCTTTGTGACTGATGGTTTCAAGGTTTTCCCTGCTCTCTGTCTACCCGATCCTGTCTTGGGATCCCGGCAGCCTTGTTCTGAGCAGGAGAGTGTGTCTGTACCCACTCAGGCCCCCAGGTCCCATCCAGGCTCAAGTGCCATGATGGCATCCCGAGGCTTGGATGAAGTGACGTCTATCAGGCCAGCCGCCGTCCCTGCACCACCTGCCCCCGCCCAGCTCTCCAGACGCACACTCGCTCTGCATGGAGGTCCTCAGCCTCCCTTGGCCTCCCTGCAGGAACTCAAAGTCCCTGTGGTCACCTCCTATTCGGCCCCCGCGTCTTCAGTCTGCCTCATAGCACTGCATTTATGTACCACTTTCTAAAAATGATTTTATTTGGAAGGCAGTGTTAGAGAGACACAGGAGAGAGCTCCCACCTGCTAGTTCAGTCCCCAAATGGCCACCAAACGATCGCCGGGAGCTTCTTCTGGGTGTGCAGGGAGCCAAGCACTTGGGCCGTCTTCTGCTGACTTCCTCGCACATGAACAGGGGACTGGATTGGAAGTGGAGCAGCCGGTACTTGAAACCAGAGCTTGTAGGGGATGCCAGCCTTTGTGCTTTGTTTTTTGCTTTATTAATATTTGTTGGGCAACTCCCCCTATGCTTAAAAATGCAGTCACTTTGTAATTCTTTAAAACAGAAAGTGATTGTTTTCATAAATATTAGGATCTTCTAACATTAGAATTTCTAAGATTAAGCATATAATGCTATTGTAACTAGAAAATTATTTTTCATTTTAATCAATGTTATTGATATATTTACATATATAATTACATTCAAGGTGACTGTTGATAAGTAAGGACTTGGCCCTGCCATTTTTCCGTAACTATTCCTATTGTTTGCTTTGGATTTCCTTTGTGCTTTTGCTGGGAGATGTGGTGACCATGTTTCTGTGTTTCTGTGTATAGCACATCCTTGAGCATCTGGTATAGGGCTGGACGAATGGTGACAAATTATTTCAATTTCTGTTTGTTATGGAAGGTCTTTATTTCATCTTTATCTTAAGATAATCTGGCATTTCTTCCATGCAAATTTAGAATCTTTGCATTATGTTTTGCTTTTGAAAGTTTGACTACAATGCATCGTGATGAAGATCTTTTCTGGTCACGTCTATTAGGAGTTCTATGTGCTTCCTGTACTTGGATGTGCCTTCCTTCCTCCAAATGAGGAAGTTTTCTGTTACTATTTCTCTGAATCCAGTCTCTTTCCAAAGCTTCGGGAGCTCCTATGAACTGTACATTGGGTTGTTTGATAGTATCCCATAAATCTCCAACAGTGTTCTTCATTTTGGTGCTTTTGCTTTTTTGGTGTGAGATATTTCCAAAGATTTGTCTCCTAGTTCAGATATTCTTTCTTCTGCCTCACCAAGTCTATTGTAAAGACTTTCCACTGTATTTTATTTAACATACTGAATTCTTCATTTCTAATATTTGATTTATCTTCACAATCTAT
This sequence comes from Oryctolagus cuniculus, assembly GCF_051225735.1. NCBI lineage: Eukaryota > Metazoa > Chordata > Mammalia > Lagomorpha > Leporidae > Oryctolagus > Oryctolagus cuniculus. The sequence continues at coordinate 5,882,138 of NC_142880.1, read as the reverse complement.
CTCTTGGAAAAATGTGTATCTGTGTCATGTATGGATCTTTCACTTAGGAATATGCTTTTCATTGCTTCTCAGTAATCATCATTATTTTGAATGTCTTTTCAAGCATTTCATCAGTCTCTTAATCTTTACATCCTATAGTCAAATGTTGTTGTCTTCCTTGTTCTTGTTTCTCATATTTCTGCATTTATTTTTAAGCCTTTGTGGAAATACTTGTTGGTTTCCTCCACTGCTGGGTTTTATCTTTGACCTAGGCTTCTGTGTCTGCTCCTTCAGTGAACACCCAGAGGCGTGTGCTGGGTGGGGCCAGGGAGCTCTGGTCACTGCTCAAGGATGGAGTGAGAATCCAGGGTGACACCCAAGTTGGGCACAGTGGATCTCCTCCACTGGCAGCAGACTCTTCACCTCCCCTCTTCCAAGGTGATCAGTGCCCGGGGTTAGCCCACAGTGGCTACAACCCTCACCTGTTCTGGTGCGTGAGCTGCACAAAAGACCTGTACAGACCTCATTGTGAGCCTGGAAGCCTCTGCAATGACCCTGTCCAGGCAGTCAGCGAGCTCTGAGCTATGATGCCAGACAGAGCGATTGCCCAGAGACCCGGCTGCAGCCCACGCCCCATCGTGCAGTGACAGAATTCCCACAGTCACGGGGTACAGAGGATTCACTCCCTGCCCCTCACTACTTCCCCAGCTACAGAGGGAGCAGAGTCATTTCCATAGCCAGCTGACGGTGGGAGGTCCACCTTGCGAGTTTGAGCTGCAGAGACTGTGCCAGACTGAGAGGATGGGGGGCACCTCAGAATCCTAAGGGGGTGCCCATCAACCCTCCCAGATGGAATCAAAGTCACTGGGCACAGTGGATTTTTCCCTCTTGAAAAATCCCCTGGTCACACACGCAGGAGCTGCTGCAGCCTCTACTGGTGTCAGGTTGGCGCCTTCTCTACCTGGCTGCCAGGCACCCTTGGTTGGTGGGGTGGGTGGGGAGAAAGAGATGTGGGTTTCCTGCCCTCTGCTAGGGCTCCAGGCCGGACTCAAAGGCAGTGTGGTCTGCATGGTTCTCCCTCGTGCAATACCCCCAGTGGCACGGGCTGCTTCAGTCTGCTCTCACCTCGCTCTCAGCAGCTGCCATCTCCTCCACCTCCCAGCTGTGTGGGGTCCGTGCTCAGCCCTGTGCGTCCCCTCTTTCCACACTGTCCCTCTTCTGCCTGTAGAATTTCCACTGAAAACTTCACTCCACCTCTCCCAGGGAATATACTGGCTCTGCTTGTCTTCTGCTATCTTGCTTAGTCAAAATCAGCATCTTTTCCTATTCTGCCATCCTGCAATCACTCTTCTCCAGGAAGACACGGTTACACTTCCTTATTCTGTCCCACTCTCTTAACCTACTTTGACGTTTTCTTGGTTTTTACCCTCGCTGCAAGCTCTGGATGATTTTTTCAAAGCTCTCTGCCAGTCTGTTAATTCTGTTTCCAGTTGTAGTTAATCTACTATTTTACCTGCTCAGAAAGCTTTTATTTTCCTTTTCAAATGTTCTTTTTCTAATCCTCCTGTTCCAGTCTTCATAGTCTCTTGTCCTCACTCATAGTTCTTTACACATTTGAGGAAAATAATTTTCTGGTTCCTGAAGGGTGTTTCCAAAATATGAAGATCCACTGATATGTGGGACTTGTTCCCAACTGGAGTGTAAGCACCTACCTTGTTGACCTAAAGCTCTGGACATCCGAGGACCCTTGGGTGAGAAGCTGTGTTTCCCAGAGAACTCGAGTGATGGTTTGTCCCAGGAACCCCGGGGCATGCTTCAGTTCAGTTTCCTGCATGGGTTTCCTGCCTGCACAGGTAGCCCAGATTTAAAACTCTAAAATGCATGTGATGGCAGAGTTACTGATTCTCAGAGGAGAGTATCTTTTTTCCCACTATAAACAGAACTTAATTTGCAGTCTCGTGATTCAGAGAAGCATGGATTTTGCCTGCAAAGCCTGCAGCGGTCATGGTCAAGCCCTGCTTTTGCACAGGACTCTGGCTGTGTTCGTGTCCTGCATCATTATGGTGTTGCAGACATGGCAGGGCTGCCTTGACATCAGGAGTGGGTTTTTTCATTCCAGTCTTCATTCCTGGTCCCTGGGAACTCAAACTACACTCTGACTTTATTGATAGAAAATAAGGATTTATACTAACAGAAGCTAAAACATGGTCTACATTTACCTCTTCCTCTTTCTGCTCTACTGGTATTCGCTTGCATGGATATGAACAATTTGCTTTTGTGTGTAGGTGATTACTCATTTTTAACAGAGCCAACATTTTGATCTAGAATAATATTAGGAGAAGTGTTCTTGCATTTGAAAGGCTGGGCATCAGAGAGGGAGGGGGGAATAGAGAGAAAGGGAGAATGGGAGAGAGATCTTCCATTTGAATGGACCAAATGGCTGCAGCAGCCGGGTCTGAGTCAGGCCAAAGCCAGGAGCTTGGAACTCCCTTGGGGGCTCCCAAATAGGAGGCGGGGGTCCAAGCACTTGGGCCATCTTCTGCTGCCTCCCAGGAGGATAAGCAGGGGGCTGGACTGGAAGCAGAGCAGCCAAGTCTCCAACCAGCACTCCCATTTGGGATTCTGGAGTTAAAGGTGGCAGTGTAACCCACTGCACTAGCATGCCAGCCCCAGGAGGGGTGTTCTTGATATGGGGTTACAGGTGCCTCTGCACCCCTACGAGGTTACTCTGCCAAGCCTCAGCTATTTCTCCTCCTCGGGCCGTGCCACCAAGACCCCACAGGTTTCGGCACTAAGAGGTTCTTAGCAGATAATTTTCTAAAGCTTGAGTGCAGCCGGGACCGCCCCAGTTTGTTAGCTTGAACAAGTCTGCACTGTGTCTTTTTCTCCTACTTGGGTTCACACTCACTTCCTTCAACTTTGGCCTCCAGACCTTCAGATCACACAGTGAAACCCTCGTAGGCTAACCCTTTCCCCTTCTCCAGATCACTTAAAGGCCAGGGGGCTAGGTCAGACATGACCCTCTTCTTGGCCATTCTGGTATTTGAGCTAACTGGCTGCAAGGAACAGTCTCTGACTTCTAGGTTTGCCCACAATCCAGAGATCTGGCTCTTGGATTAAAGGATCGCAGTGGACTGTAGCCCTGACTTGTAAGGAAATTTGAACCCAACATCCCGGCTGAATAGCCAGTGTAGCCTTGAGCTTCCTCCTGTTCTCATTGGTCCTGATTTTGCAGTGTTTGAAAGGGTCAGTTTATAACTTGCAGCTTGAACCTGGTCTTTTTTTTTTTTTTTTTTTGACAGGCAGAGTTAGTGAGAGACAGACAGGTCTTCCTTCCATTGGTTCACTCCCCAAATGGCCGGCGCGCTGCACCAATCTGAGGCCAGGAGCCAGGCGCTTCCTCCTGGTCTCCCATGGGGTGCAGGGCCCAAGCACTTGGGCCATCCTCCACTGCCTTCCCGGGCCACAGCAGAGAGCTGGCCTGGAAGAGGGGCAACTGGGACAGAATCTGGCGCCCCGACCGGGACTAGAACCCGGGGTGCCAGCGCCACAAGGCGGATGATTAGCCTAGTGAGCCGTGGCGCTGGCCTACTTTCTTCTCATATTGGAAACAGTGCTTTGTCCTTGTGTTTTTCACCTTTATTTGCAGCTGGGTTTGTGAGCGAGCACGAGTTGCAGCCTACAGCGTCCTTTCCCTGCTGGAGTTAGGCCGGCCACACACTCCCCCCTCTCTGCCATCGGCTCCCTGGCAACATCACCAGGCCTTGTTTAATTCTTTCAGCATCAGGCTTGGATTTTTTCTCCACAGACACTGGTTATCTTCTTGTCCATTGGGGGTTATTAAATTTAATTTTTAGTATTTGTTTACTTGCATGAGACAGAAAGACACACAGAGATGGCCCGTCTACTGGGTCATTCCTGCAAATGCCTGCAATAGCTGGGACTGAGCCAGGCCAAAGTTGGGAGCTGGGAGCTCCATCCAGGTCTCCCATGGAGGGGCAGGGACCCAGGTTCCTAAGCCCTGAACTGCTGCCTCCCAGAATGCACAGTAACAGGAAGTGGGAATCAGGAACAGAGCCGGAACTCAGAGCCAGGCACTCTGATGTGAGATGCAGGCAGCGCACGCTGTGTCTTCACTGTCGTGTCATCTGCCTGACCTTGGGTACCAGAAAACGCCGTGGTGCTGTCTCCCTGGCATTTGTGTGTCGTCTCAGAATATTTTGGTGTCTGCGCTCTGGGACTAGAGCGCGTGGTTGGAGCCGCGTCTCAGGGCAGCCTGACTGCGTGGATGTCTGCATCAAGTTCGTTTGCACTACTTATCTGTGAGCAGTAGGGTTTTAACTCATGCAGAATTTCATAATTGTTCAGGAGGGTGGCAGGGATGGTTAAGCGAGCCATGGACCAGCAAAATACACGTAGTTGCCTTAGCCCCAGGAATCAAACTTATGGCCTTTGTTTCATTAGCCCTATGTTTCTACCTCAGTGAACCAATCAGCCACAGATTCAGTTTTCTATTCCACATGTAATGTGCTTTAATATTCCATCTATTGATGCTCCCAACTACCCCAGCAGGTGTAACACCACAAATGTCAAAATATATATAATATATTCTCCCTTCGGAAGGCACTTCAAGTGCACACACTATTACTCTTTTCCTATACATGTTTGTTAGTTTTCTTAGCTACATGCTGATTTAACAAAGAAAAAGAAGTACAGGTAGGGGCCAGCACTGTGGCGTAGCGGGTAAAGCCACCACCTGCAGTACTGGCATCCTTATGGGCAATGGTTTGAGTCCCAGCTGCTCCACCTCCCATCCAGCTCCCTGCTAGTGTGCCTGGGAAAGCAGTGGAAGATGGTCCAAGCGCTTGGATCCCTATACTCGAGTAGGAGACCTGGAGGGAGCTCCTGGCTTTGGATCAGCTCAGCTCCAGCTGTTATGGCCATTTCCGGAGTGAACCAGCAGGTGGAAGAACCTCCCCCTACCCCTTAACTCTGCCTTTTAAATAAAATAAATCTTTTTTTTAAACTTTTATTTAATGAATATAAATTTCCAAAGTACAGCTTATGGATTACAATGGCTTCCCCCCCATAATGTCCCTCCCACACGCAACCCTCCCCTTTCCCACTCCCTCTTCCCTTCCATTCACATCAAGATTCATAAATAAAATAAATCTTTAAAAAAAAAAGAAAAAGCAGCATAGATAGGGTATGGCCTCCCTCTTGGCTGAAATTGTGACAAATCTATGTTTTGGATCTTCCTTTTAGCCTACATCTGATTCCACTATGATACTGTCCTAAAATAAAAGTCTAAAGGGTTTTACTGACTGATTTTTAGTTTAATCAATTCTGCTTGCTCTGGGTAAACAGAGGAACAGCCCTGCCAAATGCCTACCATCCCGTGCAGGTGCAGCGGATAACTGGTGCAGTGTCACCATTAGGAGTCTCTGAAAGCTGGCGTTGCCTGTCTTTGGAAGGGGAGTCCTCTTCCTTCCCTGGTAATCAGCTGGGCGTGTGTCATCAGTGTACACTGAATTTGCAATCAGTTCTGCTTTAATGCTTATTTTGAATGATGCAAATTGTTTTAAATTAATACATTAGGAAACAATTTGAGCATTACATGGATTTTATGTTTGTTTACACACACGTTTTGTCTGCAACCATCAGTAGAGGAACACAGAAAACTGGGCGTGGCTCAGCAGAGATGAGAAGGAATACACCACACAGCACACACATTGACATCCCAGTTGGCCAGTGCCTGCCAGCTCCTTGGCTTCCCCGCGTGGTGCACCAGCCACACCACCACATGTCCCATGCTCAGTTTCCAGCCCTGCCTCCACCACTTCCTGTCACTCCCCAGCTGCAACCCTCTCCAGGCAACTCCACAGCCTTGCAAGGTCAAGTGCCATGTTGAGTGAAGCACACGTGTCCTGTTCAACCGTCCCACGTGTGTGAGACAATGCTACTCATCTGTCGGGTTCCCAGCATTTAAAACAACAACTTCATTGACAAAGTTTTGGAGTGCTGTGTACCCAGCCCCATTTCTCTCATAATCCCTGTAGTTGTATTTAACTTTTGAGATTACTGTAAATTCATGTGCAATAGTGGGAAAAAAAAAAAAAAACAGACCGATTAGAGTACCCGTTCCCCAGGTGGTAGTAACACCTTGCAAAATGATACTAGTCCAATGCTACGACTAGGATGTTGGCATGCAGACACTCAAGATCCAGGGCCATTCTGTCACACGGGAATCCCTGTGCTACGTTCCAGCCATGGTCCCTCTCCTCCTGGCTCCCCTCCCTGTCTCTGACCCTGCCAGTGACTCCTCTGCTTTCCGTTTCCATAGTCTCTGTCTCTTCAAGACTATTACAACACAACTGGAACTTAGATGTGTCGTGTCGAGGGGATCAGCTGTCCTCAACACAACTCCATGGAGATTTGCTAGAGTCACTGTGGCATGTACAGTTTGTTCCTTTCTGTTGCTCACATGTAATCTAACCTGCAGATGGACCACAGTGTGTTGAACCAATCAAGTCTGGAGACCACTGGACTCATCCCAGCTCTACAAGCTGCTATAAACATAAGAAGTCTTGATTTCTGCACCTACCTCTGATTCCACTGTTACACTGCCCCAATGCAAGGAAGTACCACCACCTAAGTCTTGATTGCTCTGGGATAAATGCCCACGAGAGAAGTTGCTGGGCCTGACGGAAGTTGAATGTTTATTATTGAAGTTTTTCAGAGTGCCTGGGGCATTCTACCTGCTACACACCAGCCATGGGCGTGTCCTGGTGTCTTTACCTCCTCCCCATCCAGGGTGGAAGTTATTCTGTGGCTTTGATTTGCATTTTTCTAGTGGCTGATGTTGTTGACCAACGTTTTGTGTGTTCACTGACCACTGGTCTATGCCCTGTAGCAAGATGTCTGTTCACGTCTGTTGCTTGCTTTTTGAACTGGATTGGATCGTTTGCTTTTTTACTGTTTGTTTTCGGAGTTCTTTCTATATTCTAGGTACTAGGCCCTTGTCAGGGATGTGGTTGGTAAGTTTGCTTTTCTCAGTTGATCACTTATCTTTTCTTGGTCTTGTCTGTTCCGGAGCTTTTCAAACATGTAAAGTTTTCCGACTTAACATTTTTTTGTTCTGGTTCCTGCTTTGGTGCCCACTGATGGCTTTGCATAGCGTGGTGGCTTCTAAGCAAGTACTTGCAAGGTTACAGCAGGACAGACTGTACTTGGGACAGAGTAAGAGCTATTAGCACAGCTAATTTAACATCTTCCAGTGAGCTGTCTGTGGCTCATTAACATTGTAAAAGCCCAGTCCACTTCTAGAGTTCCACGACCAGCACATTTGTGTTCTGTGCTGCACTACATTTGTGGGAGTTTTGGCAATGATGTGCTTGGTTTGACAGCAGAGATAAGACACAAGGAGAATGAGCTGTACAAGTGTGACTGTGCCCACGGCCGCACACTAAATGTTCCAAGGACTCCGAGTGATGAGCAGGAAGAAGTCTGGCCCTGAGCTGATGGACCTCTGTTAATTGCAAAGCAGTGAGATAAAGGCATCTATTAAGTAAGACCTCCATTTCAACAAGAAGCTCAATACTGTGCAGACAGGCCCTCTGCGAAGGTCCCGCTTTGACTCTGAGCACAACCACTGGGAAACTCTGACCTTTTTACCTCTCCCTGCCCAGGGCTTTCCCAGATGTAAACTTAATAGCTTCAACTCCGAGAGCTATCAGCCTCGTAAAGCATGAGCCCGGACCATCAGCGCGGGCCGCCATCATCCTTTACCGCAGGAGGCTGCCACTGTGCGGGGCTCCAGCCGTGTGCCTGCCAGGGAAGGCATCAAAGCTGGCCTGCTCTTTCCACAGCATTCAGGACGCAGAGAAGTGACCTCGAGTTAGTTCTCCTCCAGGCAGAGGAAAGGGAGGGAGGAGAGTAAGGTATTACATGAAACAAAGACTATATTATTTGGTACATATGTTATGGTTTACCCCATTTCATCCTCTGAACGAGAGACCGTCTGCCTGCAACTGTTCCAAGCTTTTAAAATCCTTTTTTATAGTCCGTGCAGTCACCTTAATGAGGACCATTTGACGAGCAGAAGTGCAATGATGTCATTTGGTCTTTCCTCCCTCTCCCCCTCTAAACACAGGATAGCAGCCACCCTGAACGGGACACAGGCTGTGCACGCAGCCTCCCACCTCTCCACGGGAAGGCACTGCCATGCGCCGGAGCATGGCGAGTACGTCGACATTTTACCAAATGCTTCCTGTGCCTGCCACCACCCAAGACTGTTCCTGTGCGCTCGCCTAGAGTTTACCGAGCACCCGTGTGCAAGCAGGATACTAGGGGTTTTGCTTTGCTATGTGCACTCACAACAAGCGTGCAATGCTGGCTTACACAGCTCTGGAAAATCAGTGCGGGGCTTGCCTCGTTATATTATACCCAGTGGAGTCCTGCAGCTGGAGCAAGCCGGCTCGGGAGAGCCGACTGTTAGGTTTTCAGGAATACTGTGAGTGCTTATCCAACATAGTCATTGTTTAAGATTGCATCATATAAACTTGCAGCTAAATTAGATCTCTTCAAAGCATTGGTAATAAATGCATCTCACCGGTTCCTAATTATTTTACTACATTTTGCTGGTTTCTGTACCTTGAGGCTACCAGAAGCCATTGCATCTGTGTGGTAAAGATGCTATGGTGCTCTGATGACCCTGTGTTCCAGTTCCATTTTCACAAAGGCTACTCTGGTGGCTTAAAGTTGGAATATTTGCAGCAGGGAAGTCAAAAATGCTGCCTTTGGGAGATCGGACCCTCCAGAAGGCTGGCTGCACTTTCCATGGCTTAAGCACTATGCTGCAAAGGGTGTGCCCTTGACCCTCAGTTCTGTGCATGACCCTGAGTCAAAGAAGTCAACTCCACGGCAGAAAGCAGCTCTGGGCCGTGGACTCCAAGCATCTCTCACTTCATTGTGGCCCAGTGCATTCTTTCGTTGTTGGAGATGGAAGCACACTCGAGTTGGGACCTGGGCTGTGAGCACACTACTAACTCACAGCTGTCTGAGCATGGCAGATGGGGCCTCCAAGCCAGTGTTTGCAGGAGGACATAGGAATCCGTGAGAAATAACGTGTCCTAAGGTCAGAAAAATGTGATTCACCCAAGTGTGGGCTGAGGGCGATGGCGTGAGGGAGGGGGCTCCTGGGAGCAGTGCTGGGTGTACTTGGTTCTCTGGTTCTCTTCCCTCCACCACCGTGCTACGCCAGGGGCCTGTCTGGAGTACTCCCGTGAGATAGACCACAGCAGTAGGAGCAAGCCTGCGAGGGGTCCAGCAGCACTCTGAGGTTTGCAGTGTGAGCTCTGTGTCCATGGAGTAGTGCAGCACGACTTAGGATGGCAACTTCACTTCCGCACAAGGTTGACCTGGAATTCAGGGAACCCAACACACCAGGCAAAGCATGAGAGGCCCCAGGAATCGGCCAGCCTGGCTGGGTGGGATCTGAGTTGCTGAGAAGAGAAAAGACTTGGAAAACAAGGCAGCTATGAGGTGCTCCAAGTGGCCCTGAAGGAGGCACACAACTCCACTCAGTGGCCAGGAAGACTCTACATGACCACCGTGGAAACAAGCCGTAAGTCATCTTGACCTGATCAATAGAAATGTCAGAGAAGGGCGTCCCCATGTTACTTTAGGGGGCAACAGCCGTGTTGCACTACGTCAGATCTGGCTCCCTCCAGGTTGGGTCGGATGCACTAGGACAAAGCTGGTTGACCTGAACTCTAGGATGGGAAGACACAGAGCCAGAATGGGTAGAAATTCTCAGTGGGTCTCTCTGTTTCATTCTATCAAGACTGGATAAAAGTGATACCTAGTATGTAGGTGGATGTTTTCCCAGTAAGAAGAATCTGGAACATTCTGTCTGGGCACTCTCATCAAAAAGCACCCCTCCTGATGCATGAATGAGATGAAGGCAGCCACCTACAAGCCCTCAGGCTTTGAGCGATCTGACGATTGGGGTTTTGGTCCCAGCTCTGCCACTTTCCACACAATGACCCACTTTAAGTCACAAAACATCTGTGTCCCTCATCTCACCATCTGCAGTGGGAGGATCCCGCCATCCGAGGATGCTAGATGTGCCAACGCTAAGGAAAACCATGCCCACAAGGAAACGTGTTTCCACTCATCCCAGTGGCCACACAGTCCATCGTCAGATAATAACCTCTGGACACAACCTTCATAGCAATCCTTGACACGCGGCTGGCATGGACACAGTGCCAAGGCCTCCTGGGGTCCAGTGCCAGGCCTCCTTTTCCATTGGCTGAGCCGGCGTGTCCAGGGAAGAGCACTGCTAAAGAAACCTCACCGCAAATTCTCTGAGGTATCTTCACCATGAGAGTTCATGTGTGCATGAGAAAGAATGATGCGGATGAAAGACTACAGGTGATAAAGACCTAAGGAACAGGGCACAGTTCAGGTCTGAGGTCTAACTGTCCTCCCCGACTTGATGGTGTAGGCTGTCGAGCATAGACCAAGCGTAATTCAGATCTTTCAAAGATGCCGTATCCACTAAGCCCAGTTAAAAATAAGCAGATTGCTAGGCATGCCGGATGGTTTCTGATTTTGTTACTGAACATAAAGCATAGAACCTAATATGCAAGTAATTTTCATATTGGTTACCATGTCAGCCCCTGCCAGTCACGATGACATTGTTTACACGTCACTCGAAAGTGAGCAAACAGAGGCTGGTACTTCTCAGAGAAAAGCAATTTGCATAGCAAAAAAACAAACAAACAAATAAACAAAAACAAAAAAAAATGTGAAGATGGCTCTCAGTCTCTGGTAAGGACACTGGATGTGGCCCACAGGTAGACAGCCAGCTATGTGTAACCAAAACTGATCAAATGTTGTGCTTCGAAAGTTTGTTTATCTGATAGGCTGAAAGCCAGAGTCTCCCCCTCTGGTTCACTCCCCAAGTGCCTGCAACGTTTGGGGCTAACCACTATCAAAGCTGAGAGGCATGAACTTAATCCAGGTGTCCTTTAGAGGGGCTGGGGGTTAGGAACCCAAGTATTCGGTCCCTTACTGCTGCCTCCCATGGTCTCCTTAGAAAGCAGTTTGTACCAGCAGCCAGAGTCAGGTGGCAACCCAAGCACGCTGATGTGAGATGCAAGTGTCTAAACCAGCGTCTTCCAGGCTAAACCCCTGCTCCCTGGAATCCCGTTATTGGTGAGGGAGTGGATCACCGAGAATCAGATGGGAGGAAGGTAGGAGCATCTTTCTCCTGAGGAAAGCAGTTATGTGTATTCTTTATGCTGGTTACATATGAGCTACACCTGACTGCATCCTGCTAAAAGACATGCTGCTGCTGCTGTAGTCTGCCTTAACCACTGGTGCCCATGCCCTTTCTGTCTAACCTGGGTGGCATTCACACCTTTCTAACCAACCCGAAAGGCATTACCATTCACCAGTCTTGTGCGCGTGGAGCAACTCAGGCTGCGTGACTCTGATGGAGATGAGAGAAGTAAGGAGGGGAGACAGGTCACCAGGTCTGTCTTTCTGGGTCATTATCGTGGTGGTAAACTCAACACTGATCTCCGCAGAGTTGCAAGTTCTAGATAGCAGTCTGCTACCTGTGGGTGCTGTCACCCTCAGCAGCCCCTCGAGTTGAATGAAAGAAAACCCGGATCCCTTCTAGTTCTGTAGTCTAGGGTTCTTCCTTGGGACCAGGAATATCACTGTGGATACACTGATTTTTGCTGTCTCATCGAATGACGACAAAACGTGAGCACTTTGGAATGCGGGTTGTTCCGAGGAGGATCAGGAGTAAACCGATTGCCCCAATCGCACAGGAGGAGTCTTTGAGCTTCTAAGATAAACGTTAACCAGCAAATCTAGGGGTCATTTTGCTGTAGAGAAGGAGGAAGCATTGTTCCACCACCCTCTAGGGGGACAACCCTGGCCCCGTAGTCCCTTAGGTACGGTCTTGGTGTAACAAACTACCCAAAATACGTACCACAGAATATCAATAGGGGAGGAGAGCAAACAAGTGAAAAACAGGAATATATATTAAATCAAGTTACAGAAAGGTAGGCAGGGTCTGTTTGGTGGGTAAGCACTTGGAATGTGGCTAGCACAAGTTGAGATGAACTGTAAACAAAAAACAAATACTGATTTTTGAATATCTGATGTGAAAAATGGTAAATATCCCAGTAAGTTTGATATTGAGGCTGGTGCTTTGGCACTGAAGGTTAAGCCTCCACCTGCAATGCCAGCATCCCATATGGGCACCGATTGGAGTCCCAGCTACTCCACTTCTGATCCAACTCCCTGCTCATGTGCCTGGAAAGCAGTGGAAGAGGGCCCAGGGCTTTGTGTCTCTGCGCCAACAGGGGAGACCTGCAAGAAGCTCTGGGGTCCTGGCTTCAGCCTTGCCCAGCCCCAGCCATTTCAGGCCTTTGGGGAGTGAACCATCAGGTGCAAGATTTTCTGTCTCTCCCTACTCCTTCCCTCGATTTCTGCCTTTCAAATAAAGTAAATCTTAAAAAGTTTTATATTGAATGCATGTCGAAATGATTATATTTTGGATAAAAGATACACGTGACTACCATTAGTGTACTTATTTTTACGTTTTAAGATAGGTCTACTAGAAAACCTAGGAGCCAATATGTGGCTCCTATTGTGTTTCCACTGAGCAGTGCTGGTTCAGATCTCCTGCTGACCCTTCACAGACACAGAAATATTTCTGTTTTCTTGCACAGCCCAGACACAGAACAGACTAAAAAGTAGGACAGGAAGGAGATGAATGAGGAGGGATATCTGGGGGTGGGGAAATCACCATTGTGACAGGAGCTCATAGAGCCCAGACGCAAAGTGTCTTAGCATTGCCATCTTTCTTTGCACTGTGGCACTGGCACACCGGGTTCTAGTCCCAGTCGGGGCGCCGGATTCTGTCCCGGTTGCCCCTCTTCCAGGCCAGCTCTCTGCTGTGGCCTGGGAGTGCAGTGGAGGATGGCCCAAGTGCTTGGGCCCTGCACCCCATGGGAGACCAGGATAAGTACCTGGCTCCTGCCATCGGATCAGTGCAGTGTGCCAGCTGCAGCGCGCCAGCCGTGGCGGCCACTGGAGGGTGAACCAACGGCAAAGGGAGACCTTTGTCTCTGTCTCTCTCTCTCACTGTCCACTCTGCCTGTCAAAAAAAAGCATCCGGGCAAGCTCTCCCTGAAAGCCTGTCTCAAGTCTCAGGGCAGCAACAGATGCGTTCAGAGGGAAGATAGAAGATCCCGACACACACGAAGTCTTCATGTAGATAAGGCAGAGGCTTTGACACATGCAAGGCAACTTCAAAACGTTTGTGGGAAATGGAATTGAAAGATAAATTTGTTTTAGTGCAAAAAAGTTGCAATTCATGGTGTGTTGTCATGACACACATGCTTTATGAATATTTTGAAGCCCCCTTTGAAGTTTGACTCCTCACAAAAACACAAGAGGGAAATACACAGCTTGGGAAAAAATGCTTACACGCAATATCGAAATCAAATGTGAACACGTGGTGCGTTGCTCCAGTTTGGAGATTTTTTTAGTTTATTCCAGCAGGTTTGCGCATGAGATTTGATCATTCTCCCGGAGCTGGGACTGGGTGAGGGTTTCATCTTTAGAATCTGCGCTCCGTCAAGCCCTCCGCACCACTTCCTAGCAGAGCCACAGTTCAGTACAGACAGCTTGGTGCTGGGCTCTTTCCAACCATCATAGACTCCGGGCCAAGAACCACACGCTATGAAAGGCTCGACTCCCCAGTGCAGCAGCACACCATTATTCTGTAGTGTTCCACATCATGTGAGACACAAATGCCTTCGCTGTGATCAGATGCAAGCAGGAGGCTGGCCAAGGGACAGAGCCCGGGACCGGAGGGATGAGGAGAGGCGTTCGAAGCCAAGCCCGTCTACTCTAATTTGCCTGTCACTTCCCTTCCCACCCCAACTCCCCCACCTCCACTAATACAATCGCAAGCACCTCTCTGGCCCAGTGCCTGAAATGGGACCAGTTCTATCAGAGACCTGTGAGGCTGTGAAGCCACCTGTTGGAGAGAGCTCTCTGGACAATGTAGGATGTCGAGGGGTGGTGTTGTGACATGGCAGGTTATGCTGCCACCTACGATGCTAACATCCCATATGGGTGCTGGTTCGACCCTCCTGCCCACTTGGGAGACCCTGATGAAGCTCCTGGCTCCTGGCTTCAGCCTGGCACAGCCCAGGCCATTGCAACCATTTTGGGAAATAAACCGCAGGTTGAAGATTTTCTTTCTCTGTCTCCCTCTCTCCCTCTCTCCTTTCTCTCTGTAAGTCTGCCTTTCAAATGCAATAAATACATCTTTAAAAAAAATATTGCAGGCTGTCAAGGTAGACCTAATCAAAATCAGGCAATGAATCCACAAGAGGTGTGAGGGCAAGGAATTTTTGAGTATTGAGGGGATACCCACAGTGCACCTTCTTCGAGTGCATTACTCACTGGAAAAAAGCAAAATCCTGGACCAAATTATTCATGGCACCTGCTTAGTGTGCCATCCACACAGGCACTTCCCCCTGCCCAGTGCATCCTGCCACCCCATAGAAGAAGGCACTCCGAAGCTGTGTTCTTGCTTAGCCTCTCAGTCTATCCATTCCTCTTTGGAGACAACTCACTAACAGAGATGATGATGAGACGTGTGAAGAGAAGAAGGGTTTCCCCTGTCTCTGGGTGGACCCTTTCCCAGGAGACTCCATGTTTCTGTGTCCCTGTGTGCTCCTTAGCAATGGTTCCATCTTTGAGTTTGATGCAGGACCAGAGCGGCGGCCCAGTGGCACAGAGCAGTTTGTCCCTTGGGGCATGGCATTGCAGAAGCAACTGCACTGAGGCCCCTGGGTGCAGGAGCTGCCACCTCTGCACTCAGACAGCAGTGCTGGAGCCCTACGACTGCTAATCACACCACACACATGAGAAATAGGGACCTGTGAAACCCGTCCCGCCCCCTCCTCACCAGGGCAACCTCGCCTGTGCAGGCAACTCGCTTGTGTCTGTCTGAAAGATGAGACCGCGGGTATTGGAAAGGGAAGGAGGAGGTGAGTACTGTATTCATCAAAAGGACACTACATCTTCTCTGTGCACTGAAGCCAGGAGCTGTGAGCTTGTACCCCACAGGCTTAGTAATAGCAATGACTGGCATTTGGCCACTTGTCGCTGACTTACCGAGGGTCCCGACTCTTCCTGGGGCTTTGTACACCCTTCAGGGCCCAAGACTCCATGCTAGCTCTGTGACAGCACCTCCCTGGGAGGCAGCAGGTCATGGCAGGGGTGCCTGGACCCCTGTCACCCATATGGGAGACGTAGATGCAGTCCCAGGCTCCTGACTTCAGCCCAGCCAAGCCTTGCCTGTTGCAGGTAGTTGAGGAGTAAACCAGCAAATGAAATCTCTCTGGGTCTTTCTGTCTCTTGCTCTCTCCTTTCTCTGTCATTCTGCCTTTAAAGTAGATGAAAATAAATATTTTTAAAAAACATTGTTGCATAGGTCTCATCACCAGTGCTGGTAAGAGCGAGCTGCTCTGAGCCCGACTCTTCCCGCTTGGTGCCTCTTGGCAGATCTCACTGAGCTTTGTCTCATCCGTCAGCTCTTTGCTCTCCTGTTGAGTGGACAAGCTCATCCACACCTACGTCTGAGTTGGCAGTAACTGCCAATATAAGCCACCTTTGGAGACTCTTGCATTGGGAAACTCACCTGCGTTGTGTTTCTGGAAGAAAGCCCTGGGGGTGATGGGGGCAAGGGGCGAGGACTTGGGCTCTACCGGCACAAACTTGGTCCTTACGGATATATTTAGGGCATCCTAAACTGACCCACTCAAGATGTGGCCAGTTGGCTTTGAAGCTCAAGCTGCAGTGGGAAAGAAGCTCCCAGCACTGGCTTGGTTGCCACCACCCCCTTTCAGGGCTCTCGGGAAGGGCGTGTCACCAGCCACTCTGCCTCCACACACAGCCCAGGCCCTGTGTGCCCTGCAGACCCCGTTCATGGGATGCAAGGTCCCCAGGTCACGGCTCTTCTCTCCACTGCCAATCATACAGGGATCCTGACAGTACCCACAGTCACATGGACGGCAAATCCATTCATTCTCTCTGCAGACTTCCCGAAGTCCTCAAACCAACAACTGCCCCTCCACCCCGCCCCACCCCAGCCACTCCATCCCATGGATCCATCCCCATGGCTGCTCCATCCTGCAGCTCCAGCAATCCTGCCCCCTCCAATCCAGTGTCACTGCTCTTCCATCTAAGACCATCAACGACACCACCTCTCCCCCCTCACCACCCAGAATCCTCCTGGTGGCTTCCTGTCCTCTTCCCATGGAGACTCTGTAGCATCACCTCCCCCTGAATACTCGGGTACTCTGCCAGCCTGCCCTGCACCCTGGCTTAACTCCATGGTTGGCCTTTTAGTTCCAACACACTCAATACCAAGTATTATGAATTCACACACGAGCACACAGGTAAAAAGGTTGAATCCAAGAGAAATCCATTGTCTGAATTTATGGAAAAGCACAAAGCCTGTAGCCTTTCTACAATGGTGCTGGTACGTCTCTTCCAAACCAAAGCTGTGTCTTCCAAGCCCCCGGCTGCCATCCATCTTCTGCCTGTGCTCATGGACCTGTCTGTTAATCCTTTGCAAAACCAGGGTTTTGATCTCTATCCTGTAATTTCATTTTTCCCATTTCCATTGTTTCTTCCCTACATCTTGGAGTCCTCGCCAGCTTACTCATTTTTAAATGCTCTCCCTGTGCTGCGCCTACTTCCAGTCACTTCCACCATTTCTCTTCTGCCCTTCACAGCAAACAACTCAATAGAGTAGTTAGTAGATCAGCTTGCCTCCCAGACATGCCTCAAACCAGGGCCACTGCTTGTCCAGATAACATCAGTGACAGAGCTCTGGAAAACGTAAATAAAACTTCAGACCCTTTTCCTTGCTTACTCTGCAGCATTGGATAAAGTCAACTTTTCTTTCTTAAAACTCTCTTGTCCACCAACATCTTTTACTTCCTTCCAGTGTCCTTATTTAAGACTTTTTATTTATTTACTTGAGAGACAAGAGAGGAGAGGGGGGGAGTAGGAGGGAGGGAGGGAGGGAGGGAGGGTGAGCGAGCGCGCACAAGCTTATCCACTGGTTCACTCCTCAACTGCCCACAGTGGCTGAGGGGCTAAAGCTGGAGGCAGGAACTCAATCCAGCTTTTTCCCTGTGGTGGCCACAACCCAAGCACTTGAGCAATCACCACTGCTTCCCAGGGTATGCACTAGCAGGGAGCTGGAGTGTGGAGCTAGACCTTGGACTTGAACCCAGCCCACTGATGGGGCAAGCAGTGTGATAACCCCCATCTTCACCGTGAAGCCACACTCGTTCCTTCTTTGTTACCAGCTTCCCTTCTGCTTCCAGCTCTTATTCATTTTTCCCAAGGAGATAGCAAGGGTTCAATTTCTATTACCTCTTGGCTTTGTGAACTTGGATGAGTATTTTCTATCTCGCCACGCTGAGTTCCTCCACTCACTCTGAGCCTTGGTTTTCGTCCGTTGTAAAATCGTAAGACAAGTAGTATCCACAGCTAGGGCTGTTATGAAGATGCCATTAATTAACCCACCCACAGGGTTTGCTTCCAGTAGACATGTGCAGTAAGTGGGAGTTGTCGCTGTTGTCATCACGACTACTGTGCACCTGGCTCTCTCTCGCCTACAGAGGTCTAGGGCTCCGCTCCAAGCCACTATGTCATACTCTACATGTGTTTCCTTTCCTCCTAAACCCACGCTCCACCCTGTGGGGAGCAACTCGGACTAGACTAAGTTACTGGAATTAAGACTTATTCTATGCATCTGCTCTCCCGCAATATGGCACTGGGAGAGGAGTAAACAACTTCTATGCAGCTGCCTCTCACCAATTTGACTGAGCTGCAGGAGCTAATCCTGCTTCTGATTGGAGGAGAGCAGCGTGCTTGGCATGTGGGTAGCAGAGTTGGGATTGGTGGAAGAGGACTATAAAGGAGGAGAGAGATAACATGCACCAGGAACATCCGGATAACATCTGAGCAGCCCCCGAGAGAGCCGGCCGGTGGTGTGCCGCTCCCCCGAGGAAGTGGGGAAAGTGGCAGGGGGAGCCGCCCTTCCACGGAGGTGGGAGGGATCGGCCGCCAACCCGGGAAGGACCAGCAGCAAACCCCGGGGAGGGCCGAGCAGACAAAAGAACAGCGCAGGGTCCTGTGTCGTTCCTCCACGACGACGGGGAGCGACACCACCCCTACTAGCAGGGATCCAGGTGCAGAGGTCATTCTTCCAACAGGTAATTATTAGGTGTCTTACTCTTACCCTGGTCAGTGTGTCCAGTGCCAGGGACACAGAGGTCAGGACTCAGGCCAGGCTCTGCTCTCGTGGGCAATGCGCAGGCGAAAACACAATCGTCCTCTCAGTGAGGAGACGCAGGAAGACTGCACAGCAAGATGGGGGGTGGGGCTGCTCGGCAGAGGTGCGCACAGGTTTGGAAGGGCTGCTCAAGGGTGTGCCAGAGCAGAGGACAATCTTCCCCTGCCTTCACAGTTTCTGTTATTTTTCACTTTTTAGAATTTCTGGTTAATAGGCAGTGCCCATGTCTTCTGGGCACGGCGTGAGCTGTCTATATTCACAGAGTATAGCATACACTGCGTATACACACGGCATGAAGCGATGAGGTCACGTAGCCGGTGTTTCCATTTCCCTACCTTTCCTTTATGCGTGGAGCTGTCTAGCTCCTCTCTCCCAGTGTGGGGCTGCTCACAACAGCCAGGATGAGAGACTGCTTCATCAAAAAGACACCCAAGCCAAGCCACCATGTCCATTACATTCTAATGTTCTCAACTTCATTTTCCATGCCTGTCTTCTCTTACCCTGCTTCAGGGTCTCCCTGCCTACCGGTTCTTACCAGGGTTTTCTAACTAATCTTCCCATCTCTCGATGTGTAGTCTTGGCCCTCTATAGATTTTGTGGCTCAGTGGTCTTTTCAAAACACACAGATCACTCCAAACATAGCAGAATGGTGGTCAGTGGCTCCCGGCTCTTCTCTTCAGTAGGCATGCAAGGAACTGTTAGGAAACGGCTCTGTTCACTTTCCCAGGCTTCTGCCACCACGCCTGCTTGTGCCCAGGCCTGCTCCACTACCTGCCTTCCCCACCAGGCACTCAGCATTGTAGGTTGGTCCATAGCTTTGCCTTTGACGTTCCTTCTGACTATGACGGTCTTCCCACTAATTGCCCAATGTCAGCCAGAGCTAAGCTTTGTAAAGCCTGCTCCACAGTGCACTGTTTTCACACAGTTAACCTCTCCTTTTGTACCTCTCTCTACTGGTTACACATCTGTTCTCCCTCCTTGACTGAGACCCTCAGGGGGGCAAGAATTGCATCTGTGTCCCAGCACCCACTGCGGTGCTTTGAACACAGTTCATAGGCAGCAGAGCAGGATTCAAACCCAGGTCCATGTCAGAGTTCACTTCCAACTCTACAATGAGAGTCGAACCCAGGGGAAACACAGGACTGGTGATTTCACAACCTGGCTTTGACTCAGGATGTCTGGTGCATCCTTCCCAAGCCTAGCTCCCACCGTCATCTGTGCATGGCTGCCATCCCGTCCTTGCCACGTGGAAAGCCTCGTCCACGCTTCTCAATGCCGTATCTTCCCCCACCCCCACCCCGCCGCCAGGTCCTAATGCTACATCGGTGCCAACATCATTCCCCCAGTGGCTGTGTGGCCTTACCTAGGCTAAGCTAAAAGATGTGAGACAGGAGCTTGGATTCTACCTGCACCTGCTTGGAGTCCTTGCTCTTCAAAAATCGCTGTAGGCAGGTGTTACCCAGGAACACAGGTCTGGTCTCTGCTCTGCAGCATATCCAGAGAGTGGGGAGTTCACATTCCAGGGGGTGAAAGGCAGAATGTGAGCAGTACTTAAGCAGCAGAGTACAAATTAAGCTAACTCAGCTGGTCTGTCTTGGACCAGCAGATGGGAATTCTAGGATATCTTTAATTTTACAATTTATCTCCCGCAATGAGATCAGTTTACCTTCCTGGCTCAGTAGTGGGAAAGCCTCAAGGGGATTTCAAGTGCAGCCCAGCTGACATGGCTCCCTGGGGACCCGAGCACATGCACTTCCTGGAGAACCCATCACCACAGCCTCGTTCCATGATGGCTCTGAGAAGTGCACACCTGTGAAAGCCGCTCTGTGGCTGTGGAAGACCCAGTGTCTCCCCTCTCCCGTCCACCTGCCCTGCTGTAGGCAGAGCAGATGCCCACCAGCACATGCCCACCAGGGCTGCCATCAGGGGTATAATGCGCAGGACAGGTCTGGCAGCTTGGTGCCTTTTTCAGACATTTTGAAGGGCCCGGCATTGGACTGACTTGGTGCTTCCCACCCCAGGAATTCTGAAACTAATGGCCAGGAATCTGGGAAGAAGGAACCCCAAGGCTCTCTGCATGTGATAGAGGCAGGGCTCCCTTGCCTGCAGGGTCACTATAGTTTCCCCTCTAGGGACAAGTTCCAGCTGTTCTATTGGTCGGTGGAAGGAAGGCCCTTTCTCCCCGGTAATGGAAGCAGCTGGCACTCTTTCATGTATGGTCTTCAGATCACACTCCTAATGGATCCCCACCACTAGCCGTCTAATCAGATCCCTCAATGTCAGACTATGCATCCCTTTGTTCTAAATTACTTCACAGCCTAAGGAACATAGCGGATAAAGAATGCTCATTGAAGTGGATGAATCTACACCTACTGAAGTGCAATTATTGGCTGGTTACTTGCAAGAAATTTCAGTTTCTTTGTAATTGCATATGAGAAAAAATTGTGGCCCAAAGTACGGTGCTGCTCTGTCAGATAACTCCGCAGACCTTGAAGGGGTGCAGCCTTCTCCTTCAGCATCTGGGTTTGCACAATGAAGGCATCATCCCCTGCCACCACCCCCCTTGATACCTATCATCGAGTTTCAAAGTGTGTCCATAGAAAATTCCCCTGGGCTCTGTGGTCTGAGAGCTTTGGGAAATACTGGGTTGAAATCAAGCAGAGTGCTTGGAAGCAGTGCTCACGAGAGCCCCCTCCGTAAGCAAAGACACGCTTCGAATTTCTAAGGTGGCAAAATGGCCATCGCTGTTTTCCAAAAGCATGCACCACAGGACCCTTTGTGTGAGCTGCATCTCACGGGACTAGTATCCCATGGGACACCCTTTGGGAAACGCTTGTCTAAACACTTCTCCAGCTTCTGTATCACTGACTCAGATTACACTTGAAGGAAAATCCCTATCTTCCTCCGCTGACGTTCTTCCGACTTTGTCGGTATTTTGGCTGACAGTGTACAACCTAGCTAACTTGGTTTCTTCCCAAAGACTCTAAATCCATAACTCAAATTGCTGAGACTAGCAGCCCTCCCACACCTGTCTCTTATCCAGTACGCTAACCCTTTTCTGATCCAGTTCTCTTTGGAAATAGCACACGGTGAGAGAGTGCATGGTGCTGCCTAGTTTTACTAGTGCCAAACGCAGGCTTTGAGAGATGGTACTCAAATCTGCAGAATTGAAATAACCAGTTGCTGATAGTGCTAATGCTTACTGCGCACTTGTTGATGACCTCATTAAGTTTCTGCAGCTACCTTCTCAAACAGGTGGCACTATCGCTGCCCATTCATAGGTAAGTAAACTGAGAGAGGTTCAGTGCATGGTCACGGTCACACGGGTACAAAGTGGCTGAGCTGGGACTTGAGTCTTGTTCCAGAGACTCTTACCCTCCCTGCTACACCACCACCTGAAGAACACAGGTAAAGGCATCTGGGAATCGATCTGGAGGTGGACAGGTGCCGGCACACTCCGTGACCTGAAACTCTGTGCGTGGGTGTCAGTGTGTCTCGTACACTGGCACCAAGAGCTCTCCCGACAGGAACTTTCTTCTTACAGATAGTCCTAAGAAGTCAGCAGTTATAACCTGACATGGATCAACAGCAGTGTCTCTTAAAGACCTCATGAGAGAGTGCCCATAGGGTATGATTTCAGGGTGACCATCATCCCCACAAAGCTCTCCCGAAGAACTGTTTGAAAGGCCAATGTCAACAATTCCACTCTCTGAATTAAGGCACTGGGGGCGGCATTGTGGCACAGTGGGCTAAGCTGCTGCCTGGGATGCCAGCATCCACTAAGAACGCTGTTTCAAGTCCTGGCTGCTCCATTTCCAATGCAGCTCCCTGCTCAGACTCCTGGGAAAGCAGCAGATGGCCCCAGTGTCTGGGTCCCTGCCACCTACAGGAGAGACCCAGATGAAGCTCTTGGCTCCTGGCCGAAGACCAGCTATTGTGGACATTTTACAAGTGAACCAGTGAATGGAAAACTCTCTCTCTGACATTAAAATAAACAAACTTTAAAAAAAAGACATTGTATATTGTCAAAGAGACGAACCCTTTTAAAATGAGCAGTTATTTCATTATCATTATTATTTTAACGTCATGTATTCCTTTTGTCTCCAATAGCCAATGCCAAAGAGCTGCAGTCTCACTCAGGTCCAGCATATACCAAGAGACGCATCGGATCCTCCACACCATCAGCACCTCTGTTCTCTAGATTTATCACCTCTGATTGACAGACAGACACTGGGGCTCCAGGGGGTTAACAAACTTGCCAAAACTTCCATATTTGCAAGCATGGAATGATGCTACAAACAAGCTCTTTTTCACTCTCCACTCTTGTTTATACTTATCAATACAAATATTTAAGAATGTATTTGTCGCCGCGGCTCACTAGGCTAATCCTCCACCTAGTGGCGCCGGCACACCAGGTTCTAGTCCCGGTCGGGGCGCCGGATTCTGTCCCGGTTGCCCCTCTTCAGGCCAGCTCTCTGCTGTGGCCAGGGAGTGCAGTGGAGGATGGCCCAAGTGCTTGGGCGCTGCACCCCATGGGAGACCAGGAGAAGTACCTGGCTCCTGGCTTCGGATCAGCGCGGTGCGCCGGCCACAGTGCACCAGCTGCGGTGGCCATTGGAGGGTGAACCAACGGCAAAGGAGGACCTTTCTCTCTGTCTCTCTCTCACTGTCCACTCTGCCTGTCAAAAAGAAAAAAAGAAAAAAAGAATGTATTTGTTTGTCAGGCTCCTCCCAAACTAGCCAGCCAGGTGAGCAGGTCTTAGAAGGATGCTGTAGAAACACATGCAGGCTTCCACGGGTCCACAGGCAGGCATGTGTAGCTGTGGATGGAAACCAGGTGCATTCTGGGAGACCGGAAGGCTGCAAGCCAGAAGGTGCCCAGCGTGGAATACCGTGCAGCAGCTGCAGGCTCGGGACTAGATTCTCAGAGTGGCACGCATCGATCTTCAAATCCGAGCTGCGTTAATAAGGGGTAACAAGCGGCACCGCTTTCGTGTATAACGTTAAATCATGCACAGATAGAAGACCTAGAGTCGCCCCTTCCCTCGCCCCCCCCCCGGACCATGGTCACCCATGGAGAGGGTACGAGAGCTCATCTGACAAGTCCCCAAAGAGGCACTGCACACGAGGGGAAGATGCACTCAATCTGAAGCCACACCCTGCAGGGGTCCAGCAAAAAGTTGAGGCGCTTCCTATGTGGGGTTCAGGGCATGTCTTTTGAAGCCTATAATGGCAGAAGGTGACTACTGTGTATAGCTCAGAAAGGCGCCAACAGGACATGCGCACATCCCACAGCGATGCCTGCAGATTCTGGCCATTATAAACCAAGAGGCTAGCAACTCCGAAGAGTGAAACAGCACTAGCAGACGAACAACAAGAACAAGACCAAGTGTTTTTTTTGTTTGTTTGTTTTTTTGTTTTTTTGTTTTTTTTTTTTTTTTTTTACAGAGTGGACAGTGAGAGAGAGAAACAGAGAGAAAGGTCTTCCTTTGCCGTTGGTTCACCCTCCAATGGCCACCGCACCGCGTTGATCCGATGGCAGGAGCCAGGTGCTTCTCCTGGTCTCCCATGGGGTGCAGGGCCCAAGCACTTGGGCCATCCTCCACCGCACTCCCTGGCCACAGCAGAGAGCAGAGAGCTGGGACAGAATCCGGCGCCCCGACCAGGACTAGAACCCGGTGTGCCGGCGCCGCTAGGCGGAGGATTAGCCTAGTGAGCCGGCTAACAAGACCAAGTTTTGTTAGCTCAAAGAGCTCCATCAGAGTAGAGGGAGGCCACAGAGCTTGCAGGAGGTCTCCTCAACATCCCCCCGTCTCCGTGGATGTGGGTGAGAGAGGAGTTTTGCAGAAAGCAAAGAGCAGCGGGGAGGGAGCCAGCACAGAGCTGCCCCAGCCCCCGTCCCTGTGATGGGCTGAGCAAGGCAGGCTGACCTGCAGCTTAGTAAACTCATCCTGGAGCAGGGAGGCCCAGCCCCACCACGTGTTCCATGCAGTGCCCTGAACTGACTGGTCCCCTGTGCAGACTTTGGCAGCGCTTGGGACTCGCTTTCTTGCCAAGCGTTCTTCTCTTTAATTGCTAAACCCCTGTTTATTTGAAAGCAGAGTTAATCCATGTATTTCTGATTATCCATCAGAACCCATCAACATGAGGGCCTGAAAGAAGCTTGTTTGATGTTCAAAAAATCATCTGAAGCCATCACTTTGTGAACAGGAAGCTGGACCTTGCCAAAAATAAACCATTCCAAATTTTGAAAGACTGCAGCTTGGTCTGATACTTTATAAGACATTTAAACCTCTTCTCTGTAGACTTGGCCTCAACTCCATCCCTCTCCCTGTCTTTTTTTAATCCATGGTCCACGCTTTTTGTCAGAGAGTGATGGTGATTTCTGTCATCTGGGATGGAACACTGCTAAAAATTATACTGTGTAACTAGTAGCAAGAAAAACATGTTATTTCCTTCGTATGCCAAGCCATGGTTTCCACACTCACGGTAGATAATTTTCCTTATAGTGCTGCCATTACTGAATCCAGGAGCGTATTTCAAAAAGTCCATGGAACCTGGAATTAAAATATAAGCTTATTTTGGTGCAAAAACAAATCCACACACTAAGGGGTCTTTGAAAAGCTCAAGAAAATACGCAAACTATGAAAAATTATGCATGATTTCAACATTGTTTTGCACCAAAATAAACATTTAATTCCATTTTCCATAAACTTCTGGAAGCTTGACTGGTTAAAAGCTATCAACCAGTCAATTGATAAATGACTATAACCAAGTATTGAACTGTGGTGTGTTTTAGAAATAGAAAGAAAAATAATCTAACTTCAACTTAGCTTTTAACTCATATATACACATACACACTACGTATGTGTATTCATTTCTGGGTCTTGGTATCGTTGCTTTTTTTCTATATAAAAGCTAACTGCATTATCTCAACTGTTGAGATCCAACTCCAAAATTCTGTGATTTCCTAACGAGACCCAAGCCGCCCTTGATAACTGCTTTCATATATAATGTCTCCTGAGTGTTCAACAGATAAATGTACACAACGTTTCCATCATATTTGTAGGACAGGCTTGGAACTATGTTAAGTTTTGTAAATCTCTGGCAGGGCTTACAATATCCATGGCTATCGTGTATATGCAGCTTCCTTCTTCGCCCATTAAGAACCCTACATCCAAAGCTCTTGAGTACCGGGTTCCACTTGTTCATTTACTGAATCAGACCTGTCTGATGCTTTCATTTAATTTAGGAAACATGAGGGGAGACAGGAGGCAGGTATATTCATGTCCTACCCGCACCAAATCAATGTTCCTTTCAGCTTGGTCATCCACTCCGCAGCACAGGCAAGTAGTTGACTCTCTCTCACATCTGGATCTCTTTATCCTGATGAAAACTGCAATTAATACTGCAACCCAAACTCCCATTTTCACAGACCCGGCACTCCTATTTGCTTCCCTGTGGTGTCAATCACCTCGTGGTCCCTCGGGAAGGCGGGGATGTGAGCTCAGGGCTGGGGGTAGGGGGGGCCAGAAACGCAATCAGCCGGGTGGACACCCTCATGCAGCGTTGTGCCAGTGCCCGGGGCTCTACATGTCCCTGACAATCCTGAACACGCAGAGGGCATGGAGGGAGTAACAAGATGAGCTGGGACTTTGCGTAGGGAGTCTCATTTGCCAGGGACATGCAACTCCAAGTCGCAGTGGGGGTGAAGGCCTGGCGGGTAGGTGTGCCCACAATCAGGGAGTCTTGGAAGGAGAGCCAAAGGGCTGGAGCCAGCTTCCGTGAGGACAGCTCCTCTGGCCTCACTCACAGGGGCTGCCCCCCGGGGGCCCAGTGGGTCAATGCCAGCTCCTGACACGGCCCAGGGATGCTGTGTGCCTGCCTCCTGGCTCCTTTCTGACAAAGTCAGGAGTTTCCTCCTAAAGGCAATGTCCTGTTTGCTTGTTTATCAGAGTAATACCCTCTTGGTGGAACCCCATACCCAGACAGAGAGGTGGGGAGGACGTGAAAGCCACCGGAGTTGCCTGCTGGCATGGTTTGGAGGCCTTTCTTCTGCCGTCTCTCTGCCATGCATGCATCTGACCGAGCTGGATCAAGGCTCAGGGGAACCCCAGGGGGCTCTGCTGTGGTATCTATCACAATGAGGATATTGCCCCACCATTCAAGGGCCTCAAAACACAACTTTCCCAATGGGCTGACACTGCCACGTCTCCGGCTGCTTAAGATCCTAAGCCTTTTCTTAATAACATAAAAGTGGAGCTTTTCGTCTATGGATTCTATTTTCCATTACGAGTTTTCCTGGGCCAGGTGCTGGGGCAGGACTAAGCCAAGAGGTTGAGGGGTAAGTAACAGACACCGATCTTATAAAAGGCTTTTGGAGACTGTGCTCTGAGCTCACCACGTGTGCAACTCTGCACTGCAGCCAGGGTCTCCGGGATCACGACCACCTAGTGCTATACCTGCTGCTTCTCCTCTCCTAGGAGGCTCCCGCTTTTCTGCCTTCTTTCTGGGCTGCTAGGGAGTGATGGGACACACTGAGAGCAGAGAGCAGTAACGCAAAGGCCAGCCGACGTGCTTCGCTGCGGCAGAAACGATGACACACTTGGATTAAACGTGACTATGCACCATGAGAAGATTAAACAAAGGGTTTCTGTACAGCAAATCTGAAGGTGACAAGAACGTAAGAGGTAAGAGATGAGAACAGCAGATCACATTGGTCAAATTAAACCCGTGCATATATACACTGCTGCTAACACTACACGAATGTAGGTATTATTTTAAATCCACAGAATAATTAACACAGTCCTGGGGACAGAGGTCACCTTTCATGAGGCTCGAGCCCATAGGGCTTTTGCACGCTGGCAATGCACGGTAATCTCTGCAGAGCCACATGCTTATGCACTTTTCTGTATGTAAATACCTAAGTAAGACCAAACTAATCGATGGTTTGAGATATTTGCAAGGCTGCGGGATTGGAGTTTAGACTGGAGGAGAATAATCACCCAAGAAAAAATACACAGAGAGAAACAGCCTCTTGTTTAAAGGAGGAAACAACGGGAAGAGAGCTCACAGATGGGAACCGGGAGTGGAGAGGACAAAAAGATGCCCCTGGTTTGCAGTTGCTAAGGTCAGAGTTGCACAAGGTCTTCACAGCTCGGTGAACTAAACCTGGGAAAGAGATCTCTAAGAATCATATGAGCAATGAGAAAAGGGCAGAGCAGTGAAGTCGAGATCATGGACTGTGTGTGTTGAGTGAGTGAGTGTGTGTGTGTGTGAGTGTGTGTGTGAGTTCACAGGAATGAAGTCAGCCCGGAGAATCAGAGGCTTTCACTACTGCACACTACAATTCTTTCATCTGGGTGGCATTCCTCCTAAGTTGCCATTTAGCATTTTGCAAGGACTGATTTTAAAAGCAAAAAGGCAGTGTGGGGTAGTGGCTCAGTTTTTTGCCTTTGGAGCTGGACGACGGAGCTCAGAGTTCACTTACGAATGACTCCACTCTGGGACAGACTCAAGCTGTCTCTGCCTCAATTTTCTCACTGCACAGTGGGAATGAGAGTTCCTCTCTCAGGCACGGTCATCAGGGTTACATGAACTAACTCCTGTGATTCGCTTAGCACAATGCCCGTAAGTACCGGCAGTTATTGTTACCAATAACTATCATGGTCTTCATTCTCAAAGGCATCCAACTAAACCATCACCAGCACCTCTTCCTGTTCAAAAGAGGTGGGTCCACTGGTTTAATAAAAAGTGCTGTCTTGAATTTTGAGTATGACTGATCTGAACTCCAATCGCTGGGGCTTCCCAATCCTATTGGTCACTCATCACCCACAACATGATGACACCTCCAAGGGTTTGTGGAAAAATGGAATAAGCTTATTTTGGTGCCAAAAAAGTCTCAAATCCAAGCACAGTTTTTCATCACTCACATTTCCC
Source organism: Oryctolagus cuniculus (assembly GCF_051225735.1). Classification (NCBI taxonomy): domain Eukaryota; kingdom Metazoa; phylum Chordata; class Mammalia; order Lagomorpha; family Leporidae; genus Oryctolagus; species Oryctolagus cuniculus. Next base: position 5,853,805 of record NC_142880.1, on the reverse strand, counting down.
ATGAACTTTTTGAAGATCCCACAGAGATACAATTCCTGCCGTGATACTCCTGTAAATGGTGGATCAAAGACCAAACTGGAGACATTTCTCTGATTCTTCCCGTAAAAACGCTACTGGGGGTGGGGTGGAGGGAGAGGGATGTCTAGCCTAGTAGTTAAGATGCCTGCATCCCACATGAACCTGCTCAAGTTCAACTCCTGATTCCAGCTCCTGATTGCAGCTTCCTGCCGATGCAAACCCTAGGGAACAGCAGGCACGGCTCAGGTGACTGGATCCCCGCCACCCACGTGGCAGACCTGGCTTGAGATCTCAATCCCCAGCTCTGGCCTGGCCATCGCAGGCATTCAGGGAGTGAACCAGTGCCTGGGAGCTCGCTCTCGCGCGCGCGCTCTCTCTCTCTCTGCCTCTCAAGGAAATATGTAAAAAAAATATTGTTTTAGAAAGAAAATACTGTTGATTATTTTTGTGACAAGTGTATCTTATACTGTCTATTTAAACAGCTTGGTCAAGCAGTCTTCCATCTGTCTTTGAGGGTCATACAGGAAATAAAGTGTTTACCTTCACCCTTAGGCACAATGCCATGTTCACCCACTGCAGCCTCTATCCACAGCCTCAGGTTTCCAATTCCTCTGCATCTCAACCTGGGTCTGTGTATAGCAGCTCATTCAAGTTTGTGCCCAGTGGACCTATGTAAGCATTTTATACGAATTTAAGCTAAAATTAAAACATAAACAATGTGTAAGCCTTGTTGAGTACTGTTTGTATTTGTCATCCTCATAGTAGCAGGTGAGAAAGGAAAGAAATGATGATTAAAGATACTGCATCAAATAAAATTACATATTCTCATGACTGTTTTTTTCAGAAAATACCAAAACATTTTCTTCAATGCAACAAATGGAGATTTCAAAAATGGTAGTAATTTCTAGATGAAGATCATCTCTACTAAATTATTATTCTTTCAGATAATTTTAAATTGAATCTTGACCAGTAACCAAAACCAAAAATACTGTAATTTCATAAATGGAAAGATTCATGAAATATAATATATTCTATGAAAATAATGGCTGCAATGAAAATATTTGCAGAGGGTAACCCTGGGAGGTGGAACTGATACTTTGTAGGTGTTGGATGGAGATCTTGAAGGTGGCTGGGCAGAAGCTTGGTAAATTTCCATGCAGTTTCCAAAGATTCCTTTCATTGACACCTAACAGAGTGATATGGGATACCCCAGACCAAGCGCGAGAGGCAGGGAAGGGTGATGACAGCCCTGAAATGGAACCACCGAGGGAGTGGGGAATGAAGGCTGACCCTGGCCCCGGTTCGGGTCAAGCAGGCTGGAAGCTCCACCTTTATGAAGTACTGGCCCCGGGAACGTGTTTCAACCCCCGACGGGGAGCCAGAGCTGCAAACACGCTTGTGTCATTAAATGAAGACAGCTCTGCCCTGCGCCGGCACCGTCTCCTGGAACCGCTGCTGGGCCAGGGAGAATTCGCAGCAGCCTCAGGGACCACCAGTGGGGCAGGCAGCACCTCCCCCAGGGCCAGCACTGGGCATTCGCGGGAGGGAGTGACCCTCTTCAAGGTGGAGAGTGACTGCGGGCGAGGAGGGCAGCTCCACTCCACAGGGGTGTGTCCCGACCTCTGCTTGCAGCCTCAGAGGGCGGCGTGGCGCTCACCGGCTCCAGGTCCTGGACGATGCCCGCAGCTGGGCCAGAGGCGTTCCTGGGCACATGGGGCGTGTCCAGGGCACGGCACAGACTTCCTGATCAAAGAAACCTCAGCACATCCTCTTCACACCCCAGAGGACGGAAAGGACCACTAAGAGATGTCCAGCCAACAGATGTCCAGCCGAGGAGCGTTTACAGAAGATGGAACTGACACTGTGTTCGGCACCGCACTGGGAGTCACATTGACGGGGACAGTTCTGCTGATAACAGGTGTTTTCCAAACTTGCTGCTCTCAAGACAAGACAAACAGCACCTCGAGTCTGAATTCCCCCATGAAGATCCGTTCTCGCTTGAAGTGCGAACTTCACAAACCCCAAAGACTGAAACGTGCATTAGCCAACAGGAGCACGTAAACATTTTAAGGGTAGTTTATACCACAGAGTAGACATGTTTCCAGGGCAAAACTCCACTGACTACAATTCAGCTCGATCTATATTACACGGAGATTTTTCACGATGCTTTATCAAAGAGCAATCGCATGCAAAGGAACAGTAACTGACCTTGAACCCATCGTGCCGTGGCTCATTACTGTGTGTTCTAGAACAACGACAGTCCCCATTCTATCTTATCTCATTTCATGTTGGACTTTTTCAGTCCATTCCCCAGTACATGTGAATCTTCACGTCAGGTCTCTGATCCCAAGCCCCGGGCTATGGCGGTTTCTGTCCTCTGCACTCATGTCTCTTGAGGTTAACCTTATCTCTGTTTTCACATACAACAGTCCTCCTTCCTGTACTCTTGGAGACCCAGGGGCTGTCCTCACGTTACTGTCAGATCCACACCGCTCTAACACCAAGCCCTGAGTGGCGATGATTCACGGGTTGGGAGTGAAAGTTGTGTAGCCCGGCAGCTGGGCCGACGAGCTTAGGCAGTGGATTTAAAGTTGGCAAATGGGGAAGAAGGGCTTATTCAGTTCCAGTCCATCAAGTTCATAATAAGCAATTAAATATCTGTAATTAAATCTCCATTTACTCAGCCGACCAGAACGGTGCATTCAAATCCAGTCTTCAGGGTAAGTAAGTAATAAGCTTTATAAAAACTACATTCATTAATTCTGATAATAAAGAATGTAACAAAAACAATAAAAAATAAATGTGTGCTTAAGAGATCTGGTGGCTTGTAAGGTCCAGACAGGCTTAGCTGGACTCCAAAATTAATACGCACCTGCAGAAATAAAATAAACAACACTAAAAATTAATATGCATTTATTTCAGTACTGGATAAGGGTAGCAATTAATGCGGGCGTGGAAGGGGCTTAAGAATGGAACACCTGTGGGTATGAAAAACACGAATGTGCCCCTTTAACATGATTTCTGTTGCTAGCAACAATTTTCAAGACATGTGGAAGGGGGAGATTTATAATATCATAAAACTGTGTTCGCTGGACCCAACTAGCATTCTTGGGTCTCAATAATACCATTTCTCTACATAAAAGTGGATTATACAGCTTTCCATCAAAAATGGCAACGCAAAATAAAAACAGTTTCTAATTTAAGCCAATAAATGCTGATAAATTATTTTAAGAGTTACCATAAATAGGGTTTACTGGGTACTTTATGTTTTCAGAAATATGATTTAGAAACACGGAGTTCAGAAGTGGAAATGCCACTGCTTGGGTTGTATCCAGAGACTAAAGACATACAGGAAACAAAGAAGGTGGGCATTCGCATCTGCGGCAGGATCCCCTTCCCCACCTCCCACCCTCTCCTTCCATGTGCTCAGGTGTGGGAAGGATGCCTGCCCCCCACGCCCGTCATCTCAGGAGAGAGGGAGATGGGCAGTGCCATAAGGATCTGCACCCCTGTGGGCTTTTGGGTTTGAGAAGCCCCAGTTATGCCGTAAGACAACATAATTACAGAATTGGACATTTCAAAGAATCAGGCACCGAGACACCTCTGAGATACCTTGGTCATAGCTTCCAATGGTCCTATAGGACTCATTCCAATTTTAGGAATAAGAAAAATAAAGTTTCTTAACTTGGCTCAGGACACACAGCCAGGAAGTGACAGAGCCAGGGTAGAAGATCCGGACGCCAGTGCGTCTGACGCAGGGCCCAGGCCCTTGAACCCCACTGCAGCCACCCTCCTCCAACCTCTGGGCTCTGAGTTTAGCAGGCAACCCAACCTTGCTAGGTCATGCGCAGTTAGCGGCAACAGGAATTGGCCACTGTGGTGGACCACGTGTCACACTCTTGTTCAATGTTTGTACCCAGTGGAGACTGCACTAAAGGTGGTTTCTTCCTCTGCCTGTTCCCCTGAGGCATTTGCCCAAGCTCATGCAGCTCGTTCAGGGCGGCGCCGGAGACCGGACCCACGCCCTGTGCTTCCAGGAGCTTGGACCGCCCTCGGCCAGCAATAGGCTGACATGCACAGCAGTGGGCGCCTTCCTCTGCACACAAGCACTTACTGCAGTTGGTCACTTGTCTGTCCCAAGTCCACGTTAAGTGGCAGACAAGAGCAGACAGCCAGTGTTCCTGAACACATCCTGGGCATTTATTGCACCTGCCAGCCCCTCTCTGAGCTACGGAACAACCACTGACCTGTCATTTACCAAAAATTGCAGGCAGAGCAGGCGGGGGGAGAACGTGGGCTAGAGAAAGGAAGCGATATGTCCTACCAACAGAGGACGCCATGGCTGTTCTAGGTGTTCGGGTGCGGGGACAATGCCTCAAGCACATCATTAAAACTAGGAGGCGGACGGCGCCGTGGCTCATTTGGCTAATCCTCCACCTGCGGCGCCAGCACACCAGGTTCTAGTCCCGGTCGGGGTGCTGATTCTGTCCCGGTTGCTCCTCTTCCAGGCCAGCTCTCTGCTGTGGCCCGGGAGTGCAGGGGAAGATGGCCCAAGTGCTTGGGCCCTGCACCCACATGGGAGACCAGGAGAAGCACCTGGTTCCTGGCTTTGGATCAGCGCGGTGCGCTGGCGGCAGTGGCCATTGGAGGATGAACCAACGGCAAAGGAAGACCTTTCTCTCTGTCTCTCTCTAACTCTGCCTGTCAAAAAAAAAAAAAAAAAAAAAAAAAAGCCAAACAAACCAAGAGGCGACCACCCGCTGGCAAAGTGTGATTCCTCAAGCGACAGACCTCAACAACACTTGCATTTACCCAACAACACTCCCTCCTCTCTGGGCATCGCTCGCGGGCCTCTCAGGAGCAGGTTAGCCTCTTCTGTGATCTGAAACCAACTGTCTAGGAAAGCATAACGTACACAGTACGCCTGCACAGGGGCACAAAGACAAGCAGAGCCTCCATCGGGTGCTCCCTCCCTGCCCAGCCTCGTGAATGCGCGGCGAGCACTGCGAGCCATCTTTGCAAACGCATCATTTTGTCTTGATGTCTGAAGACCACACAATGCAGGATCTCAGTAATTACTCGTAATCACAATAATCACTCGCAGTAACGCTAATGACAATACTGCACCGACAGTAATGGAGAGCCATCCTCCTTGGCCGAGGAACAATGGAAACCAGAGGTAAGAATGCACGGCGGAGATCTGAATTATTCATGACATCATATATGTCACTTGCATCTGTATGTTGAAAAAAAAAAGCCATGGGAGTATAATAGCACATCAGTAATGCAAATTACGGGAAGGCCGACTTTATTCTGGTTTAGTGACAATTTTCATAATTCGGTTCAAGCAGCATCCGTACCGGCACTGCATGCCTGTTTTTCACTCTTCCGAGTTGCTAGGATTCATTCTGCCTGCACAGGTCAACATGCTGCACCTCTTTATTTCACTCGGCTCTCAGTGAGGCTTCATTATCAGCCCCTAATGCAGACTGGCAGCACCGATTCAATCGCTCTCATAATCACAGGGAGATTGAGGGTGCACCATTTGTTCGTTTCAACTCTGTGGAGTTAATAATACAAGCAAACAAAGACCAACAACTGTAAAAATACACTGCAGAAATACAAGAGAGGGGAAGGGGAAAAGCTAAAGCCAACATGGCTACAATGTAACACTGGGGGATTCGGTGCTGTCCTTGCAACCTCCCAGTCAGTCTGCAATCAGCCAAAGGGTCCCACCACTCCCCTCAGTGAGCCGAAGCCACGGACGGAGAGAGGATGGGACCGGAGACCCTCAGTAGCCACAGTTTGTGCATTCCCCACCAAACAAGTGACGTGTCATGCCGAGTATGACTGCAGGGTTTCCAAGTGCACATTTCTGGTGCAAAGTTATGTTTTTAAAATGTTACACAGGATTTACATAGCAACACTGAGGGATGCTAAATGGTGAACGGGGCAGTAAGGCCCTGAGCTACACAGATCCAGGGCAAGTTAAGGTTTCCAAGGACAATTGTGGCTATACCTGGCGTATGCCTTACATGCTAACTCTAGGTCTCATCCCTACGTAAGGTGTAACTCAGGGCCAGGGCTGTGGCCCAGCAGGTTAAGGTGCCCCGTGTGACACCAGCACCCCATGTGACTACCTGTTCAAGTCCTGGCTCCACTTCTCATTCAGCTCCCTGCCAACGCACCTGGGGAAAGCAGTGGAAACTGGTCTGCATGCCTGGGCCCCTGCCACCCACGTGGGAACCACAGATAGAGTTCCAAGCTCTTGGCATTGGTCTGGCCCTGCCATGTGGGGAGTGACCCAGCAGATGGAAGATCTCTCCCTCTCACCCTCTCTCTGTAAATCTGCCTTTAAAATAAAATAAACAATCATTTTTTAAGAGAGAGAGGAACCCCTTGAACTCTGACAGGATGGAGGAGGAGAGCACGTGCACCCTGGCCTGCATGGCCGCTGTGCACTCGGAAAACCAAGGGGTGTAGAGGCCGTCTGCAGGGCTCAGCCTTCCTGCCTCTCTCTCTGCTCCTCCTCTCTGGGACGCTCAGCCCTCCCAGGACCCGGATGTCCCTGGCCATCAAAGTACACATCTGATAAGCGTACTATGCTGTAGGTCCCCCACATGTTTTATTTAGGGGGAGGAAACACTGAGAAAAATAACAAAAGAAAATCCCCGACACGCCTGAGTCTTGGTGGGGAGGACTCAGGGGACACTCCTGTGGCTCTCTCATTACTAACTGTGCTGACATACTCACTCCTTCTATTTCTAGCCTAACTTTAACCTCTACCATCACTGAGCCCAAGTCACGTGTGTGTAAATGTCCCAAGCCTTCTTAGAGGGACACTACACGTTTTTACACAGAACAAATTTCACCAAGGAAACCTTTATGTTGCATGTCAGAACATGCATATTTTGGAAGCCTGGTTACTACAATAACTATTGTTAAGGCTGAAAAGTGAAGTGAAGCGTTTCATATGGGCATAGGTTCGAGTCCCGGCTGCTCCACTTCCAATCCAGTTTCCTGCTAATGAGTTGGGAAAGCAGCAGAAGATGGCCCAGTCCTTGGGCCCCTGCACTCATGTGGGTGACCTGGAAGCTCCTGGCTTTGGCCTGGCCCAGCCCTGGCTGTCGCAGCCATCTGGGGAGTGAGCCAGTGCATGGAAGATCTCTCTCCTTCTCTCTCTAACTCTTTCAAATCAACAAATACATCTTTTAAAAAAGAAGAAGAAGAAGAAAGCAAAGTGTAGTCCCAGAGCCAAGGCCTAAAGGTCTGAAGAACGAATATGAATGATACGCCATTCAACATTGTTCTGGGTATGTCTGGGCGTGGTTCTGGATGAGATTAACACTTGAGCTGGCAGAATGGGTAAAGCAAGCTGTCCAATGTGAGCGTGTGTCCCCCAGTCCTAAAGTCTCTAACAGATAAAAAGCTGGAAAGGGGAGAACGTGCCCATTCTCTCTGCCTGACTTTGAGCTGGGACCTCTGTCTCTCCTGCCTTCAGATCCCAGCTCAGACTGGTGCACGGAGCCCACACCGTGAGCTCTCTGGGCCTCCGGCTGGCTGACAGCAGATCTGCGGCCTTCTGGGCTTCCACAGTCACGTGACCCAGGTCTTTGTAATCAGTCTCCTTACCTATGTATCCTCTGCGTTCCTTTTCTCTGGGGAATCCTCACAAATACACTAGCTACAGAAACTATCCGTTCCCTGTATAATTTCAGAGCATGGTTAGTGGGCGGTCATGTCAACCGAGCCATTTCACATCAACACTACACCCAGTGTTCGGTCTGAAAATCCGACACCCGTCTCCACCAAGGAGCTGATGATGCGGGAGTGGGTAGGGGGGGAGTAAGTCTCAGCCAGAGCAAGGCTGGCTTGGTTTCTAGGCCAGGCCACTTGAGCACAGCTCGTCTTCCTCATCCCTGGACTGCCTCACAGTCATGTGCAAGAAAAGCCAACGAGATCCTATAATTTGAAGAATGAGCCATGACCAAGCTCGGTGTTGGCGTGCGTTGGCATCATGGGTCTGTCTGCTGACGTCTCGTGTTTCTGCACGCTCTGGTCACTGCCAGGTTCTCACCGTGAGAAGCTTGGTTTTCCACGGCACAGCTGCGATCGGCACATGCCACCCATTACTTTCCCAGGTGTTTCGGTGTTTGTTTCCCTTGAACCCTGTCTCAGTTCAGTATTTACGACATTAACTGTCCCAAGTACAAAGTGAAAGGCCACCTGGGGCACCACCTCCATCAGTGATAATGAAACCGTGTCAGGACCGTATTCATTCCATGCGATTTAATTTCTCTAATGCTTCCTGTCAAAGACAATGGATTAGACGCTCAGTGGAAGGGGGAAAAGGTCTAGGTTAGTGTGCCCTCTAGTGTAGCGTGGAGGTCCCTAAAATCAGCCAGAGATGCGTCCTGGAAGCCGCTGGAGCTCGGCTGGCGGGGTGGCAGGCTGCCATCCCCAGATTTCCACAGCTCCCTCCTTCTTGGGAGCCGCCGACTTTCCAGCATTAGGTCACATTTCTAACCCAGTTTCCAAGAGAAACGCATACGAGCCACACCCTCCGGACCCAGGCCAGCTTGCAGTCAGCGCTACAGGGAGATGCTGTGCGTGGAGCCTGCCACTGGCTCCCATCGCAGGGAACAGATGCAGGAGGGAAAGGACAAGCGAGTACGTCCGAGTACTGAGGCCCAGAGGGAGGACCTTGAAAATGGACACATGTGGTCTAAGGGCTGCTACCGGCATGGGCCACTCCCTTTGGGACATTCTGCTCTGCCCCATGACCAAGCAGCCCCCTTGCGGCTGGCCCCCTAGACAGCAGCAGGCTGCAGAACGATGCCACACTGGACTGCAGGGGCCACGCTAGCCGCGTAGAGACGTCCTCATGTTCTCTGTTTTCAATCTCCACTCGAACCCTCCTAGCAGCTAAAGACTGTGGTGCCTTTGGGGATGGTCTTTTTTCTTTTTAATCTGCCATTTGTATTCAATTGCATAGACAGTGCCCTGTGTGTGTGTACACGTGTGTGTGCACGTGTGTGTGCATGTGCCTGTGTGTGGTGGAAAGTCCAACTCTTGCAAGTGTTGCGTGCTTGCACAGGAAGCAGCCATGCTGCAGGTCGGCCCCCCAGTTGTGCAGAACACATAAACCTGGTGGTAAACTATCTTGCAAAAACTTCCCACAGCCCTGTGCAAATGATCCCCTTGAAAGCCCCCATTTTCTGGTGGATCACAATCTACCTTGCACTGCCCTGTTCACTCCATGCCCACTCCGCCCAGTGTCCCATGGCTATGTGGATGAGTAGGGACCCTCTTCTCTCCCCTAGGCAGGTCCTACCTGTACCAGCTTTGGAAAATACCATGTCCTGACCCTCACAAATAAAAAGAAATAGAGCAAATTCCCTTTTTATGAACTCACAGAGGACATATAAATTACATACATACACATATGCATATAAGCACATTTTAAGTACGCTCAACATGACAATGTCCTCCTACCTATAATTCTGTTGTCACAGGCAGCAGCCCAGTGAGGCTAGGTGTGCTGACCCAGACACCACAGTGACCCCAGAGCACCATAGAAGACTACCTGACTGATCCCTGGCATAAACCACCACACTGGATCCTCCACAATCCGAGTGCGAGGACAACTCGGATCCATCGTCTACTTGTTCCAGTCCGACAGTTAAGTAAACCCACAGCACACACCGATGGGCTTCCAGCCCCCGCCCCCCAAATTTAGCAAGCTGAAGGGAGCAGAGCCACCAAGTGGCGAGACGAGAGGCAGCAGACAACGCACTAGGACTCAAGAGACCCACATTGTAATTATACTCCCGTCGTCTGCTGGCCTGTTCCCTTGAGCAAGTCATTTTGTTGTTCTAGAGACTTCTCTTCCTCACTGTGAGATGTGGGCCGAGTCTAGATTAAATCAAAGCAATCCACATTTTCAGCACCCAACAGCCGGCGCTAATTATGTCTGTAAAGTCACATCTGTGTTTCGGTGCATTTTCGACTCCAAATATAACAGATCTGAGTCTGCCAATCCAGGGACAGTGCACGCAAATCCCACGTCCCGCTGCCTCCGACTCCATGGCATGGCTGCCGTTGGCCATGCGGATTTTCCAGCTTCCTTTCATTCGAGCCTCTGACAGATGTGATGAGCTTGCTCATTATTAGAAAGGGAAAAACGCAGGATTGCAGGCTTTGAGCCCTGTGTTGCATTTCTTTGCGTAGAACTTTAAGAGCACATCCATGCTGTCCCCTATCAGCATCGCCCTCACCCTCCAGTGTGCTGACGCGTGATTCTGGGAATCTGAAACCTGTTAGAGACTGCAGACGCCAGGATCCACATGGCTGCTACAGTGTTGGCAGGTTCTGCTCTCTTAAGACAACAAGGACAGTAAACAGCCATCTGGTTTTCTCCAACTCGATTCTGCTCCAAAGGTAAAGATGACTGTGCACGGCGTTTAGGGAGACTTCTACAGCATCTTGGTGTAGACCGTTTTCGTTCTTAGGTTTTTTTTTTTTTTTTTTTGAAAGGCAGAGTGGACAGTGAGAGAGAGAAAGGTCTTCCTTTTGCCGTTGGTTCTTAGTTTTTACTCAACAGAACACCCGAGCTTTCCATCTTGAGAACTACAAGCTTGTTCCTATTACCAGCTCCTACTAAGAGTGCAGCTTCCTGTTCTCTTTAACGTCTGTGATTCTCTTTAATGAAATGAGTTATGTACGTGCCAGTGGTTGGCAGCAGTGAAACCATGTTCCTGCCAACACGAACCGTTGGACTGGTGTGAGCCCTAACCCTGACCACGTCCCTTAGTCTTAATGCTGGTTAAGTCAGCTTCCAAAGAGCAGAAAAACAACCAAGAAACAAACAAACCTATGGAAAAAGCATAGCCCACCAAGCCTAGAAGGAAGAAAACATTTGACTGAAGGCCTGGGGAAACGGACGCATCGGAGGTCTTCTGTATCAGGTCTAATTCTAACACAGGAAAGGGAGAAACTGAAGGGGGCCAGGACTACTAAACCCAAGGCTGGAGCCCTGAGAGAGGGAGGCAGCCAGTTCTGCTGGGTTGCAGCCCTGACGTGTGGGGTGTGGGAACCCCACGGCTGCGATAGAGCTGGAAAGGTGGCTGGCAGTCAGGTGGGGGTGGGGGTGGGGTGGGGGGAGTGGTCTGCACTTCGTCAGGGACCAGTGGGGAGTCAGAGAAGACCTGAGGGGGACAGCCTCTGAAGCCGCCGGCGGAATTAGGCAGACGCCTTCAAGGAAGCTGGCAAGGAGCAGGAACGGGAACACACACCCGGTCAGGACAGGTGTCGCGATGCGCTAAAGGAGGAAGAGACACAAATGTCCAGGGTGGCTCCTGGGACGTGGGCGCCGCAGGCAAGGCCCTTCTCTAGAAATGACTTGATTTCTTGAAAAGGGGGGAGGGGGTTTCAGAATTCTGAGACTCAATGGATCTAGCTATTTTACTGAATGTTCAGAACTACCATGGAGAGGAGGAAGCTGATAATATATACTAACTAATAAATAAATAAACTTTTTTAAAAAAAGATTTATTTGAAAGGCAGAGTTACAGAGATGCTGAGGCAGAGAAAGGGGGGAGGGGAGGAGAGGGAGGGAGAGAGAGGGAGGGAGAGAGAGAGGGGGAGGGAGAGAGAGAAAGAGGGGGAGGGAGGGAGAGAGAGAGGGGGAGAGGGGAGGGAGAGAGAGAGGGGGAGAGGGGAGGGAGAGAGAGGGGGGAGGGGGGAGAGAGAGACAGGGGAGATACAGAGGGGGAGAGGGGGAGAGGGGGAGGGAGGAGAGAGGAGGAGGAGGAGGAAGAGAGAGAGAGAGAGAGAGAGAGAGGGAGAAAGAGGTCTTCCATCTGCTGGTTTACTCCCTAAATGGCCACAATGGCCGGACCTGTGCTGATCTGAAGCCAGGAGCTTCTTCCGGGTCTCCTACATGGGTGCAGGGGCCCATGGAGTTGGGCCATCTTCCACTGCTTTCCCAGTCCATAGCAGAGAGCTGGATTGGAAGTACAGAGCCTGGACTTGAACTGGTGCCCGTATGGGATGCGGGCACTGCAGGCGGCAGTTTTACCCACTACACCACAGTGCTGGCCCCAACATCTTTTTTGTAGTGTCCAGGAACCATCTCTGTGTTCTTGTCTGATGCGCTAATTTTCTACTAGTTTCCATTGCATTACACACTAATTTTCTAATTTCTCAAATCCCACCGCAAGCTAGAGGCAGCCATACTCTTAAAACTCTCGAAGCTATCACTCTCAATCTGTCTGTTGGGAAACAATGTGGCTCTTCTTATTCCTCCATTGCTCTCACCACTGCCTTGGGCTATCACCTCATTCAGATGCTGTGTTTCCTGTCACTTCCAGCACCACTACTGTCCCTTACTGATGGTGCAAGTGTCAGCCTAAGGATGCGGGAAATACAAACATTCATTCAGGTACTGGGCATTTTCAACGTGACATCTGGAATTCCACGGGGCAAACATATAGCAGTTTCCCTCCCAAACACATCTTCTCTTGAATTCTGTAATCCACAATCATTACATTCCAGGAATATGATTTGTTTCGACCTTTAGGGCAGCAACAGCTCCAGGAAGAAGGGAAAGGCCCACAGAGCAGGAATGACCGTTCCATTCATGCCAGAAATGTGTGCCCCTCATCTGTCTTGGCTAACTCCCTCGGGAGACCACAGCATCTCGCCGGTGATTGGCCACAAGAGAACCTGTCCGTCAAAGAGCCTACTGGTGCTGCGCAGCAGTGATCCTGAGCGCCTCCGGAGGAATTAGGGGCAGCCATCCCGGAAGAGCTGGGCAGGGACCCTCTCCCCAGACCCATGCACAGGTGGAGTTCCCACCTGGATGACAGCAGCGGGGAGACTCACAGCGTAAAGACCGCACCACCACCATGAGAATGTGGATGGGGAGGGCCAAGGTGGCTCACACGTGTAGTAGGAGCTGGGGAAGGGTCCATAGGGACCCACAGTGGGTTCACCAGTTCACTGCTCTTGTAGTCCAACCTCGTACCATTCCATGAGCACTGACTGGCAGGAGTGCTATCTTTCCAAAAGTGACCCCAGCACCAGAAGTCTAGAAGTTCTTCAGGGCAACCTGTTGACCCCACGCCAATGGAAGGGTCAGGGAGTGCCCAGAGTGGACAAACAGGGGCCAGGAGGTACCACAGGGGCCTCTACTGGTTCTGGCAATTGGAGGGAGGCTCAGAATAAGTGACAGGGCCCCTGAGGTGTGGGGTCCAGAGCAGGGGCCCTGCTTGCGCAGGACTACAGACAGAGTGCAGCGTGTAAGGAAGAGCTCACACAGAGCAAAGAGAGAGGCGCCATAGTTCTGGGCCTGGTCAGTGAGCTGTCTGTGACATCATCAATCAGGAGCTGTTCCTGCCTTTTTTAAAAAATAAAAATATAATAACATATATGATAAACTAGTGTAATATACACTATATGCATACATATTATTAGCATAACAGAGAGAGAGAGAGATGTCTTCCATTTGCTGGTTCACTCCCCAAATGCCCACAACAACTAGGTCTGATCCACATGAACTGCATCAGGTCTCCCACGTGGGTGGCAGGGGCCAGAGCACTTGAGCCATCTCCTGCTGCTCTTGCAGGTGCATTAGTAGGGGAATGGACTGGAAACAGAGCAGCAGGTACACTTGAACCTGCACGAGGATATGGGGTGCCAGCGTCACCAACAGTGGCTTAACCTGCTGCGTTACAGCGCTGGCCCCTGTACCCTCACTCTTAACCATGCTGCAGTCATTTTTACCTCAACAAAATGAAAGCAAGTGTCACGGCGACACGTTTATTGAGAGCTCTGTTACTGAGCACGTCGCCTGGCGTGGAGTCATGCGACTCAAGGAGCAGGCAGACAGGTGCTGTCCTGCTTGCTCAGCACGCTCCTTCTCACAGACCCTCAACCAGGAGGCTGAGCAATCTCAGGGGCCAACGGATTCGCAGAGCCTCAAGGTCCAAGTCCATAGCCTTCGGGAAGCTTCTTCCTCCTTCCCTTGACAGGGGAGGGAAGGAGAAGTGGAGCTTGTTGGGCCTGAAGCATGGGTCTTCGTGTACATTTTATCATCTCTACACAAGGCTCCAGCCGAGAGCCGAGCAGAGACCCTCTCCCGTCCCCACCCAAGGCTGCAGAGTTGGTGCACCGCTTATGACCCTAACAGAACACAGGGAGCTAGGATTCCTGTTTTCTTGATCGTAGCATCGACTCCATCCTATCTGCGTGGGTGGAAGCACATCTTCACTGGCTCTTTGCCAAACAACACTGATTCAGCAGGGGCGGACGCTGGGACACAGCAGGTTAAGTCACCATTCGTGATGCCCACATCCCATATCCTGGGACACAGCAGGTTAAGTCACCATTCGTGATGCCCACGTGCCATATCCTAGGGCCACTTCAAGTCCCAGCTACTCCCTCACTTCCGATGCGGCTTCCCGCTCATGGGCACCCTGGGACGCTGCAATGCATAACGGCCCAAGTACTTGAGTTCCTGCCACCCTCGTGGGTGACCAGGAGAGAGGTAGTGGCTCCTGCCTTCAGCCTGGCTCAGGCCTGCCTTTCAAATAAATAAATAAATCTTTAAAAAACTGATTCCAGAGAAGTTTACAAATGGCCTGTGTGTACAAACACTTTCAAGTCTATGAAAAACTACTTTTCCTGCACAAACCAGAAACAGTCCTTGTGAGGGTATTTGGCTGGGTCCTGTGACAGCATTTGAATTCCCTGCTTTGTCTGAGTACTGAACTCTCAACCTCAGCCCCCCATCACAGCCCAGCGGAACCACGTAGACGAAGCCGTGGGGCAGAGCCACCCTAACAAGTCGCAGTCCCACTTCTGCTGCTTTAAAAACTCCTCAAGTTTTACATGACTGCAGACTGTTGGAATTATCTGAAATATGTTTCCGAAGTCCTGCCTCTGCCTCCTTTGGAAATAAGCCATAACCAGCTGCAGTTCCTGCCACGTCGTAGTATGGATGAAACACATTTGACTTTGCTTTCTGTTAACACGGAATGTCTGGGCTCGGAATCCTCACCAAGTACCCATACTATCAGAGACAGTCAAGGCAGAAAAGACTTCGGAGAGCAGCTGGTGGGAGTTCTTGACTATCCCTGTGGAATGCACGCGTGCGCGTGCGCACACACACACACACACACATACACCCCGTAACTCACCAACTTACCCACTTAGCTCAGCAAGTTACACTGCTTAGCGTGCATCTGCACATGAAAGTCAAAGGGGATTTTAGTTCAGATATTAAGTGTGGAGTCTGCACCTGGGGGTCAAAGCATTCATTTGTTGGTTGGCTTCTGCTGGCCCATTTTCCACTGGTTTTCCTCCAACTTTCTGGCCTCTTGTTCTGCGTCTGCATCCTCTCGCTCTCAGCATGCTGTCAACATTGACGTTCCTAGGGACGTGTGTATCCTCTTCTCGTCCTACCCTCCTACTCTCTCGGTAACCCCAGCCAGTCAGCCCACTCAGCCCCATTAAGCACTAACTCTGACGGTGCCCAAGCTTTGACGTTCAACCCCACAGCTCCTTCCGGAGCCACGGACTCTTCTGGGGCGCAGAACACCTCTATTCTAACATTCCCCCAGACTCCTCGAGGTGTCCTTCACACGCGGCACTGAGCAGTCTCTCTATCTGACCCTGGTCCTTCTCCAGGCTCACATTTCACTCCCCTTTCTCTCCCATCTACACAGTCCATCATAGCCAACGGATTGTGTTTCCTGGAGCACAGGCTATCCTTATCTTGCCCTCTCTTTGGCTGTGGGTGCACCTGCCGTCTGGAAGCCTCCTCTGCCTGCTTGCCTGGTGAACAGCCCCCTGGCCTTGACCCTGAGACTTTATAAACACAGCTCCCAGATCATCACCTCCAAGACCTTTCTGTCTCTCGTATTTGTGTTGGTTCCTTACTGAGATCCTGCATGTTATCCTTGACCACATGTAAAGGTGATGCGGGCCAGTTTTCTCTAAAGTACAGCTGCTATTTCCCCCTGGTGGGGAACACCTGGACACTACCATAAACATTCTGTTAAATTGTTTTATTGTCCATTGATGATTTTCTTTTTCCTTTTTTAATAATTTATTTGTTTGAAGGGCAGAGTTACAGAGACAGAGGGAGAGAGACAGGGAGAAGGAGAGATAGAGCCAGCACTTCTATCTGTTGGTGTACTTCTCAAATAGTTGCCAAGGCCAGAATTGGCCAATCTGAAGCCAGGAGTCAGGAGCTTCTTCTGGGTCTCCCATGTGGGTTCAGGGGCCCAAGTATCTGGGCCATCTTCTGCTGCTTTCCCAGGCCATAGCGGGGAGCTGGATTGGAAGTGGAGCAGCCGGGACTCGAACCTGCGTCCATACAGGATGCTGGTGCTGCAGAAGGCAGCGTACCCCGCTACACCACACCACAGTGCCGGCTCCCACTGATGATTTTGCTAACATCATCCTTCCTTCTGTATTTTGATGGCATTTAGCTACTGAGAAAGATCGTAGCCTTTGCTCCTCCTTTTAAAATTTACTTATAACAGTGTGATTTGTACTGTACTCAATGAGTTGTAACCCATTTTATGATTTTTCTTTTAGCTGAAACTGTCTGATCAATACGAGTCCGCTCAAACTGGCTCATTTTTCTTTTTGAATAATTTCCCCATTATCCTGTGAGCACTTCTTTGCCTTCTGGCAAAAACATCATATCCTAGGCTCATTCTGTCTGCTCTCTCACACAGGTCTGCAATCAGTATTTCTCCAGGTTCTTTTTGTCAGATCAGCTTGACAGAGATATAATTCAGTTTTAATAAAATTCACTAATTTTGTGGCATGCACCTTGCACTGAAGTATCAAGTCATTTTTAAAACCCGCCAAATCTCCCTGAACCCTGTTAGTGCTCGTCTTTTTTGACTGAGATGCAGATGGACACAGAGACAATCTTGCACCTGCTGGTTCACTCCTCAAACACCCACAAAAGCCAGGCCTGGGTCAGACTGAAGCCAACAGCCTTGAACTCAATCCAGGACTCCCACGTATGACCCGACTTAATGATCAATGGGCCACTGAAGAAATTAAAAATAAAAAACTCCCTTGCAATAAATGAAAGTGAAAAACGCAATATATCAAAACCTGTGGGATACAGCCAAAGCAGTATTAAGAGGGAAGTTTACAGCATTAGGTGCTTACACTAAAAAAGAGAAATGTCTCAATAAAATGCCTGATGATGTATCTTGAAGACTCAGAAAAACAAGAACAAACCACACCCGAAATCAGCAAGAGGGGACAAATAGAAAGGATCACAGCAGAAATAAATCAAATTGAAAAAAAAAATACAGAAGATCAGCAAAAAAGTTTTTTTTAGAAGATAAATAAAACTAATAAATAAAGATAAATCTGTAGCCAGACTAAGAAATTTAAGACCTGAAATTATGAAGTTTCTGGAAGAAAATGTAGGGGAAACCCTCTAAGACACTGGCACAGGGGACGACTTCTTAGACAAGACCCCCAAAGCACAGGCACCAGAAGCAAAACTAAACAAATGGGGCTATCAAATTCAGAAGCTTTTGTACAGCAAATTAAACAATTAATAGAATGAAGAGACATCCAATAGGATGATAAAAAATATGTATAAGCTACCTACCCAAAGGATTAATATCCAGATTATATCAGCAACTTAAAAAACTTAAGCAAAATACAATCCAGTAAAAAACAAAAACCAACAAAAACACACACACACAAAAAAACAAACACACACCATGGGCAAAGGACCTCAACCAATAGTTCTTAAAAGAATTCAAATGGCCAGCAAATATATGAAAAAATGCTCAATATCTCTATCCATTAGGGAAATGAAATCAAAACCACAATGAAATATCACCTCACCCCTGTCAGAACAACTGAAATCCAAAACAGAGAGAGTAACCAATGCTGGTGAGGATGTGGAACAAGGGGAAAACACTGTTGGTGCAAACGTAAATTGGTGCAGCCACTGTGGAAAACAGTGTGGCGATTTCTTTAAAAACCAGAAACAGACTTGCAATTCGATCCAGCAATCCCAGTGCCAGTATGTATCCCAGAGACATGGACACTCTGCTTCAAAGAGACACCTGCAGCACCGTGTTTATAGCAGCACTGTTCACAGAAGCCAAAATTCAGGCCATGACGGTGTCTGTCAGCAGAAATGCATCAAGTACATGGGGCATATATACACAACGGAATACTATGGAGCTACAAAAAATAGTCAAATTCTCCCATTTGCAGCAAAATGGATGCAACTGGGGAACATCATGTTGAGTGAAATAAGCCAGACCCAGAAAGACAAATGCCGCACGTTCTCCCTTATATGTGGGAGCTAAAATTGAAAAGAACAAAAAATAAAGAAATTCAAACCTGAAACAAAAGTAGTAACAACAGATATTCCTGTGTTGTACCTGATGTAACAGTAAAAACATTCAGGTTTTCACCACTGAAGGTTATGTGGTTGAGGAGTTTTTGTAGATGCTTTTTATCAGGTTCAGTAAATTTCTTTCTAATCCTCATCGACTAAGAATTTGTCATGAGTAGCTGTTGGGCTCTGTGAAATCCTTCTGTAGCAACCATGAAACACAGACACAGAACAAACCTATTGTTTGTTTACAAACAATACTGCTTTACATCACATTCTTGATTATAGAATTCCATGATTATGATCTATTACCTTTTTGTGTATTTCAAGAATTGATTTACTAAAATGCTGTTGAGGGTGCTTTTCGTTGCTTGTCAATTTCACTTCGCCTTTTTGCTTGTTGATGTTCATAGGGAGATCGGTCTGTGGTTTCCTTTCAACTGTATGGGTGCTGATTCTGGTGTCAGAATACTCCAGTGTCATAAAATGAGTTGGAAAACATGCTCTTCTCCCATTCTCTGGAAAATTTTGTATTCAGATAGTATTATTCTCTCATTAACTATTTTGATGGAAAAGTTTTCGAACTATTAAGTCAATTTATTTACAGATTATAGAACTATTTATGTTATCCGTTCCTTCTTTTTTTTTCTTTTTTTTTAACTTTTATTTAATGAATATAAATTTCCAAAGTACAGCTTATGGATTACAATGGCTTCCCCCCCATAACGTCCCTCCCACCCGCCACCCTCCCCTTTCCCACTCCTTCTCCCCTTCCATTCACATCAAGATTCATTTTCAATTCTCTTTATATACAGAAGATCAGTTTAGCATACATTAAGTAAAGATTTCAACAGTTTGCTCCCACACAGAAACATAAAGTGAAAAATACTGTTTGAGTACTAGTTATAGCATTAAATCACAATGTACAGCACACTAAGGACAGAGATCCTACATGAGGAGTAAGTGCACAGTGACTCCTGTTGTTGACTTAACAAATTGACACTCTTGTTTATGGCCTCAGTAATCACCCTAGGCTCTTGTCATGAGCTGCCAAGGCTATGGAAGCCCCCTGAGTTCACTGACTCTGATCATATTTAGACAAGGCCATGGTCAAAGTGGAAGTTCTCTCCTCCCTTCAGAGAAAGGTACCTCCTTCTTTGATGACCCATTCTTTCCAATGGGATCTCACTTGTGGAGAATGGCAGATGTCCTAAACAGCACTCTGACCTCAGAATCAGCCCTTAAGGCATGCGGATCCAGCTGAAAAGCCCATGAGAGTATTTCAGGCATGGAAACCCAAGACACTCTGGGGAAAAAAAAAAAAAAAAACTAAATGAAAAATCTCCTCAAGTGAGATCCCAGTGGAAAGAACAGGTCATCAAAGAAGGAGGTACCTTTCTCTGAAGGGAGGAGAGAACTTCCACTTTGACCATTCCTTCTTAAATAGATCAGTTTAGTTAATATATTTCAAGAAAACAGGCCATTCAATCTAGGATGTCAAATTTATGTGCCTAAGCTTTTTCTAACATTATTCCTTTGCCACACTTTCAATTAAATTCCAAGAATCAGTAGTGGTGTCCTCTCTGGGTTCATTGTCTTCAGTGTTTTTTCTCCATTGGTCTACAAAAAATTTATAAATGTTATTGACTTTAAAAGAACTATCATTTTATAGTTTTTATTTCATTTATTCTACTCCAAGTAATAAATTATTCTAATGAAAAATCATTTCTATCATTCGGTTCCCTTTCCATTTAATCTGCTCTAGGAAGTCAAGGTTTAGATTATTGATTTAAAACATGTTTTCCATTTCTAATGAAGTAATTTAATCCTATAGCTTTATTTCTAAGCTCTATACCACAAATGTGTATAGGCTCTGTTTTTATTATTATTTAGTTACAAATTCTCTGTAACTGATTTTCGACCCAATGAGACAGAAACTCAGTCCAGGTCTCCCACACGGGTAGTAGGCACTGACTACCTGAGCACCACCTGCTGCCTCCCAAGGTGTGTATCACCAGGAGCAGAGCTGGGATTCAGACACTCTGCTGTGGGATGTGGGTGCTCCAACCAGCATCTTAACCACTATGCCAGATGTTCCCCCTCGCCTTTCTTTTTGAAAAAAAATATCTTAGTTAGGTATAGAATTCCAGGTTGAAAAATATTTTAGGGGCTGGTGCTGTGGCGCAACAGGTTAAGCCTGCATTGCCAGCATCCCATAGGGGTGCAGGTTCAAGTCTTGGCTGTTCCATTTCTGATCCAGCTCCCAGCTAATAAGCCCAAGAAAGCAGCAGAATATGGCCCACATACGTGGGTCCCTGCACCCACATGGGAGACACAGAAGAAGCTTCTTGCTCCCAGCTTCGGCCACTGTGGCCATTTGGGGTGAGAACCAGTGAATGGAAGACCTCTCTCCCTCTTTCAATCCTCCTCTCCTTCCTCCCTCTCTCCCTCCCTCCCTCACTATAATTGTGACATAAACAGATACAATAAATCTTTTCAAAAAATTTTTAAATTGAAAATATTTCAATTAGCACTTACAAATGTTCCTGTCTTCCTGTCTTTATGGACAAGGAAGTGGTGCAATTCTTTGCAACGACTCGGCATTGGGCTTTTAAGACGTGGTTGAGCGTCAGAGCAGTGGAGAGGCAGAGCCCAGAGGTGGCTGATGACTCCACATCTGAGGCCCATAAATACAGGGGTACAGGGAAGGAGGTTCCTAACTCTGGGACGATGGCGTAACCCTGAAATACCACAGCTTTCCTGCCACACTCGGAAGCCTCTCAAGTTTTCTCCCTAAGGTCAGGTCTTCACACGTGGTGCTGTATCATTGCCAATATACGTGACAGGAACATCTATAGAGTCAGGCAAAGCAGCCTGTGTTGGCTGACAGAGAACTGCTGGGGAGCCACTACAGGAAAAAGAAAGGTTAAAGACGTGGCTGCAGACAAGTAAGACTAACAACACATATTTACGAGGTGGACCCATGCACACGGATCCGCAGGCGTCCCCAGGTGTCAGGTTAATTTTTCTCAAACATTCAATTGTTCACAGTCCTCCATTCTTCCAGTGATTATTTATTTAGGCTTCCGCTATTTGTATCTGACCATCTGATACTGAATACTGATAGGAAAAACAAAATGAGAAAACAGTTTATTGCCTTCAGAACTATTTGGTGAGTATAATTCACCGAGTTACGTTACTAAAAATAAATAGAACTTTGAGCAGCTAACAGTCTGAATGGCTCCAGGCTCTTTGTTGTGACCCGTTTCTATTTCACCTCGTGTTTTCCAAAGTTGTTTCTTGGGTTTGTAGCTGCAGTCCAGGGAAAGATACAATTGCCAGCCACCCTGGACTGGTTCGGACCCTGCTGCCTGCACCAGTGGGTCAGAAAATGTCCCAAGGCCACCTGCAGCTTTATTGTAATGCCAAGAGCTGCAGAGAGCTACCCTAACCTCCTGCCCTAACATGAGGCGCTGCTGGGGCGTGTTCCGGACGTGCACTTCACGTCCCCTGAAGCACAAGGCTCCATTTGGCCTTGCCGGGGAAGCCATGGCTCTGGAGGCGAGTCATCACGCCTCCTCCTCTGCTGCTCATCGACGACTGTGTGTGCCTCCTCTTTCCAGCACATTCCTTCACTGAGCTGGCCAGGAAGGGGCCCACAGTTTTGAGTGGGTGACAATATCGAGAAAAATAAGGCTGTTATTCTTTGAAAGAAAGAAAAGCTTTATAGGCCTGACCAGGAAAGCTGATTAATGCGTTCCTCCTGGGACTTATCAGTGTGCGTTGTCGCCATGTTCTGTGTAGCCTATCTTCCTTCCTCTCTGGATGGCCAGTTTCCCTGGTTCAGAGTGTAGGCCTTCTTTATCTCCATAACCAGCCACCACTATCACAATCACTTCAGTCAGTTGCCCTGTGGTGGTGCCAATCGCTACCAACTCCACTATCTGTATTTATAAAGCAGGGTGATGAAAGACTTAGCTTACGACATCACTCAGCTGTCCTTATACTGTGCTTCGTGAAATCAAGTTCCTTCAAGTTCAAGTGCCAGGAAAAGTTTTGCAGTCTCTCCTTATAGACAATGTCAATCATATAAATAAAAATGTTTTTAGTATTGCTTTGGCTTTCCAAGGAGTCAAGAGCCAGATCTGTGGCTCAACTTTATGAGTCTGTATAGCCTGAACATTTCTGCTACAAATTCCCACTGATCTGAGCCTTCCATCCTGATTTACATTTCTTCTTTTTTTTCCCATACAAATGTACGGAATCTTAGAGGTTATCTCAAGTATTTTCCATTATAAAGACATTTTAATAATGTTAATTATTTTATATTTCACTATGACCTTATATTTTATTAATATGTAATAGCTGTACATGTTTTGGGGGTACAGTGTGATATATCATTTACATAGCATGCACTGATCAAATCCTGGTAACCAGCATTTCTACATGAAACAAAGTAAATTACAAATTTCCAGTGCCTAGCTGCATTATTTCATATTAAGTTCTCCAAGAGATAACCCTACAAATCTTTTTAAAAGTATTTATTCTTTTTGGAAAGGGGGTGGGAGGAGAGAGAGAGAGAATATCTTCCATTTTCTGGTTCACTCCCCCAGTGCCTACAACACCCAAAGGCTGGGCCAGGCCAAAGCCAAGAGCTCAGAACTGAACCAGATCTCCCATGTGGGTGGCAGGGACCCAAGCTCCTGAGCCATTACCTGCTGCTTCCAGGGTTCACGTTACCAGGAAGCTGGGGAGACACGGGGATGGGACTCCGACCCAGGCACTCAGACACGGGATGTGTGTCTTCTGAGTGGGGTCTCAACCACTGCTCCAAACCCTACAAATCTTGACAAAGTAGAGTCGCGTTTCTTGGTCATATTATTTCCCTGACTAGGAGCCTTCCATCTGGTTATCCAAGAGACGCGGGCTCCTTCTTGCAGGATCTCAGAGACATTTGCATTCTGATAGTATATGGAGATGAGACAGGGACAGGCCCTTCCACGTCCACTCATGTTTCACTCCCAAGAAACTAGACACTAGTGTCCCTGGACATTGGGGGTGCAGGGAAATCCAGGTCCCGGGCGAGCAGCAGCCCCCCAGAACCCAGCTCTGCTCTATAATGGGGAAGGGACACACATCTCTGTGAGTACACAGCCAACTCTGTCCAAAGCATTTGTCGGAAGATTTAAAGGGATTGTTAACCAGCTAGGCCATCCCTGTTTGGTGGAGGAGCCATGCTACATACACCTGCCGTGGACCTTGCATTAGTGCTATGTAACAAGCATATATGGTGTTCACGTGGTGGTGTCTATAGGTTGAACTGCTTACTGAAGTATACTGAAGGCAAGTGTCTTGTCTGACCTCAAACTGCCTGCCCAGGTTTCTCAGTCATGGCTCGTAAGCCGACAGAAGGCCTTGGTTAATGGCTGGCACCAGCCTTTCAATGAAGGACTCTAGCCTGTAGGCTGAGCAGATGGCAGAGGGACCGGGGCTGCACGCACCGTGAGCACAGTTGATGGTGTAGTAGCAGGGGCCCTACAAAAGGTGCTTTGATTCCTCCTTCTCCAGTAGAGAGAACAGCGACAAGTGCCTGAGGCCCATCAGCAGAGCTGGGCCAAAGAACACCACATGATGATGAGAGAGCAATCAAGAGCTTAAAGCCCCAGGGCTGCAGCAACGTAACAGCAAAGTTGCTACCTCAAAATAGCTTGCATTTTCTATCGCAGGTCAGCTTCCAGATGCACACAGGTCCAGGCCTGCCTAGCTGCACCCCTGGCCTCTACAAGATCCCAAATCCTTCTCTTAACACAGCCTCCCTTCCTAAATATCCCACTGATTTAAATGAGGATACTATCAAAGGCAGCCCATCCTACTTGGTCCCATCGATATTCGCTTTAGAAATATCCTGCCCAAACACATAGTGAGTGGAAGCAGTGCTACACCGTGACTTCCCTCGTTTTCTAAGAGAGACCTAGTTTGTGCCCACTGGACCCATCTCCACATTCACAACACTCCCCTTCACTCTCAAAGTGTCCTGGGCATGGGGCAGCAAATTGCAAATTGGAAAGTCAATTTATTATCAGTCTCAAACCCAAGAACAGAACCTCATTCCGCCGACTCAGAAGTCACTGCTCCTCCCGTGACATCAAGTTATTTCCCATCCTAACCAAACGGCAGCATCAAGTGGGCGGGGTGGTTGCTGGGCACAGCGCCCCCTCAGCCTTCTGGGTTCCTAGACGTTCATAGAGGAGATTCGGTCAGAGCTGGATGGAGCCCGGATCATGCCTGCCTAAGAACTGGGATAACGTAAGCAGATCTGGAAGGCTGCCCCTCCTGTAACCTCAGGGTAAGCGCTAACATTCATCCCGAGTTTGGAAACCTTGTCACTTCAATTCACATCTAAATTGAAATAAAGTCCAGAGATCCTCCCCAGCCCCACGAACCCACTGCTGTTACTCAGCTTAGGCCGTTCTCTGCAGAGCTACCCAACTGCCCGTCTCACAACACATCAGTCACCACTGAGAAGGTCTGTTCACGACCCACTGTCCCCGCTAACGTCGTGTAAGGCCAAGCATGGCTTATTTTTCTTTCCCCAGTCAGCCATGCAGATAACTCAGCATCATTAAGAACCAGGTGCTATACGCAAACAAGAAAGAAGCGAACAGCCCGGGAGGAACTTGGAGAATCTGACTGCAATGAACTGGAGGCTGAACCTAGGCTGGGAGGGGGCAGCAAGGAACGTTCTCTGGTTCCCAACACTTCCCCGCCACCCCTCACTGGTGTCCCTGGTCTGGTGTCCTCGTGCACGCTTCCTCTCTCCATCTGTGGGTCTTCCGGGAGCACGCAGCTCCCCAGGAAGCAGGGGGAGACCGCCTTCCAGAAATGGCAATAAGGCGCCACTCCAGGCTCGGCCTCTGTTGGAGGGAGACACAGTTCCGGAGATTTCTATGCGCGGCACCTTCGTTCCAATTGTTTTTCAAGGACAGAAATGTATCTTCACACTTCTGTCATTTTATTTATGGACTGTAAATCCTTACTTAATGGAAACACTCCAAGACTTCAAACTCCTAAATCAGCCTGGTGAGTCTCCAACCCTGGGAGTTCAGTTCAGGGAGAGCCTCTTCAAAAAGACTACGCTCCTGCTAAGAATGCATTTTGGAGTCCACACGCCTTAAACAACGGTGAGACAGTCTCTCGGGGCAGCTGCTCTGAGGCCCCTAAGAAACCACCATTGATTATAGAGGACTATCCCACTTCTCTATCAGGGCCTTGTGAAGTCGGATATGGAAGCAAACTTTTAAAAGGCAGAGAGATGACTCCTCAGGAAATCCATTTGCAATCGCCAGTGTCACCTCCACTCTTAACAGTATGTCCCATTGTTTGTGGGCCACTGACCCCTCGGGGCGGCTGGTATCTCCAGGAACTGCCTGCCAACTGCGGCTGATGACGTCATTTCACTACGGCCAGCCTGAGTGTAGCCAGCTGGTAGCCCGCGTCAGCCAATGCAAATATTCCACTATTGGGTCAAACAGCTCCACGGGCAACCACAGGTCTCAGGCATGTGCATTTGAGTAAGGTTTGTTCCATAATGAAGACAAAACAAAACACAGAGCTCCCCAGTGTGCGGTGGCGGCTGTGTCGCACAGTCTCCAGCAGCCTCATGCAATGGCGTTCTCAGCAGGGTGCCCTATCTGCACCCTCCCTGTGCCATCCTCTGTGCTCTCGGATGAGACGTCCCTCTCAGATAGCCCTGTGCAAACACAAACTGCTGTCCCAGCTGCCTGGGGGACTGTCTTCATCAGCCACTAGCGATCCAGCTCTGGATAAAAAATTCCCAGCCTGGCTTGGGCCTGCTCGCCAAGGGGGAATCAAGGAACTCAGTGATGTCCCAGGACATAAAGAGGGAAGCACGCTCTCGGTTCCTTTGGCCTGGGCATCAAGAATGCTGCAGGGGAAACGCGCTCACATGCAACAAAGTCACCATCAGGAGCACACGGACCACAGCACAGGGCACTGCTGAGGGCACCTAGGAGGAGATCTGTCACAGCAGGATTGCTCCGACAGGAAAACCGGACTGCAGAACCAGTGAGCCGTTGGCTACTCCAAGACACTCAGCCAGGAGCCAACCAGAGCACGCCGTTACTCTGTGCCTCCACAGCCCTGAGAGGTGACGACGGGGCAGCCTGAGCCAGGCTAACCACGCCCACACCATCCCAGAGCCGGGTCTCAGAGCTGTCGTCTTGTATCAAGGGTGGATTTATATCCAATACTCTACTGTTGTCTGACTTTTTAACTCATTACCCAATTTTATCTCATTATTATTATTTATCTAATTACTGGAGAATTAGAATTGCAGGTAATTAGTGAATACAAATAGATGTCAAAGGGACGCAGTGTTGAGTGGCTGAACCAAGCTACCAAACACGCCCGTCCCCTCAAATGCCCATCATTTCTTCCTCATCACTGAAATGTTCTCCCCTTGAGCGACCTCTTCCCTTCCTGTCTCCAGCTGCCGACAGCCGCTATCCTGTTCTCCGCACTCATTGATATTCACCTCTTTGAACTTCCCAACTGACAGCATGGTCTCTCTCTTTCTGTGCCTGCAGATTAATCCATTTTGCAGCAAATGATGTAATTTCCCTCTTTTTAAAGCCAAATCATATCTCATTTTCTCTCTATATATATACACATATAAATGGATATAGAAAGGACAAATATATATATATATGTCATCTTTTCTATATCCATTCATTGGTTGATAGTAATTTATGATGATTCTGTAGTTGATTCTATAACTTGTTTGTCGTGAATACTGCCATCATCATGGAAGTGCGCATCTTTCTTCCACAGACTGATTTCAAATCCATTTGGATATATATCCAGAAGCACTACTGTTGGATCATATGGTAGTCCTATTTTTAATTTTTTTGAGAAGCTTCCGTACTGTTTTCCATAACCAACCTGTTAATTTACATCCTAGTGAACATGATACTAGATTGTTTTTTCTCTACATCTTTGCCAACACTTACTATTTTTGATCTTTTTAATAATAACCATTCTACCAGGCATGGAGGACATCTCGCTGTGGTTTAAAATTGCACTTTCCTAATGGTGCGTAATGCTGAGAATGTCTTTCTCCCCCAGGAAAATGGCAGCCCCTTCAACAGAATGTCGGGAAAACAGTATCTGCATACATCAGATTCAAATTGAACCTTTAGGCCGGCGCGCGGCTCAATAGGCTAATCCTCCACCTGCGGGGCCAGCACCCCGGGTTCTAGTCCTAGTCAGGGTGCCGGTTCTGTCCCGGTTGCCCGTCTTCCAGGCCAGCTCTCTGCTGTGGCCCGGGAGTGCAGTGGAGGATGGCCCAAGTGCTTGGACCCTGCACCCCATGGGAGACCAGGAGAAGTACTTGGCTCCTGCCATCGGATCAGCGCGGTGCACTGGCTGCGGCAGCCATTGGAGGGTGAACCAACGGCAAAAGAAGACCTTTCTCTCTGTCTCTCTCTCTCACTGTCCACTCTGCCTGTCAAAAAAATAAAAAATAAAATAAATAAAAAACAAATTGAACCTTTAACTCACACCACACCCAACAGCCAACTCAAAATGGGTTAAAGACCCAAAAATAAAACCTGGAGCTGTCCAACTACTAGAAGGAAACATAGGAGGGAAACCATGACACCAACCTGAACAACGTATTTGACCTCAAAGGCTTGGACATATGGGATTAGATCAGGCACGGAAGCCTCTGCACAGCCTGAACAAACAGTAACAGGGGCTGAGCAGCCTACAAATAGGTCAAACAGTGCAAGTCACCCATCAGATCGGGGTGAGATGCAACCCACAGATAAAGCGCTCCCAACAGCTCAGCACCAGCAAACACCGGAATGAAGGCAGAAATGGTGCCGAGGGCGGGACACTGGTGTAAGAAATGGCTGAAGACAGGGAAGCACCTGTGGGTGGTGGCTGAGACAGCACCGGTGTGGATGCTCAAAGCACCCCGTGCCTCCGTGAGCTGAGCGAGAAGGGCGACTCTGGGCAAGACTCAGAGGGGACACAGGCTGCTCCTAAAGGATTGCCTGGGTGACTGGGACCCGAAAGCCGGCCCACAGAGGATCAGGGCTATGGGCGATTCTGACATCTCGCAGGGAAAGTTAGATGAGGTACCAGACACTGGTGGAAGGCCGACCCCTGGGCTGAAGTCGCGGAGGAGTGGCTGAGATGGCCACGTGCTCCGTGGGAAGCAGAACCAACCCCTCAGCTGCAGGACTGTGAGCTTCTCTCAGCTGCTTATAGGAAAGGGTGAGAAGAGACCAGCTATGTGGAGCAGAAAGTCAGAGAAGCAGAACACAAAGACTGGGAAAATTCTGTGCCTGGCATAGAAAGATTACAATGCAGTGTGGCCAAGGACCTCGTGGTAAGGGGCTCAGCTTGGACAGAAGGG
The DNA here is from genome assembly GCF_051225735.1 of Oryctolagus cuniculus. NCBI lineage: Eukaryota > Metazoa > Chordata > Mammalia > Lagomorpha > Leporidae > Oryctolagus > Oryctolagus cuniculus. The sequence goes on along the minus strand of NC_142880.1, from coordinate 5,824,952 downwards.
GCAGAGCAGTTTCAAAGGAAGGGCCCAGTGTATCTACAGGACCTTGTGGATTGATGCCCAAAGCCATCTCAGGCATCTCCTCCTCAAATATGACCACCAAAATCATCAGCCCCCTCAGCGTGGCTGCAGCAGGCCCAGGTGTGGCTCAGGCCCTGCACTGGATGGTACAAGCCGTAACCCTCACTGTTATCCACACGGTGCCAGCTCTGCCGAGTGCAAGACTGTGCAAGTATGGCTACTGCCACCTAGATTTCAGGATAGCCTCAGAGAGTCTTGGGGCCTAGGCAGATGGCCATCACAGGAGTGGGGACACTCCTGAGAATCCCTCCATGGCAATGCTTAGCAAAGCTGTGGGACAGGATACCCACTAACCCCCAGACCCTTAGTGCCACCAGCACACAGCGCCAGCCTGAGAGAGCCACAAGGTCTTAGCTCCAACCCATGGGAGCTGTGGCATGGACTGTGCCCAGCAAAGCCACGGGCGTTAGGTTCCTGGGAGCCTTGGGATCCCAACCCCCGCTCCAATGTGTCCAGAGGTCAAGATATAGAGACAAAGAAAACTTTTTCAGCCCTAGGATTTCATGTTGTAATAGAAATGTCTGTCCTATGCCTTTCCTATCACGGCACATAGAAAACTTGTTTTTTATTCCACGGGTTCACAGCCAGAGAACATTTTGCCTCTGATGAATACGTGTTTGAGTTTCACTCATCTCTGATTCAGATGATATCTAGATGAGAGGCTAAGCTAAGTATTTAGATTTTTGAGTTGAAATGATTTAATGAATATATTTTCACGTGCTGAACACAGTTTAAAATACATTACGTTTTGGTGATTACTGACTTTTCTATCTAGAAAGTATAACTACAGCCTCAAAAAACCTCTCACCCAAAGAAATGAAGGTACTCAGAGATCTGGCATCCCAGCTGCTTGGGTCTTGACAGCTCCTTGAGGTGGGGCTGGCATTCTCCCCACTAGGCACAAGGACACGAGTCAAGTTAGTTAAATGTGAACAGATGAACTGGAGCTTGACAAACTGAAACAGAAACCCTCAGGAGGCTGGACCACCGTATTCTTAGTCTGCAGAAGTCATAGAGGGACATCCAGAGGTAGGCTGGGCCAGGTGTTCGATACAGTGGATATGATGCCTAGATCCCACACTGGCGTGCCTAGGTTCTAGTCCCAGCTCTGCTCCTAATTCCAGCTTCTGGTAATGAGGACCCTGAGAGATAGCAGATGATGGCTCAAATAGTCTGCCTTCCGCCTCTTCCCCTCGGGGAGGCGCTACCACCATCTCCTGTGCAGGATGCAGGATCCAGACACCGACCCACAGGCGGAGAGCAGCCGTCAGCTCCCTGAGCCTGCGGGCACCCTCAGCTTCAATTTCCCTGCCCCAGACTGTGAGAAATTCATTTCTGCTGTTTACCAACTCCCCAACCTGAAGTACTTTTGTTATACAAGCCCAAGTGGGCTGAGACACACATGCGATGCAGAGTCAAATCAGAAAAGATGCAAGCAATTGAAACTGTTCCCCCAAACCTAACGTCACACTTGGGGCTTTGGTAGAGCCATCTGCTGCGAGTTCACGTGAGTCACTCTTCTCCCCTACCAGCTTAGCTGATGTACTGGATTCACTTGACTAACCCCTGTATTTTGTCTTTTCCTTCTCCACTGAAGTTCTGTTTTTGTTTAGTTTTAACGATTTTGAAGACAACATAAGTTTGTAAACAGGGGCAGTAGATTATAGGAAGAAAAATATGTAACAACAACGTAAAATAAAGAAATTCCTTCATGTAATCCCTGTGGGATGATCATATCCTGGAAGGGTATGGACAGAGGAATCTGCATCAGCTAAGAACGCATGAGGTGGCAGAAACGCTAACTGCCAACCTACGGTCACTCCTGCTTTCTCTTCTTGCACATATTTTACTGCCTTCCTTGCAGATAAATGTGGCAAAGAAAATGCAAACAGAACATGCTGAGTGGGATTTCTGATGAAGCATTTTGTCCACTAGTGCCCCCCTCCCCACACCCATCCTTCTTCCTGGGAGTGAAAATTGTCACAGGGTCTCCAGCAGCCATCTTGGACTCATGAGGAGAAAGCAAACAGAACCTTAGAGATGGAGGCCATGATGTGCTAGAGGCCCTGAACCCAGCCAGAAAACACCCATCTGGACATCTGATAACTTGGGAGAATCATCTTTGGTGTGATGAAGCCGCCTCTGAATATTCCATTCCTGCCAGTGAACTTAAACCCTACTGACACTTTTGATAATGGAAACAATTTTCAGTCATCAAACCCCAGTGGGAGGCCGGCGCCGCGGCTCACTAGGCTAATCCTCCGCCTAGCGGCGCCGGCACACCGGGTTCTAGTCCCGGTCGGGGCGCCGGATTCTGTCCCGGTTGCCCCTCTTCCACGCCAGCCCTCTGCTGTGGCCAGGGAGTGCAGTGGAGGCTGGCCCAGGTGCTTGGGCCCTGCACCCCATGGGAGACCAGGAAAAGCACCTGGCTCCTGGCTCCTGCCATCGGTTCAGCGCGGTGCGCAGGCCGCAGTGCGCTGTCCGCGGCGGCCATTGGAGGGTGAACCAACGGCAAAAGGAAGACCTTTCTCTCTGTCTCTCTCTCTCACTGTCCACTCTGCCTGTCAAAAAAAAAAAAAAAAAAACCCAGTGGGCAACCTTGAAGTCAAAGTTTCACTCTTAATCAGAATCAACCAACGATAATTGCATAACTACCTTAATGGAGAGCAGAATTTCTGACGAATATGCAAAAGGCATACTAGAGGTGCTACATGAAGACGTGTATACATTTGGAAATAGTTATGGGTAAGGATAAAGCTAGAATTGAGAAATTAGCTTTGTGGGGCAATCATGAGAGATCTTTGGAATGATGGGCTGATTTTGTGAGCTGACCAACCAGAAGAGGCAACCCCAGTTGTAGGTTATAGGACAATGTGTAGCTTCTGTTCTGGTAGTTCAAACTAAAATTGTTCGTGGTTTGAGGAACATAAATGAAATCACAGTGTTAGGTTATGTAGTGTTCATTTACTAGTTCTCATGGATCCTTATGACCAACAAATGAGGACTTTTTTATATGTTTTAAAAAGACAGCTCAAAAATGATTTTTTTACACATCCACAATAATTGGGACCTATTAGAATATCATATTTTCAATGTTAAAGATCCTCAAATCTTATATTAAGAAGTCTTCTGTTTATTTTATCTAATCTATCTGAACAGTGAGAACCAAACCCTTAGGGTTAACACTCACCAAAACAAACCTATGTTAGAACTTTTATTCAATAATCTTGATTTAGTACTTCAATCTTTTATGCCAAAATTTTCCTTAGTGGGCCATTTTCTTTTTCATTTTTAAGCCTTTTCAAGTCAGTCAAAAATATAGCAATATAAAAAACAACTGTATTAAACCATAGAATTAGTTTCAAAACAATTAATTCCAGCAGCCACACAGGAGGCAATGGTAGTTTCCTTCTGAACATTTTCAAAGGGCTTTGGATGTAGTAAAAGCTTGTTAAACCTAACCGGCAACTCCGCACTTCACCTACTATTGTTGCCTATATAGAACTGGAAAATTTAGGTCAAATCATCAGCAACTGAGTCCCTGAGCAAAATAACGTATCTGGAGCAAAAAAGAGTTGCTACAGCATGAGTCTTGCATTTTTTTCTCATTAAATAGGAAATAAATGAGAAGAGGGAGGATTGTTGTTTTAAGAAACTGCTAACATTAATAAGAGATTTCTCATTTTCACCCATACAAAGGACTTCAAAAAACTAACGGGAGATGGAATTAAAAGATAATGAACCTTTTCCATGAACTTTTTGAAGACCCCTTAGCACATGCTCTAGGCATTGTGCGAAGGAGTGTATTTTTTTAAAGTATGTTACTTCAGCATTCTTTAAAGATAGGTACAGTTATTAACATCTTAATTTGACCATCAGGACAAGCAACCAAGGCTCGGAAATCCTTTGTATTTCCCCAAAGCCACATGGGTAGCAGACACGTCAGAAGGAAGACCTGAGTCCCGGCCGCCTGACCCCAAGTCCAAGACCTCACTACATGAGAGATACCACTTAGACTTGAGTCAACATGTGTTATACTGGGAAGTAGGTTTACATTTTCCAAAAATTATACATGGTTCTTAAATAAATGAAGAGTGTAGGCTCAGTTCACACACTTCTTAAACTTTAGACTAAATGATAACTCAAAATTGGTTCATATTTTGAGGTGGTACTGAATGAGCGGGAACATTCTAGTCTCCCCAGGAAACACAGCTTTCATCGTGAACAAGTCACACCATCCACCTGGCAGCCAAGGTAACACAGAATAGAAGATACAGCCACTATTGTATTTCTCTTTCTGTTTCCCTTTCTTTCTTCCCTAGTTTGCAACACTGAAACCTTAGTCAGTCTTCTTACAACACAGCAAGACCACAAAACTAATGTTTCATACCCTAACCCACAGCAGTTCTCAAACCCAACAACTAAATTCCTAATTGTTTACCTCCTTACTCAGGACAACTTATCTTGCTCTAAATTTGGAACAAGTTTTCCACTGCACAGTCATGAGTATGTAAGTAGTGGGCAGTGTAGCGACACAGGAGCACTGCTCAGATTCGAACCAGAGCTTTAGCTATTAAGTAGCTTTTTAACCTTGGGAAGTCCCTAATTTCTCTGAGTCTAAATTTTTTATCTACCAAGTGAAGCCATTTGACTACATGAATTCTACACCCTCTAGCACAAAGATTCTGTCCTCTTTGGAATTTCATGTAAATAAATTTTCAAGTATCAGTAATAGGCAGAAAATTATTTCATCGCACATTTTCCCCACCCTTTTGTTAACTGCCACCGTCTTCTTAATGATGCGTTGTGACACAAGCCCTATCCACACATCCCACAATGCCCTTCCCCATCCCTCCGCACAGCCATTGCCCAACTATTCTGTGCGGAGGCTCAGTTCTGGGACTAGGCTGGCCTGCGGTTGGATGTGGGCAGCACTACCCCAGAGGGAGGACACTGAAGGCATTTTTAAGATTTCAGTAAGGCTGAGTAAGGGTGAAGCGGGATACATGGAACTTCAGCAAGGTATTTATAGTCGAGAGAAGCACATTTTCTCACAGAGTTGAGGCCAATCTGCAGCAGAGTAGACAGGACATAACTCACATAGCTGCTAAGACTTTTTAAGATGAGAAAGGAGGGTTTATAGGGCAAATGTAGACATCACCATGCTTCCCGAGTCAGTCAGTTCCCTCTCGGGGATCAGAGAAGGGCTGCATCACTGAGTTCCCATTGGAAAATAAAGTGCAACTCCCATGATCAAATAGGCATTCATGAAGAGACATCTGACCAAGAGGTAGACAGGGCTACAGGGACCAACAGGATGTTAGAACCCCTTCAGCAGCTGCGACCACAGGAAGCCATTACCATGGCCAAGATTGAAAGGGCAAGAGAACAATGAACATTGAAAAGCCTCCTGCAAGGAATGGTCAGGGACAAGGGCTCCTCTGGCGGAGGAAAGTGGTGCACCCAAAGCCAGAAACCACAAGCCAGGCAGGCAGCACGCAAGAGAAGGAATGCCCCATTCTCTCTCTTGCCACCCTCCCATCTCCCGTTGCTGTGATTGGCCAAGGCCACTCATCAGGGAGCCCAGGGGAGAGTATGCCTGCCTAGGGCCAGGGTCTTGAGGCCCTGAGCTGGGTAGACAAGAAGAGATAGCCCGGGCCTGGCTGAGGGAGGCGGCTCGCATGCTGACAAAAACTGGCACTGAGACCAAGGTTCCCCAACAAGATTGAGCGCAACTGGGCTGCTTTTCTAATGCAGAACCGAGTACGAGCAAATGACGTGATTCATAAGACGGTCCGCTCTTGCCCAGTGATTTCTGGAGCCATGCAATTGTCTTCTGGTACATTTTCATGTTTGCCCGTACTCAGCTGTGAAATGAGGAACTGTTTTAATGCGCTCTGATTCTTGTTTTAACTGATACTTCACAACAGGTTCTTATTAACCACTGTCGAGAACTGGCAGTCACTGGACAAATCGGCCCACTCTCTGTACATGAGAATCTCTCCTTAAGCTTAAAATGTGAAGCAGGGTGAACTGTCTTCTGTCTTCACATTCCGGGAAGCCTTCACAGTTAGCAATTCTGACTTTAAAGCTTAAGTAAAGAGTAAGAGAACCTCTACGTAACATATAGAGTGGACACTAATAGCGAGTTTCTATTTGTTCTTCTTGCAGCATTCATTACACCTTTAGGAGAAAAGTACTGAACACACGGACAGCCTTGTCGCTTAGGAGGTGTCAGCTCCCAGGGAAGCTCTGCGGAGGCCACACTGTCCTTCCTAAGCGCCATGGTTTCAGTCATTCTGAAACAAGACATGGGAGGGTGGACAGACTGAGAATAAAATGAATTCCAGAGTGTTCTAACTCTGGGCAGTTTATAAACCCATTGGAGCTTGCTGTTAACGTGTGGCTTGGCAAACTCACTCTTGGTCTGAGCTACAAGTTTGGCTGTTTTCTATCTCTCTGTAGCCTTTAAGATTTTGGGATTGGACCAGAGCTGTCAGCTTAGTTTAGTCAAACAGAATCCAGCTCCTTCCTCCACGCCTATAGTCTCTTATAGGGAAATAAGCCATAATTTAAAGTGTATATATTTAAATGTACATATCTAGAATTGTGAAAGTACAAGAAACGTGGAGAGCATAGTGAGACTTTAAAATCTCCAGTGGATCACAGAGCAGACATACTTGATGCAAGAATTCGCCATTTCTTCCCTTCCTTTGCACTATCATGGAAATTTACTTGGACATAATAAATCAATAGAGACCATTTGAAAGGACAGAAAAATATTTACACTTCTTCATTTATCATTTTGTGACTCAGTCTTGCTAGCACCACTTGAGCTAAATGGCTTTCAAGGTAGTAGCACAGAAACACAGAGAGACATGGAAGCAAGCACACAGACGTCCGAACATGCGCACTCTCCAGCAGCTGAGGACGCACTGAGGGTAAACACAGGACTCCGGCGCTTGCCACCTCGCAGGAGCGAGACGGAAGACCCGACACCCCCAGGGACAGGAGGGATGAGGACACATATCCGAGGGCTATCTCAGGATGAAACCAAGGGAGGCACAGGAGCTGCCAGGGCTGGGCTCCGGAGGACAAAGAGGAGTTCTCTTGGTAAACAGAGGAAAACAGTGTGGCACAAAGACGTGAGTATCTCCAGGGAGCGATTCTGCTGCCAACATCGCAGTCTGCACAGGGAGGGACTTCCACAGAGCAGGAGTAGCCGGGGGTCCCTCGCTTGGCTGGGAAGGGGGAGATTTACCTGTCAAACTATCGTTAGAAAGCACTCATTTTTTCAATTTCATCTTTGTTCTAAACTGCATGAGTAACTCAATCTTGAAGAAGGCTCAAGTGTTTCAGAATGTCTGAGGGAAAAGGTACAAATCTATTTTGTGTAACCTGTCATGTTTGAAAGCTCATTTTTTAAAAAGATTTGTTTATTTATTTGAAAGCCAGAGTTACACAGAGAGGAGAGGGAGAGGGAGAGGGAGAGGGAGAGGGAGAGGGAGAGGGAGAGGGAGAGGGAGAGGGAGAGGGAGAGGGAGAGGAGAAGAGAAGTGAAGAGAGAGCATTTTATAACCAAATTTCAAGAAATTCCATAGATCTGTTTTGCAAGAATAAAGTATCATGTTGTATCAGGGTTTTGTAATTTAGAAAGTAAGTTGGTTTTCATTTAAAATCATCGGCAACATTGCCAACAATGATAAAAGAGACCCCAAATAGAAAGTCTTTATTCTCGGATTACTCAACGCTCTCTCCTTCCCTTCCAACTCTCGTGCGGAGATAAAACTTCCACTCTCGCTCCCAACTCTGCTTGGTTTCAGTCCCCGAAACCAACTTGATTTGGCTTTCAACTCTTTCTTGGTTTTTATCCCACACTAATGAGGGATGAAAGCAGAAGGGAGAGTTGAGGCGATTTTCCCAACAGCCTGAAGAGGCTATTCAAACGGCCTTGGTGCCTCTCGGGGCAACTTGAGGCCGTCTGAAGAATTTAAGTATAAATAAGCAATTTTCACATAGCAACAAGCTTGCTGTGGAAACTAAATGAGTCACATAACTGCCTGTGGTCATGTATAAATTTGTTCTTATCTTTCTTTGTCCTTTGTCTAAAACAGAGGTCAGTAAACTTCTTCTTAAAGAGCCAGATACTACACGTGGCCGTGGGTCTTAGCATCTCGGTCCCAACAGCACAGCTCTACCCTGGAAAGACAAAAATAGCTGGAGACACTAGGTGAACCAATGCATGTGCCAGTGTTCCAATAAAACTTTATTTGTAAAAACTGGGCTAGCCTGCCAGCTCCATCTAACCCCTACAGTGAGCAAGAAAATCAAAGAGCTACGGACTGAGGTCACGTCTTTGCGTTTCTAGGACATCCTTTCTCCTAATGACTTAACCACTGCATTTTGGTGGCTCAAAATATATGGAAAAAGAAGAGAAGCCTCTGAGGTACATACAGAAATAGGCACACGATTTTCAAACACTTCCAGAACTGGGAACACAACTGAAAGTAACAAGGAGCTCTCTGCCCTGCTGTATCTTCCAAGTTCAGCTTTACCGTGTGTCTTCTGAGCTTCAGAAGGTCAAGAAAATCGCCGATCTGTGTTAAGGAGGGCAGTGCTGAACGTGGGCATGCATAAAAATGTAAATGGTCAGCGGCCATGAGGATGACGGGTAAGTTACACTCATTCTAAAGTGAGTATTCCCTTGACCTAAATGGGTACATCCCAGTCTTAGAGTGCTCAGTGTGCTGTAACCCACTCCACAGGACACCGCACCACCCCAAGGCTGACCGACAGGAACCTGCTGTGGTCACTCAGCCGTTCCTCCCTCTCCGCTACGTCCACCAGCTCGTGTGAGGTTCTCACAAGGTCTGTGAGCTCTGAAATCCCAAGTGGAAACTATTAGATCAACGTTTCTCAGAGCAGTGCCCATCACCTCCAACAGCCCCACACAGAAATCCAGAGCCCAGAGTGACAGAAATCACACCAAGCACTTCCTTCATGAACGTTCTGAAGTCCTACTGTCCTACAGGGAATTCTCAGAAACGCAATAAGAAAACAAACAACGTGATTTGTTTTTAAATGGGATATTTTCTGAACAGAAGTCTCACCAGAGAAGACATACGGGTAAAAAATAATCGCATGAATAAATTAAAAAAAATAATCCCACGAGGTCATGTTCATGATCACTAGTCAGCAGTTCCAACAGTGATGAGGGAGGAACACACAGAATGGCTCGGAGCAGGGGAAACTGCGTGAAGCATACACAGAGATTCTGTGACTGTCTTTGCAAAGCTTCTGTAAATGAAATGATTGCAAATGAAAGGGTGCCCTTAAAAAAAAAATCCCAGTGGCCTGGGTCCATTTTTCATTGCTAAACCCCCAGTAGCCAATGTCACGGATTCCAGCAGAGAGCACATCAGGTCAAAGAAAGAAGCGGAGGGATGGCTCACTGTGGCCTCTGTGCTCCGTCTCGGAGCCCTAGGGGCTCTGGGTGATGACCCAGCTAGTTCACACCTGCAAGCTTCGGCAGTTACACCTTGCATCCCACACACAGCAGATTTTTCTTGGTTTGCTTTCTGTAGTATCTCCCACACCAGGTGTTGAGTATGAGAGAACAGAGAAGGCCAGGGGGTTCACGGGAAATGAACTACGTGGGAAATTAACGTGATCTCCTTGTCGTTTGGTTTTGGTTTATTATTGTGCCCAGCGATGGAGCACAGGTAAGTAAATAGCAGTTATTTCTGTGCCTGCATTAATGACTGCTTCCACTCGCACTCGTGGACAATTTTTCCTTTCATTTAAGACAATTCTAAGACCCTCCTCCCTACCTCACCAATCCCAGGAAGAAGTTGAAGTTGAAGTAGATCTCTTTCACTGGGCCTTGGCAAGTTCACCTCCTAAACAATGATTCTTTGAGAAAAATTAAATGTTAAAAAATGGCTTTGGATTCTGACTTGAACTAGAGTTAAAAACCCTTGTCAGGTGTGCTCATACAGCCACGTGACACCTGGTGTGCTCATATACAGCCACATGACACCTGGTGTGTTCAGCCATGTGACATCTGGCATGCTGACATATAGTCACGTGACACCTGGTGTGCTCAGCCATGTGACATCTGGCATGTGACATATAGTCACGTGACACTTGGTGTGTTCACATACAGCCACATAGCACCTGAGGCTTTTCTCAGAAAGCACTGGCCTACACAGCCTTGAATTCAGGTCATGATTCTATCATGTGAACTCAAAACAGCCAAAAATATGACAAGTTCCTCCACTCATCTCCACATACAACCACCTTTCAAGGAAGCCAAATTCAACCTTTTATTGGCTGATGAACCACCCATCAAAAGCCACATTTCCGCATCTGCATCAACTGCAGACCTGTGTGAAGTGACTGCAGTCAATGCTACAATGGATGCGTCTCCACAGGAGACAAGCACAGAGCCAATCATTTCTGCTTTGCTGAACTAGTTAGGCTTTCTCAGGGCAAAAATGGGATGCATCTTACTCTTCTCAGTGTTAGTTATTCCAGCTCTGAGAAGGACATTATCCCCAGGAACAATGCTTTCAGGATCCGAAGGGTAAAAGCCAACGTCAAGTCTCCAAAGTGACCCTTGCTTGTCCTTCTTAGCCTACTGAACTGGCTTCAAGTGGGCATGCTAACACTGCACCCGCAGTCACCATGGACCAGCTCTGCTCACCCGGAAGTTCTCCTTAGCACGTGCGTCCCATGAGCCTGGAAGGCCATCCCACTTCTCTGTGCTCCCACCAAGCCCCTCCCAGTTTCCTTTCTCGTAAGAAGCACACGAGCAGAGAGTGCCTCTGGGTGTTCTGTGTGACGTAGAATTTTCCCTGGAAGGAAGAAAGGAAGGAAGGAAGGAAGGAAGGAAGGAAGGAAGGAAGGAAGGAAGGAAGGAAGGAAGGAAGGAAGGACGGACTAGGTGATCCTGAGTAGGGGCCGTAACTGCTTACATTACAGATGGTGCTTCTATTTCCCACCGTCTCCCTTCAGTCTGTGAGAATCTCAAGTTCAAGGACTGCACCATGGAGTCACCCTATCTAACCCAGGACACATGTTCAAACTGTCTAACTGATGACAGTACTGCTTCACCGTTGCTCTATCAACAACAACAGAAATAATACATATAAAAACTCAACCAATCAACCAGCAGACAGAAAACCAGAGAAACTCACTGGAGTTTGGGATCAACACCAGAGATTCCCAACAGCAATCCTAGTAGTTCTCTGGGGAAGACTTCATCTAGCTATGTGAGGTTTATGACCTATTTGCAAGGATCTAAAAATGCCACCTAGCAGCTCGTTTGGCCAATTCTTTTTCCCACCCAGCAAGATAATCTTTGATTTTAGCTTTGAAAAAAAAAGCAAGATGAACAGTCCTATCAAATTATCTACTTAGATTCAAACATCTTGGGTCCTTGAAAAAAAAGATAAATGAACTCAAAAGTCCTCGACATGGTAAGAGCAGAGAAGCATCACAACTTGATCTCAAGTTTGGGGAGTAAGGAAAAAGCAGCTCCTGGAAGTCGAAGCTCTCCTTCTGTGAAGGACTACCCCTGTCTCTAAGCAGAGGTCTGTTCCCACCCACCAAAAATCCAGTGGGCAACTGAACACCTCTGTGATGTGTGCAGCCCCGAGACAAATTGCCTGCTATCCCAGACAGTCCATTTTCACTTGGTTTCTGTAACAGTCAGAGAAGAAAGAATAATAGCAAGGCGTACGGCTGCTTCCACATGAGGCAAGGGTTTTCCATCCCTCCTGTAGTACTTGGCCCCCAAATCACTTTTTACACCCCACACTGCACGTCTGCATAGCATGGAAGGAAAGGGAGTTGGGATTCCATGGGGCCGTAGGAGACATGAAATTGCTTCTCTTGGCATTGGGTGCTAGGCAATCTAAGGAGCTGCTCCCTGAGACAGCCAGCGTGGAGGCGGATCTTCTCAATGTCTCAGCCCAGCAGCTGCCACCAGGCTTCGAGAGAGCCATCCAGGCACCCTGCTTACATTCCCACACAGGAGACGCTGGAAGATGGCATGACGCCCCGGTCAATCATCTTCTTGAGGGTAGCCAGACTCAGGTAAATATTAGCTCTGCCACCGGTGACCCAGAACGGACGCTTCTGAGCTGCAGGTTCTGTGTTTGCAAAAGGGGAATAGTAACACCAAGCTGTAATGTCACAGGGCAAGGAGAGGGGTTTCATGTAGACGAAGCCACAAAGTGCAGGCACTCGGTCAACAGCAGCTGCTGGTTTCAGCTCTTTGCTCTTTCTCTCCGCATTCTTCCTCTGTTCCTCTCCCCCTCTTCTTCCTCTCCCTTTGTGCCTACCCAGCCTCCTTTCTGGGCTGGCCAGTGACAGTCCCCGTGTGGGCAGTCCCTCCACCAGAGGCCCAGTGCCTCTCCTTCTCGACCGTCAGCTTGTTCACGGCAGCCTGTCACCAAAGCGTAGACACCACCACGCGCCTCTGATATTCAAAGGGTCATTGGTCACCAAAATTTGCCTCCCACCTATAGCATTTTCTTAAGTAACTTCCTCAGCGTGGAGTACACTGCCCCACTTTTAAAGTGAACCAAATTTAAAAATGCCACTATTTTAAAAGGCATAGGTGTTTTTTCTTTTGGTGTTGTTCAATTAAAAAATAAAAACAGAGGCCGGCGCCGCGGCTCACTAGGCTAATCCTCTGCCTTGCGGCACCGGCACACCGGGTTCTAGTCCCGGTCGGGGCACCGGATTCTGTCCCGGTTGCCCCTCTTCCAGGCCAGCTCTCTGCTGTGGCCAGGGAGTGCAGTGGAGGATGGCCCAAGTGCTTGGGCCCTGCACCCCATGGGAGACCAGGAGAAGTACCTGGCTCCTGCCATCGGATCAGCGCAGTGCGCCGGCCGCAGCACGCTGGCCGTGGTGGCCATTGGAGGGTGAACCAATGGCAAAAGGAAGACCTTTCTCTCTGTCTCTCTCTCTCACTGTCCACTCTGCCTGTCAAAAAAAAAAAAAAAGGATTATGCCAAATACTTTTCTCTTCAAAAACTTCTTATTAATATACAGAGAACAGACTTCATGTATTTCGTAGGTAATTTTCTAAGAAGATAACTTTCCTCCTTCCCTCCTTCTATCTCCCTCCTTCCTTTTCTTTAACTGTTGCAAAAACATCATTTCTTAATGTACCACTAACCATAATATTCAACAAGTAAAAAGCATAAAGACCACATGGCCCTGTAGGCTGGGAAGTCCAAGATCGAGGGCCACAGACAGTGAGGGCCTCTGGCTGCACACCCTGTGAGGAAGGAGGAAGGCACAAGGACAGGAAAGCGGAACACAGGAGCCCAATGCAGTCCTCATCAGGACTCCTCTCCCCGGCCAGCGGCAGGTGAAACTGCTGCTTTTCAGCCAGCATCCCACACCGGAGCGCAGGTTCACGTCTCAGCTGCTCCACTTCCCCTCCAGCTTCCTACTACTGTGCCTGGAAGGCAGTGGACGGTCGTCCAAGTACTTGGGCTCCTGCCACCCACATGGCAGATCCAAATAGAGTTCTAGGCTCTTGGCTTCACTCTGGCCCAGCCCTGGCTCTAGAAGGCATTTGGGGAGTGGACCAAGTAGAAGGAAGACTGCCTCACTCTCTCTGCCTTCCAAATAGATATACTTAAAAAAAAAATGGAGATAAAAAAGAGGAACTGACTCCCAAGACAACTGACCAACTCCTGCCCTAACAGCACCACCGATGAGGGCAGAGGGCTTAAGACCTCATGCTTCTTAGCTGTCCCACTTCTCGACATCTTTGCATCAAAGATTAAGTTTCAAAAACTTTGGGGGACACAGTCAAATCATCGCAATACCCTTAGCCTGATTCACTAATTGAGAACACATGGTACCACTTGCCTCATCGGCTTTCTCTCCCTCTTTGTATGTATTTACATGTGTTTCTATGTACATGTGGGTGTGTATTTGTCTGTATCTGCACATATGCACACATATATAAAGATATGTAGTATTGTTTGACATCATTTAAAAGTCAACTGCATACACCATGGTTCTTTATTCCTCAACAATTCTGTGTATATTTCCAAAGGACAAAGGTATATTCTTACATAATTACAATGTAGTTATAAACAGTTCTTTAATTACTATCATTGATGCATGCCTTTTATCTAACCCACCAAGTTTAATCTAATTTTCTCAGTTAACCCAATAACAACCTTTAGAGAATTAGTTTTTCTTTGCTATGGGACTCAGCCTCGTATTTTTAAGGCGTTGCTTTAGTTTTTCAGTCTCTTTAGTCTCCTTTGACCTGGAGCATTTCCACAGCCAGGGAGCCTTACAGCAATGCATTCTTCTTCCCACCCCCGGCCTCATGGACAGACCACGTGTCAGGTGACAGGGACTTAGGATCTGCCCACACCCAGGGCACTTTCACCCGCTGCTTCAAACCGTGTTAGACAGTGGTTTCAGTCCTACATCACACGGCCCCAAGCAGCATCTACTTGAGGAACGCAAGCCATTTCTAATGGAAAAAGCAGCTTCCCCATCCCATAGCTTTGTATTCCAGACAAGGATAATGAACGTGGTTCAGGGATCTGTGGACCTACTGACACCTGTTAGCAATAGTACTGTTTGCAACCTCCGTAAGTTTGAGGTTTCAAAGAACATTTACCCAGTATTCGTTGTTCTTCAAAGGGTTTTTATAGGAAATTCTTTTAAAGAGAGGTGGCTCTTCTTTCTAGCTTAAAAAAATTGGAGGCAGGCACATGTATTAAAGGATTGGAAGATGATAAAGAGAAATCAAAGATGCTGAAAATCGCCAGCACTGCTTTTATCTTCCAGGTATCAATGATTCTTACTAAATCATTCTTTCATTTAATATTTATTTGAAAGGCAGAGTTACAGAGAGAGGTCTTCTGTCTGCTGGTTCACTCCTCAAACGGTCGCCTCAGCTGGAGCTGGGCCAATCCAAAGCCAGGAGCCAGGAGCTTCTTCCAGGTCTCCCACGCAGGTGCACTTGGGCCATCCTCTACCACCCTCCCAGGCCATAGCAGAGAGCTGGATTGGAAGTGGAGCAGCTGGGTCTTGAACCAGTGCCCATATGGGATGCCGGCACCATGGGCAGCAGCTTTACCTGCTACACCACAACGCCAGTCTTAACTAAACCCTTTCGGAATGACTATCTTATCAAGCCTTTTGCTGGAGCAAAGTCTTCTGATGGGGGAAGCTGAGCACCTGTTCTTTCCTCTGACCTCTAAGACTTCCTCTCATGCCCTCTCCTCCCTCTCCTGAGGTGAGCAAGGGAAACGCGGGCAGAGGCTGGGCCGCAACCAAGACCCTCACCACTGTCACTCCTGACTGCCCTGGGCCTCGTGCGCTGTTTGTCCTGCATAGCTGCCTGGACCAGAGCCTGTGCAGGAGTGCAAATGGCTTGTAACTGCGCTTGCATACTCACCCAGCACAGTAAAACACAAAGCACTTGCTCGGTCCCGCCCAGACTGGGAACACTGATTTTGGAGTTTTCCACCAAAAGCAATATTTTGCCATGACCTAAGCTATTCGGCTGTCCTGGACGCATACAAGAAAAGCAAGGCAGACGCCATCTCTGACATGTGATGCCTTGCTGGGCGGATGTGGACTCTTTCTGTGGTCAACACTGCTGAGACACCGAAACTGTGCCAGCCACTGTGCCAAGAATTTCTATAAACATTATCACCCCTGGTGCTCACAAAGCACCTCTAGTACAGGTACTGTTGTGTCCCCACTGCAGAATAAGAAAACTAAAGCACAGAAAAGTTGTACGTATTTGCCCAAATTCATACAGTGATTAAGTTGACAACTCTGATACTTCCCAAAGGAATGTGCTATGGACTCAATGTGTGCCCCCCCTGCCCCCCGCCCAAGAACTCCGATGGTGTGGCCCTAGCCCCCGTGTGCAGCTCTGAGAAGGTAGGCTCTTTGGGCAGTGACTGGCCTCTATGGTGGAACTGCTGCCCTTCCAGAGGGATGAAGGGTGCAGAGTCCTCTGTCCTGGACATGACGATGCACTGAGAGTGGCCATCTGTCACCCCAAAAGCCCCACCGTGCTCCCCGACTCTCAGCCTCCACAATGGGGAGAGGAAGTGCCAGCCGTCTCAGCCATGCAGTCTAAGGTGTTTATCATTAACAGCCTGAACTGCTCCCGACAGAAGGTCAATCTCAGACACCCTGCTTGGCCCGCCCAGTCACAGACAGGGGCCCGGGGCCGATGCCTGGGGCACACAACGGTAGGCTCTGAGTGGAGGTCTGGTAACTATGGACATCTGTCCTGTGTGTCGTTCTTGGTGATGTCCAGTGGCCTCAGGGAGGTGACCAGAGAAGCGGTCGAAGGCCATTAGGAACCAGGGGGAACCTCACTTGACAGAGGGGTGCATGAGCCCGTGGAGGGGGGTTACCTGGGGGCATTTGCTAAGGTTTTCTTCAAAGCTTTTCCCCAGGGGGCCAGATACCAAGCAGAACCCTCACTGCTGAATCCTGCTGTGTACTCTTAGCTATGGTGGCCCTGGGGCATATTCCTAAAGCAACTGAAATATCAATGGAGAAAGAAAGGCAAACAGCAAGACTTCTAATACAGACTTTTATTGTTCTTAATTTCTTTGCTGTTGGAGTCAGTGGCTTTTGTAATGCCATGTGGGTTTTTTATTACATTGCTGGAGTTTATAATTTGTGGGACAAAGTTTTCTAAACGTAAGAGGAGCGGTGGCTTATTAACGCCTACCAGCTACAACACTGAGCTTAGTACTGATCGGAGTCTAAATGGAGACCTCCAACTTAGAGCCTCAGTGTGCCCAAGGACATTGTTTGCCACAGATTTTCCCAAAAGACGGCAGCCATTATGCCCAATTCAGGTTTCATATTGATAGCTCTATTTCCATATTCTGTCTTCCAACCCATACTATGCGTCAGGTGTTTGGCACAGCAGTTAGGACTACTCAGGACGCCTACATCTCATGTTGGCGTGCCCTGGCTCAAGTCGTGCCTCTAATCCCCACCCCAGCTCCTCGCTAATTCACACCCCGGGAGGTGGTAGCGGTGGCTCCAGTGGCTGGGTTCCCACCATCTACTTGGGAGACCTGGGCTAAATTTCCAGCTCCCAGCTATGGTCCCAGCGGGAGACTATTGTGAGCATTTGGAGAATGAACAGATGAGAAGACTTCTCTCTCTGCCTCTCAAATCAAAGAAAAGAAACACTTAAAAATAAGACAGGGGCAGATACTGTGGTATAGCAAGTGAAGCCACTGCTTCCCACACCTGTGTGTCTATAGGGAGTCCTGGCCACCCTGGGCTTCTGATCCACCTTCCTGCTACTATGCCTGGGAAGGCAGCAGATCAGAGCCCAAGTACTTGGGCTGTCGTGGGCATTCAGAGAGTGAACCAGTGGGTAAAAAGCACTCTTGCGATCACTCCTTCCAGTAAATCAAATTTTAAGAAGAATAAAAAAAGACTATGACCACACTAAGGAGACATTAATCCCTGGTGGCAATCCAATTGAGCTCAGCAGGGGCGGCTCCCATGCAGCAAAGCCCCTCATACGGTTAGAAGTGACAGCACGGATGCTGTGCAGTGGAGGGAGTGGGGGGTCGGGGGCAGGGTGAGAGCGCCAGCAGACCTGTGTGATGTCACTGACCTAAGCAGGCAACAGGAATGGTGACAACAAGTCAAAGCATTAGGAGTGTTTTTACAGAGACAGAACAAGGCTCAGGGAGAGAGCAAAGATTTCTTTCCCTCCTGTGCAACTGAGACTGAGAACAACTCTGGGGGAATTGTGAGCCGCATCTTGAGCCCTTGAACGTTGCTCACACTCGGCGAGGACCCGCCCTGGGTGCTGACTGGTCATTGCCACAGTCGGGTCATCAGCACACTGCAACGTGAAGATGACCAGAAGTGGACCAACAGGGCATCCCAGCAGGTAGCCTGAGTTAATCTACCCAAGTAAGGCCTCTGTGCTTAGAACTGCAAGTTCTTACTTTAACAACGTGATCTCCGACCAGACTTTGGCAACACAGGTGGCCTCTGGGCTGTTTACACACAATGTATGCTATTGAACACGGAGTCCTTTTCCAGCCCACTAATTCTGCTAACAATCTAGAGAGAAACTTCTCCGCACGTGATATCCAGTCCCCCCCCCCCCCCACAACGATCCGGGGCTGTGCTGTGTGCTCGGTGCTTCTCATCACTAAATAGCACCTATCAGCTGGAAACCGTATTTACATGCCTTGGTAAACAAAGGATTATTCTGAAGCCCTGATTTGGTAAATAATGTGGTCTGTGGGATTGCAGTACAAAATTAAACAGCAAACAAAGAAGGAAAGCTCTGTAGCTTTTATTTAAATTTCGAGGTGGGGGAGGGAATGAAAAATTCTTTAACACTATACTTGATCATGGCAAACAA
This sequence comes from Oryctolagus cuniculus, assembly GCF_051225735.1. Classification (NCBI taxonomy): domain Eukaryota; kingdom Metazoa; phylum Chordata; class Mammalia; order Lagomorpha; family Leporidae; genus Oryctolagus; species Oryctolagus cuniculus. The sequence continues at coordinate 5,806,450 of NC_142880.1, read as the reverse complement.
TGGAAACACATCTTAAAATAAACTGTAAGGAAAAATCAAACTACTTGGCGGGATTTATTGTTTTAAAAATGGATTTAAAGTAAGTGGGAGAAGAACTGAGTTCGAGATTCCAGGCAAGCACCTGACCACACATCTCTCTCCTAATAGTGATTAAAAAGTACTAAGATTATTTAGCCAATATTTGTGGTGTTTGCTTTTAGGAAACATTTAATTCAAACGGATCATCAGCTCATACACCATACAACAGATCCCTATACCTATTTCAGCATAGGGTTTCTTTAATCTCTTTTCTAAGAGAAGCTGAGGTGCAGCCTGGGAGACTGACTTAGAAGCAGGCCACATTCTGGCTTTGTCACCTTGAGAGTTACCCAGTTTTCCGACCTGGACTTGGTCCCAATTCCTCAAGCAAGCTGTGATCAGCAAGCAGCAAGTGTCCCATCCACACTTGGATCCCCTTCTGCTCCGAGGCAATCATGACGGACCATTGCGAGCAGTAACGAGAATCGCGGAAACGTGCATCCGTGTTTGTGTGTTTACAAGCTCCGATCTGCCCTTGCTGGGCAGAGGGCTACAAGGTCTGTTTCCCTGGCTGTCCCTGAGCCACCTCCCAGGGGTCTCTTCTCAGATGGTTTTTCTACTTGTGCACAGTCGGCGAGGACTTGTACTCGGTGTGGACCTGCAGCTGCTGTGACAAGCGGTTGTTCTTATTTACTTCTATATATTACCACCAAGAGGGGGAAGCAACCTGCAATCTGCCGCGGGAACACTGATCAGGACCTAATTGCTCAAGGACCCCCTCGGCGTTTTCCATTGCCCAACACATCATTACACCGAGCAGCGCTCTAGGTAATTGTCAGAGCCGCGTAGGGACTCTGCCAGTCTGTGCACAGAACAGGAAAGCACCACCTGCGGTCAGTCCTGGCCAGCTCACCCCAGCGCCATGGGGCCACGGGGCCGCAGGCACTTTGGCAAAGACATCTGCTTGGGATGCTTGTGAGCACCAACTCCGGCAAAGCTCTGCACGTGGGTTATTGAGCTTCTAACTGGAAAGCACCAACTGTTTGGGTGAGGAGTTGGGGGGCGGGTAGCACCTGCTGGATACCCCTGCACATGCTGGCCTACCTGTCGAGAGAAAATTCAGCCTGGATCCAGCTGAATGGCAACTAGCACAAGGCGTTTCCCCAGATGACACTCAGGGTGTCACACAGGTGGAAAGCCACCCACCACACACCGCATATTCACTTCGACCTAGCCTGGAGGCCGCACACACTACACATCGGCCATGGTTACAAAGGAGGTGGGGATCCAGTGTTGTGGTTTGTTACGCTGCCTGCAGTGCCTGCGTCCCACAGAGCACCAGTTCGAGTCCCAGCTGCCCCACTTCTGATCTGGCTGCCTGCCAGTGTACACGGGTAAGCAGCAGCAGATGGCCCAAGTGCTTTGGCCCCTAGCACCCATGTGGGAGACCCAGAAGGATTTCTGAGCTCCTGGCTTTCGCCCGGCCTAGCCCCAGCCATTGCGGCCATTTCGGGATAGAACCTATAGATATTAAGATAGGATCTCCTTCCCTCTCTCTCTCTCTCTTTCTGCCTTTCAAATAAAAACTCAATCTTTAAAAAAAAAAAAAAGGAAGGTGATGAACCTACGTGAGCATCCGAGAGGTCTTTTTGCACATTCCTGGTGGCTGTCTCCACCAGCAGCTCCCGCTCCGGCCAGGCACCTGACACCTCCACTAAACCCTGCAAATCTGTGCAAGTAGCTTACAGACTATTGAATCAGGTCATGGGATCTGGTAGCTCTGATACAATGGGAATTTTAACAGTTTGTGCAGAAAATGGAATCAAAAGCTAAGTTAATTTTGATGCAAAAACATTTTTAAGTCCATGCAATATTTTATGAGATACATCTCCCTCAACCTTTCAAAGACCCCTCCCATACAGCACAGGAGTGCTTTTCTGCATTTGTATCAAGTGAAAAGGAGACAAAGAGGGGACCAAAGAAATTCAGCGCTTGTCTGCAACATTTCTGCCCGGGACCCTTTCAGGCTGAGCTCTTGCGTGAAAGCGACGCTCTTCTAGTCAACGCAAGTTCAGAAAAACACGCTGCTCTTTTTTAACCTAAGAGCCCTTCCTGAACAACCAGCAATTACCTAATAACATAATTTCTTGGCTTAATGTGTTGCTGTAACTATACTGGAATCGAGCCCTCCTTTTATTAACTGACCTTTCATTGTGACCTAAACAAATTCGATAGCCATTTTCTCTGGAGTCCTTTCAAGTGTTCAGAGTGTGTCAGTCAACTTTTTCCAAGGACTGAAACTACTCTACAATGCAACTCAATTCTTTTAAAGCTGAGACCCTCAAAATCACTCCTTTATAGGATAAGTGCTAAGCAGAGGCACCTGATTTTCTTTACATTATTTTGTTTATTATACTCATTTATTTGAAAGACAAAGAGGCAGCCATAGCTTCCATCTGTTCTCCCGCTAATGGGCGAGGGGCTGAAATGGGACTAATACAGGAATCCTACATGGGTGTCGGGAATCCCACTGCGTGGACCATGACTGCTGCCTCCCAGAGTCGGCAGCAGCAGGAAGCTGGAGTCGGGAGCCAGAGCGGGGACTCCGACTTGAGCACTCAGGTGTGTAACTCGGGCATCTTCAGTGCTAGGCTAAATGCTTGCTTGCTCCCTGACTTTTCCAATAAGCCAGCACCGTCTTCGGAGTATGACTTGAGCCTACGAAACACACAGAGCTGCAAGTAGAAGGTAAACTCCCACGGCCTCAAGGTACATCCAAACATGGTGGTGACGCCTGTGCCCTCCTTGGCCAAGAGAAGTGATCATTTTCTATGAGACCTGGCTTAGCTGCCTTCAGTATATGCCTGCCTGTGATGGTTTTCAGGAAAGAAAAAAAAAATCCAAGACCTTCTTATTCCCAAAACTAGAGTTTTCCCTTGTGTGAAGACTTTAAGCCATTGAAAATGTCCTTACCATAGTTAATTAAAAAAAAAAAAAAAAAAACCTGTGTCCAAGTGTCTACAACAGTTGTCCTCTCATATCTGAATCAGCAATAAATACTGGCTTTCTATCTGTGATCCTCTGGGCTTGAACAAAACCAGTCCATCAAAGATCCAGGAAAATAGATCTAATCTCAAAATAAGAAAAACATATTGTAATGACTAAAACTAAGCCTCTCTCTGTGCGAGAGGGCTGAATTGCAGAAAACGCACTCAGGCTGAGAAAGGACAGACGTAGAAGTGACACATCAGCGGGGTTTTATGGAGAACCTTCCACGGACCAACTGTTACTGGGACGAAGCACCTGAGAGATCATCGGAGCTGCAGGAGTCGCTGAGCGGTTCCGCGCCGACTTCCCGCCGTTGCTACAGAAATCATGCTAGGCATCAGCAGAGGAATTCACAGCAGTGCACATTTATTTTCGGTCCCGTTAGGACCCTCCGAGGAGGATCAACAGTGAGAGTCAGGGAGCAGGCGTCTGGTGCCAGGGTTAAGCCTCCCCTTGAGGGGCCCACCTGCAGGCATCAGAGTGCCTGGTGTGAGTTCTGGCTCCTCCACTTGCGATCCAGCTTCCCGCTAAGGCATGTGCTGGGAGGCAGTGGGGATGACTCAAGTGCTCTGGTCCCTGCCACCCACGCAGGAAGCCCGGATTGAGTTCCTAGTTCTGGCCTTGAACCGACCCTGGCTACTAGGGATCTTTGAAGAACGCACTAACTGATGGAAGATCTCTCTTCCTTTCAAATGAAATGAAAAGAAAATAGTCCAAGTAGAGATCACTGTATTATCAATGAGGGCAATGCCCCCATGCCTACTCTCTGCCTCACCCCATTTTTAGTTAATTAATTTGAAAGGCAGAGTAACAGAGAGGAAAGGAGTGACAGAGAGAGGGAGGGACATTATCTAGCTGCTGGTACCTGCCCCAAATGGGCACAACTGTCACGTCCAGCTGGGCTGAAGCCAGGAGTCAGGAACTCCATTCTGGTCTCCCACGTGGATAGCAGGCACCCAGTGCCCTGAGCCCAAATTCTGATAGCAAAGTGGCTTCCTATAAAATTAACATGACTCTCCAAGAGACATTATCAAAAGCAGGTTAGCGTGTGTTTGCAGTTTGAAGTGTGTGTAGCCAGAGTCACTCCTTAAGAAGTAGCAGAGCTTACGAGAAAAACTTGAGAAATTTTCTCAAATTTGATGACAATCCTAAAAACATATGATATTGTTGGTAAATTATGAAGCAGAAAATTTCAAGTTCACTAGAGGAAACACTGTATTATATTTATATTCACTAAGCAGTTAATGATATTTTAAAATATTTATCATGGTTGAAGGGTGATTAAAGATTACAAAGACAGAGAATGCTCTGAGAAATTGTACGTAGGTGTGTCAAGCAGATTAGTAAAAACATACCCTTTGTCTGTATTACATAATGGATATTTTCACATGGATCACTAGTTTTGATTTCTATTCATGTTCTAAAAACATTGTGTCTACTTCTGCATTTGTCATTTTGGATTCTTTTCCTTAAAAAGAATCACTCAAGGTGTAGAGAAGCGCCAGCCTCACCCATCAGGCCCAGCTCAGGTGAGGGAGGCGTCCACGAGGAAGTGACCTCTGAGCCAAGGCCACGGTCGCACAGGTGGTCACCGGGCAGAGAGCACAAAGAGTGGAGGTGCTGCAGGCAGAGACGGCAAGTGGGAAGCTTTGGAGAAGAGCGAGGTGGCAGCAGGTGGCAGGCGCCGACATGTCCTTCTCTAAGGACAAGGAGTGGGGCAGAGAGGAGTGTGCTGTGTGGCTGGCAGCTCCCGGCAGCACTGTTCACAACAGCCAAACCATCACCAGCTGCTGGACAGAGAAGCACAATGAGGTCTGCACGCACGATGGAGCGGGTCCAGCCGGGGAGCGAAACCCTGCTCCTCTACGCTCTGTGCACCTGAGCCCAGGAGGCAGCACGCCAGGTCAAAGCGGTCAGGCACACAAGAAAACCAGATGTCCTAGGACTCCATTCCGATCCAGAGCAGACGCTGCTTGGGCTGCGCACACCCCACGTCGCAGGGCGTGGCTTCCTATCCTGCGTCACCTTCCTGCTACCGAGCATCCCAAGAGGCTCTGGTACTTGGGTCCCTGCCACCCACTGAGAGCTCCAGGCGGACTTCCCAGCTCCTTCTCTAGCTGTGGCTGTTGCAGGCATTTAAGACACGAGCCAGTGAATTAGAGATCTGTCTCTTCCTTTCAGATAAATAAAAGTATCAACGAAAAAAAGTTTTAGTCCAGGGAGATAGGAGCAATAGCATCTCCCCATGTCTAAATCCTTGGCGTCTGAGTATCTCGTGCTGTGCAGGGAACAGGATTAAAGCTGTCAATGGACCCAAGTTTCAGCATCAGCTGAATCTGAGACAAAGGGAGTCCACAGTCTCTAGGTGGGCCTGAGAAATCACGAGCATCCTTTGAGTGGCAGCAGGAAGTGTCAGACGGGGCGAGGCCCGAGTGGCCACTGCTGGCTCTGACCGTGACGGTGCAGGGCACAAGCCAGGTGACAGAAAGAGACAGAAAAGGCAAGAAGTGGGCAACCTCGGGCCCATCTGTGGGGAGCAACTCAGACTAGACTAAGTTACTGGAATTAGGACTTATTCTATGCATCTGCTCTCCCACAATATGGCGCTGGGAGAGGAGTAAAAACAGCTTCTACACAGCTGCCTCCAGTTCAACCAATAAACTGTAGGACTTGCTCCTGATTGGAGGAGAGCAGCGTACTCGGCGTGTGGGCAGCCGAGTTGGGATTGGCGGAGGAGGACTATAAAGGAGGAGAGAGACGGCATGCACCAGGAACATCTAAGGGGAACACCTGTGCAGCCCCCGAGAGAGCCAGCCGGCGGTGTGCCGCTCCCCCGCGGAAGTGGGGAAAGTGGCCAGGGGGAACCGCCCTTCCACGGAGGTGGAAGGGACAGTAGCCAACCCGGGAAGAACCAGCAGCAAACCCGGGGAGGGCCGAGCAGACAAAAGAACAACGCAGGGTCCTGTGTCGTTCCTCCACGAAGACGGGGAGCAACATAATGGTGCCGTGATTCGGATAGGAAACCTAGGAGGGAAAAAACGGGAAGAAGTGGGAAAATATCGGAGAGAGAGACTAGCAAAGAGCCTAGGGGAAAGCTGGTCGGAAAAGGTGCCGGAAGAAGCTATTGAAAGCCTAGGCATAGACTCGGATACGGACTACGGGGGGAAGCTGGGAGAAATCTCTAAGGTCGAAAGCGAAAGTGAAAGCTAGAACAAACAGACTCGGATACGGACTGTGGGGAGAAGCCAGGAGAAATGAGGGAGGAATATTATTGGAAGAAAACTTAGGGAAATATACCGGGTAGAGAAAAATGTTAGGGAGGATGAAGCCGCGAGTGCAGGCCTAGGCGGAAACGTAAGCCAGTTTGGAATTCTTCAAGTCAGCCCGGGGGGCAAAAGGCAAAAAGTTAAACCAGAGGTGGAAACGTGGGCCAGGTTGGAATCCGTCAGATTAGCCCGGGGAGCAAAGGACGGGAAGCCAGACCGAAAGGCGCAGACGCGTGAGCTAGGTTGAATTCGCCAGGTTAGCCCGGGGAACTTAGATTGAATACTAGTGGCGGAAACGTGAGCTGGGGCTGTGTGACTCGCGGAAGCCGCCGTGTGCAGAGAGAGCACGGGGCGTGAATAGATAGGGAACGCGGGGCTGGCGCGAGGCCGTGGTGCGGACGCGAAGGGCGTGGAGACCGCGGAGCGCGCGAAGCCAAGCCGCGCAAAGCCAGGAAGCCGCGCAGATGGGAGAGGCGGGGGCTGAAGCGGCTCAGAGCCAGGAAGCCGCCGAGAAGCAGCCTCGGGGCGGGTGCCGGGAAGCCGCGAAGATAAGAGAAACAGAAGTTTAGAAGTAAAATGAGAGAAATAGGAATGCTGGCAGATAGAAGTAAAATAGGAGAAATAGGAATGCCCGGAGATAGAGAAAGAGAAAAATAAGGCCTCCCTTCAACATGGCAATGAGAGAGCTTGGATTCGGTCTGCCTGATTAGGGAGGTGGTGAGCACCTGCGGGCGGCTGGCAGTTTATGCGCCGCAGGTCACCGAAGACAGGCACGAATAAACATCAATAAGTCTCCCCACAATACCGCAATGAGAGGGCTTGAATTCGGTTTGCCTGATTGATAGGACTTGTAAGCACCTGTGGGCAACTCTAGCAAGCAGAGCAGAGTGTGTGCCACGGGGCACCGAAGACAGGCGCGTATCAACGCCAAAAAATAAAAAGAAAGGGGGATCTGTGGGGAGCAACTCGGACTAGACTAAGTTACTGGAATTAGGACTTATTCTATGCATCTGCTCTCCCACAATATGGCGCTGGGAGAGGAGTAAAAACAGCTTCTACACAGCTGCCTCCAGTTCAACCAATAGACTGTGGGACCTGCTCCTGATTGGAGGAGAGCAGCGTACTCGGCGTGTGGGCAGCCGAGTTGGGATTGGCGGAGGAGGACTATAAAGGAGGAGAGACACAACATGCACCAGGAACATCTAAGGGGAACACCTGTGCAGCCCCCGAGAGAGCCGGCCGGCGGTGTGCCGCTCCCCCGCGGAAGTGGGGAAAGTGGCAGGGGGAACCGCCCTTCCACGGAGGTGGAAGGGACAGTAGCCAACCCGGGAAGAACCAGCAGCAAACCCGGGGAGGGCCGAGCAGACAAAAGAACAACGCAGGGTCCTGTGTCGTTCCTCCACGAAGACGGGGAGCGACACCATCGGCCACAGGAGGCCCACAAAGTCGTCCGGCCCGGTCCTCCCAAAGCGACGGCAGCAGGACTGGAAATGCAGTACATCTACAGCAGGCTGAGTGTGGGGTTGATAGTTTTGCATGACCCGCAAATGACCTTATCAAATCCCAATGGCACTCGGTAGGTTCCCTACCCCCGCACCTACGGCACCCAGCCCGAGACACACCCCGCGCTCCTGTGCGACAGGAAGCGCTGTGAGAGCTTGTTGAAGCAGTGACAGCAAGTCATGCACTGCTACTTCTCTGGGTTTGTCACCACCCCTTGGGCTAATGGTTCCTGCGTTTGGGAAGTAGAACTGGGTCTTAGCCCCCTTTGAGACCTGTTCTGTAATCCTGACCCCTGGAGCTATAAAGCAAGAGATGGCAGCAGCTTGTTCCAGCAACAGGAGACCAAGAGGGGACAGTGGCCTGGGTTAGGAGGGATCCGGTCTTATGGAGGGAGGATACGCTTGAGGGATCTTCATGCAAAATTGGGTCTGAAACAGCAACCAAACCTTTGAGATAGGCATTGAGAACAGAAAAAAAATGCGTTCAGAAAAATCTCATCTGTGCCTCTAATGTGTAGCTTGACCAAGTGGGGTTGAGGTTTGCATCCATCCCCTGGATAAACAACGCAGCTAGAGGGTTCAGTCTGAGAGGGCAAGAACAGGAGCTCAGCTGTGCTGTAGCCACACCTCCAGCACCAGGCCAGGCAGAGATGCGTACCACGCAACTGAACGCCAAAACCATCCCATGGTCAGGAAACGGGAGCCCGGTGCTCAGAGAAGACGGGTTGTGGGTGAGCTCCCTCGGGCAGATGAGACTGCGTAGGCGCTGTGAGGAAGATGGTAAGTGGGCTGCCGAGGAGTCCTGAGGCGTTTCAATGCCCAGGTGCCAACGCAGTGAGGCGTGCTGAGAACCTGGGAGGGGAAGGAAGCCAACAGGTGAAATCCAGCCCTGGCCAAGAGCAACCGAGGCCGTGGGGTCCAGGGATGGCTGCTTGTAATTAAGTGGTGGGAATGGAGGCTTTGCTGGAGGGAGGAACGCGAAAGAGAGAGCACCTGCTCCAAGAACAAGCAGAAACGGGGAGCAGAGCTGTTGTCTCCGGCAGTGGGGGACGGCACCCGCCATGCATTGGAATAAACAAGGATAAGAACAAGGGTGTGTGACATGGACATGGAAGCTGGGTCCAGGCAGCTAAGTGACTCCTTAGGAGCTAGGCTGAATGGTTGGGTGGGGGTGACGTTGACTACCACAAACCCAATCTGCACGAATTAGCGAAGTGAGGTCGGGGCTGTCATCATGCCACACTCGGCTACGAGTGTGCTGAGAACTGACAGATCGAATTCAAGGCTACCCCACGTCCCAGCATCTGGGTACCGGCCTGGCTTCCAGCTCGGCCGATTATCAGCAGGATTTTGGGCTTTGTTCTATGCACCTATTTGCTTTCCACACCTAAGGAGTGGAGAAAGCGTGATTTGCCAGGACTCTCCTGCGCCAGAGGACAAACAGCCCAGAGCTAACCCAGAAACTCAGGCTACCATGGGAAAAACTGTGTTTTGGTTTACATCCAATTAAATAGAAGCACCATAAAACTCAAAACTTTTTTTGCACTTATTTAAAAAAAAAAAAAAAAGCCTACCATTGGCAGAAAAGCTCTGGGCTTCATCTTTTTTTTTTTTTTTTTCTCTCCACAATAGCAAGATGTTTCTGCTTTCTCTCCCCCATCAACATGTGATTTAATGTAACAGGTACCTCTGAAAACTGCAACATTCATTTGACTGTGACAGCCAAGAGCTTGCAGATGTGAGCCGTGGGGAAAGGCACTCCAGAGGGCTGGCGCTCGGCCACCTGCGCTAGGGTTTGGAAGAAGCCCCGAAAGTAATCCTCACTCAACTTTGCTTCAATAGGCAAGACGGCCAAAATACTCTTCTGCCTGAGCTGAGCACTGAGTGAGAGCCAAGGGCCCCACTGCAGCCTGGAGAAATAATGAAAGCATTGTAGCAAGACGCACGAATGCCTGGGCTGTGCTTTCCCGTCCCTCCGTGAGCCTGATGGCTTGCAATCGGTTCATCACTAAGAACCGCTGAGCAGGGCGAATTCAGTGGGATGGCAGTGCCCACAGAATCAAGGGTGCAAGTATGGCACAGTGTTTCACCGACCCCTTCACGTGGCATACGTGACGTTGGGTGGGGCTGGGGGAGAAGGGAGAGGAGCCAAGGAGGAGGAGTCAAAGAGGACGAAGAACAGGAAGAAAAGGAGGGAGGGAGGGGAGAAAGGAGGCTGGGAATGTCTTCCAGAATTTAACCACCACCAAGCCCAGGATTATTTTCATGCATGTTGCAGGCAGAGCCACTCCCCAAATCATAGTCTCCAAGACATCAAAGTTCCACTGCAAAACCTGTATCCCTTGCTTTCCCACGCTCTTCATTTTTAACATCCAACTAAAAATTGTTTCCTAATGCAATCATGTTGAACCCAAAGCTACCATTTAATATATTAATGGAACACTTCCAGGGCTAAGATTAGGAGGTGAAAAGAAATGTAGACATTTATCTTAAATGAGGCAACGCCTTAGAATTCGACAGAGAGTGAATTCAACAGTTGTCCTTAACTACTGGAAGTGTTATAATTTGCTAATCATATTTTGGCTACACCCAAAGATATGCATTTGTACTAATACAAGTCTGTTAGAAGATTAATTTCAGGTCATTATAAAAATGATTTTTTAAAAGTCAGTATTCTGGGGTGGGCTCTGTGGTGTATGGATAAAGCCAGTGTCTGCAGCCCCAATATTCCCTACGGGTGCCAGTTCAAGTCTCTGCCAACTCCCTGCTAACACACCTGGAAAAGCAGCCAAAGATAGCCTGAGTCCTTGGGCCCCTGCACCCATGTGGGAGACTCATATAAAGCTCCTGGCTCCAGACTGACCCAGCTGTATCTGTTGCATCAACCATTTGGGGAGTGAACTAGTGGATGGAAGATTTCTCTCTCTAATGCTGCCTCTCAAATAAATAAGTAAACCTCAAAAAAAAAAAAAAAACAGAATTCTGCAAAATTTAAACCTTTGTAATTAGAAAGTCGCCTATCAGAGAAACTTTTTTTTAAGATGTATTTATTTGAAAGGCAGGGTTAGAGAGGAGGAGGAGAGGATCTTCCATCCGCCAGTCCACTCCCCAAATGGCCGCAACAGTCGGAGGTGGCCCAATCTAAAGATGGAAGCCAGGAGCTTCATCTGCATCTCCCATGTGGGTGCAGAGGTCCAAGCACTAGGGCCATCTTCCACTGCCTTCCCAGGCACATTAGCAGGGAGCTAGGCTGAAAGTGGAGCAAGGGTCTCAAATCATAGCCCACATGGGATGCCGGTGTTGCAGGTGGTAGTTTTACCCGCTACACCACAGTGCTGGCCTCCAGGGAAACTTCTCTAAGTCTTGCTAGTTTATTGAGTACTGTTGATAGGGCAGAAGCATAACATAGTTTTCTTCTTTCTCATGAATCAGCACTTTAACCTGCTTTGTCAACCATTTTATTCCCACGTCTGGACGAAATTTCTTGAAAATTTGAGGGTACTTCATCCACTTCAAGGCAATGGAATTAAAAGACAAGTTTATCTTGGTGCAGAAATTCTGAAATTATTGCACCGTGGTTTTCATCATAAGCAGTCCCTACAAACTTCTTGAAGGCTCCTTGTACCACCGCATGGTTAAGGAGACTCTCGTCTGTCGCTGACCCCAGAACTGGTCTCCTCTTCTACACACACCCTTCTTCCCCAGCTCGGAACCCCGCAGTGGTGGTGGAGAGCGAGCTTGGCTGCTTCCTTGAGATTTCTGCTGCTCCTGCGGCTCCTCTGTACTCAGAGTACCCCCTTTGGGCCTCCAGCATTGTTGCTACTAGAAGGTAGACGTGAAACGCAGGTCACACTCGGACATGTATGATCTGGCGTGAGGTCATACGTGGAATCAGAATATACCTAACTATCATATATAATCTACATATCCAACAACAAGCTCTTTCTCCAATGTAGCACTTGGGTGAGTCCCACACACGCTCTTCCCATCCAGCTCTCTGCTGTGGCCTGGGAAAGCAGTAGAAGATGGCCCAAGTCCGTGGGCCCCTGCACCTGCATGGGAGACCCAGAGGAAGCTCCTGGCTCCTGGCTCCGGATCGGCACAGCTCCACCATTGCGGCCATCTGGGGAGTGAACCAGCGGATGGAAGACCTCCCTCTCTAACTCTTTCAAATAAATAAATCTTTAAAAACAACAAAAAAAGAATACACCGAAAATTATTTTAACAGTTTGTGATATAATCTTTATCCATCTAAGAGGATTTGACTCTGTGAAGATTTAAGATGTCAAACTCATAAGGCAGCTACAGGCTTCACAGGGAAGGAAAAAGGAGACAGGGGAGAGGGGAGAGGGGAGAGAGGGGATAAGGGAGAGAGGAGAGGGGGGGGGAGAAGGGGAGGGGGGGAAGAAGGGGAGAAGGGGAGAAGGGGAGAAGGGGAGAAGGGGAGAAGGGGAGAAGGGGAGAAGGGGAGAAGGGGAGAAGGGGAGAAGGGGGGAAGGGGGAGGGGGAGGGGGGAAGGGGGAGGGGGGAGAGGAGGGGAAGGGGAGGGGGGAAGGCAGTGCTCAGACACACACATGCAAAACTATCTGTGCAGAGCGGTCTCTAAGTTAACGTAGATATCTTTAAATGTAGGGCATCACAAGTTCCTTAAATTTGTGACAGTTGTGACACACACAGATCTGTCGCTCCCCGTCTTCGTGGAGGAACGACATAGGACCCTGCGCTGTTCTTTTGTCTGCTCGGCCCTTCCCGGGTTTGCTGCTGGTTCTTCCCGGGTTGGCTACCGTCCCTTCCACCTCCGTGGAAGGGCGGTTCCCCCTGCCACATTCCCCACTTCCGCGGGGGAGCGGCACACCGCCGGCCGGCTCTCTCAGGGGCTGCACAGGTGTTCCTTCAGATAGATGTTCCTGGTGCATGTTGTCTCTCTCCTCCTTTATAGTCCTCTTCCACCAATCCCAACTCTGCTACCCACACGCCGAGTACGCTGCTCTCCTCCAATCAGGAGCAGGTCCTACAGTTTATCGGTTGAACTGGAGGCAGCTGTGTAGAAGCTGTTTCTCCCTTCTCAGCGCCATATTGTGGGAGAGCAGATGTATAGAATAAGTCTTAATTCCAGTAACAGTCTAGTCCGAGTTGCTCCCCACAAAGATCTGTGGAAAATCAAATTAAAAGTTTGAGTTTGTTCAGAGCAAAGAAAATTTCCCTAATATGTAGGAAATTATTTTTAAAGGTTTATTTATTTTTATTTGAAAGGCAGAGTAACAGAGAGGGAGAGAGACATCTTCCACCCACTGGTTCACTCCCCAGATGCCTGCAATGGCTGGGGCCGGGTCAGGCTGAACACAAGGGCCTGGCATTCCACTGGGTCTCCCACAGGGATGGCAGGGGCCTATATACTTGAGCCATCTTCTGCTGCTTTCCCAGTTGCGTTAGCAGGGAGTTGGGTTGAAAGCAGAGCAGCCAGAACTCAAACCAGTGATCTGATCATGGGAAACTGGCACTCAGGCAGCAGCTTAACCTGCCGTGCCACAGCACTGGACCCAGAAATGCATATTATTAAGAATTATGCATGGCCAGGGCTGTGGCTCACTTGACTAATCCCCTGCCTGCGGCCCTGGCACCCCAGGTTCTAGTCCTGGTCGGGGCGCCGGATTCTGTCCCGGTTGCCCCTCTTACAGGCCAGCTCTCTGCTGTGGCCCAGGAGTGCAGTGGAGGATGGCCCAAGTACTTGGGCCCTGTACCCCATGGGAGACCAGGAGAAGCATCTGGCTCCTGGCTTCTGATCAGTGCAGTGCGCCGGCCATGGTGGCCATTTGGGGGGTGAACCTGCGGAAAAAGGAAGACCTTTCTCTCTGTCTCTCTCACTGTCTAACTCTGCCTGTCAAGAAAAAAAAAAGAATTATGCATGGATTTTAAAAATAAAATTAACTTGTAATTTAATTTCATTTTCTGTGACTCAGATACCCTAATACATTATCAAAATAGAACTTCCAAGAACAATCTTTATCTTTCAGATCTGAAATGAGGTAGAGAAGACAATCAAGCCAACGAAAACCACAGCCTTCCAATTCATACTCTAAGATGCTCAATCGTCATTATCTCTGCAGGTGCAAACCGCGGGTGTGCAACAAGTCACGAAGTCACACGACTAGAACCTGCGTCTCGTGTTTCCTAACCCAGAGGTCTTTCTCATCATGTGTCCCATCCTGCATGGCACAGAAATGCCCTGGTGGCACTTAGGACAAGTGTCACTTAAAGGCTGCCGGAGCAGCAGCTCTGCAGCTTGGAAGTTGATTGCTGGCACCCACTGGTGCCCTCCACTAACAAGCTTGCTCAGCTGCCAGTGTTCTTAAACCTCAGAGTGAACTCAGGTTTCAACCTCTTTGGCTCAACAGTCACCAGGTAATCCTTGATTTCCAATTAATGCATTCTTTCAATGTTCCATTCACTTCTCGATATATACTTACTCATTTATTTCATCCACACACATGGTTTTAAACATGAATTATATGACGATGATTCTCAAATGTGCTGATCTCTCTGTTGCGAAATCCAGACTAAAATACCCAGAAGTTTAGTTGACATCATTACTGGGATGTCTACAAGACAATTAAAACTTAACAGGTTCCCAACAATTCTTTCTTTCAGTACTTGAAATGTGCTCTCTTCATCAAGTTCACTCTACCTAAGATAAAGGACCATCAACCACAGCCCTCCCCCCCAAAAAATGAGCTATGAAAACCACCACCGAACTCTTGTTTCTTCCATCATCTGTGTACTCAAGGACCTTACTTTGTAAACCTAGGAAATGTTTCGTAGAAAGCAGGAAATTTCACCTTCAATATTACTATTCTTGGGCCATGTATAAAAATTAGCAAAGTTTCTTAAGAAAGAAAAGTGCTTACTTTTCCCATCTAGTACTTTTTAATCTATATAAGTAAATGTATTCTTTCTTAAGAATTATTCTAAAGAATAATTTTGTAAAGACTAAAATCACTCATTCTATAAAAGTTTGGCCCAGGGAAACTTATTGTTAATATTTTGGGGGTACATCTTACCAATGTATTGCTTGATACATAATCATATACACATGTGTATTTTAATGTTTATATATATCTTTCCAGATTGTGTGTACATATATATACACACATGTATATGAATGTTATCAAATATTATCTTGAAATACATACTAGCCTATAACTTGATTTTTGGATTTAATATCAAACATTTTTCATGACAAAAAACATATCTCAGTATTCATTTTTAAGGACTGAATAATAATACATACCATGGATTATTTTATTCCACCAGTCCTTTAGTGTTGAATACTTTGACTTCATTTATTAGAATTACAAACAAAGTGACTAAGATCTTTATGCATTTATTTTTTTCCCTAGCCTACTTTATTATACATTTAGAATGCACTTGTAGAGTGAAATTCTATGTAAAAGGTTACCATATTTCTAAGATTAAAAAATGTGGGCTGGCATCATGGCTCACTAGGCTAATCCTCCACCTGCGGCGCTGGCACCCCAGGTTCTAGTCCCGGTCGGGGCACCAGATTCTGTCCTGGTTGCCCCTCTTCCAGTCCAGCTCTCTGCTGTGGCCAGGGAGTGCAGTGGAGGATGGCCCAAGAGCTTGGGCCCTGCACCCCATGGGAGACCAGGAGAAGCACCTGGCTCCTGCCATCAGATCAGCGCGGTGCGCCGGCTGCAGCGGCCACTGGGGGATAAACCAACGGAAAAGGAAGACCTTTCTGTCTGTCTGTCTGTCTCTCTCTCTCACTGTCCACTCTGCCTGTCAAAAAAAAAAAAATGTATTGAGACTGTTTTTCAGAAGGGTAAGAATAATGTAGTTTTTTTTTTTTTTTAATTTTTTGACAGGCAGAGTGGACAGTGAGAGAGAGAGAGAAAGGTTCACCCTCCAATGGCCGCAGCAGCTGGCGCACCGCGATGATCTGATGGCAGGAGCCAGGTGCCTGGTCTCCCATGCGGGTGCAGGGCCCAAGCACTTGGGCCATCCTCCACTGCACTCCCGGGCCACAGCAGAGAGCTGGCCTGGAAGAGGGGCAACTGGGACAGAATCCGGCACCCCGACCGGGACTAGAACCTGGTGTGCCGGCGCCGCAAGGCGGAGGATTAGCCTAGTGAGCCACGGCGCCGGCCAATGTAGTTTTAAAAATTAAATTCCTTCAGTTTTTGCTCAAGCACAAGCCTTACATAAAACAGAATATTATTTGAAGAGGAAATTTAGTCCATTAAAAATATACTAAAATAAATGTTTACTGACATTGTATTAGCTTTTCCTAATAGACATGACCCAAACTGGGTTGTGATTTGTTAAAATAAAATGTATTAAATATTTGTCACAAGTACCTAGAATACACAAACTGTTTTTAGAGAGCTCTACTGCATATTTCAAATTTTAACGTATTTTTATAAAAATTCTCAGTATGTTGTGTGTCCAGGGAAAACATGCACATTTTTATTATAAAATTATCTTTCCAACATTTCAAGATAATCCTGCTACATCCCCTATGAGAAACAATTTCAAACCACAGAAAACAAATCCTTCATCTTACTGTGCATACCTGACACCAACACACCCAACAACTCCTGAGAATTTGATCCACCGTGCTCCATGTGGCTCCAGCTTCTATGTGAGCATTATTCCAACAAAGTCAACACAACTGATAGACCTGCTGTCCCAGCCAGCATGAAATATAATGACCAAGGAATTGCTGGGTAAATATTTGATTCAGCTGTGAAAGAAAATACTTTCATTTAAACCTTTAAACAGAAATAGTAAGAACTAGTTGTGTATCAATTCTTATTTCTTATGCTGCAAATGAATAAAATGATTGTGTACAATTGGAGGATTGTAGCAAGTGGCTTCCAGAAAGTCGTAGTAACCACAGCACACTATCACCAGGTCAGTGAAGATCAACCACAATTAAGAAGTATGTCTTTTAGCTCAAAATCAGGTTTGCACTTCATGCCAGTACCACACAGAGGTTTATTCCTAACTTTCAAATGTCTTAAAACTTACAGGAATATATGAGAAGGAAATCCACCCATCTATGTATAATGAGGATTCCAGAGACTGGAGCTTCTTGTAGGTCTCCCATGTGGCTGCAGGGGCCCAGGGACTGGGGCCATCTTTTGCTGCTTTCCCAGATGCATTAGCAAGGAGCTGGATCTGAAGTGGAGCAGCCAAGCCTTAAACCAGTGCCAGTATGGGACCCTGGCACTCCAGCCTGCAGCTAAACCCACTGTACTACAGCACTGAGTTAATATCTTTTATGAGAAACCTAGAAACTGGCATCAGAACTACTGGGAAATGGAAGATATCCTCTTGTCACAAGGCCCATCCTCAGCATAGCACCGTACGATCAAGCAAAAACTCCCAGCTCCAGCTTCTCCATAAGGAAGGAAGAGTTGGACTGCCCACTTACAACCCAGCTTTATGGAGCATTGCCCCCAAGGGCAGCTTCTCTCTTATCTGAGTGCAATAGGACCTAGTGTGTTCCAGATGCTCTAGCTGGGGTTGGGGGAACATAGAAAAGGAGCCAGCACTTTGAACGAGCACGCAAGCACTCCAACAGAAAGTCCTTTACTGTGAAAGCCAGCCTATCAAGTGGATAGAACCACTGACTACCACATGCACAAAAACCAACACAGGGACATAAGAACCATGCAAACCACCAGGTAATAGGTTATCTCCAAAGAAATAGAACTCTCTGGCAACAAACCATAAAGAAGTGGAAATGCACTAATTTCCTGTCTAAAAACATACAAAATCTTAAGAAAACTTAATGGAGAACTAGAGAACACAGACAATTTAACAAAATTAGGATAATTCATGATAGGAATAAAAATTTCAATTGCTATCCTAAAAAAAATAAAGGAATCAGAAACCTTATAGCTGGTATTAAGTAAAATTAAAAATCCAGCTGAAATTCTCAGGAAGATAATCAAGGAGGCAGAAGAATGTCTGAGCAAACATGTGCTGTATGGGAACTCCAGAAACAGAAAAGGGAAAAGCACAGGAAACCTAGTGAAGGAGTTGTTACTGACAACTTCCCGATTGTGAGGAAGACGCTAACATCCAGTTCCAGGAAGCCCCCAGATCCTCTCAGAGACAACTCACAGGAGGTATTTTTGAGGCATATTACTGTCAAACTATCAAAAATACAACACAAGACAGACTCTAAAAATACTTAGAAAACACTCACTCAGTCATACTAATGGGAGACTTTTCAGCAGAAACCTTGTTGTCCAAGAGAAAACAGGATAAATATTCAAAGCCCTGAAAAGGACAAAAAAAATGCTCATCAAGGATATCACATTCAGTAGTTATTCTTCAGAAAAGGAGAAATCAAGACTCTGCATGACAAGAAAAAACTGGAGGAATTCATCATCAGCAGACTGCGTCAACAAGAAATTATTAAGGAGATCCTACACCAGAAACAGAAATATAATAACTACAACTACAAAAACGTCCAAGTGCAAAGCCCAACAACAGAGCTGATGCATGAAAGAAGAAGAAAGTAATCAATTCTATCAATACCCAAACCCATCAAACCACAAAGGTAAGCAAAAAAAAGATGGAACAAAGGATTTACAAAGCAAACAAAAAAAAAATCACAAAAATATCTTCTTACTTCTGTAACACTAATGTAAGTGGACTAAGTCTCCCATTTAGATACAATAGGTTGAATGGATTAAAAACAAAACATGCCGGCTACAAGAAACTCAGTTCACCAGTAAAGATACACCTAGGTTGAAATCAAAGGACAGAAAAAGATGTACCTTGCAAATTAAAATCTCAAGTAAGTAGGAGTAGCTATAATTGTATCAAACAGAAATGAATTTTCAGATGAAAACTGTAAAAAGAGACAAGATCAACACAATGATAAGTGGGTCAACCCAACAAAAAAATAATTGTAAATATTTACATACTCAAGAATAGAGCACTCTAATGTTGACATAAAGCAAACATTATCAGTTCTAAAAGGAAAGACATACTCTAATACAATCATGAAGACTTTAACACCCCATTTTGATTAATGGACACATATCCAGACATCAGAAACCAACTGTAAGACACAAAGAACTGAACATTTATAGACTATTGTGTCTAACAGTTGCAGAATACACATTCTTATCACCACTTCGAACTTTCTCCAGGATAGCTATCAGGCCACGAAACAAGTCTCTGAAAAAAAAATTAATGAAACCATAACATGTATCTTGCTGATCCAATGAAATAAAAATAGAAATCAGCAACAAAAGAAACTTCCGCAATTACAGAATACATGGAGGCTGAGCCGGCGCCGTGGCTCAATAGGCTAATCCTCCACCTTGCGGCGCCGGCACACCGGGTTCTAGTCCCGGTTGGGGCGCCGGATTCTGTCCCGGTTGCCCCTCTTCCAGGCCAGCTCTCTGCTATGGCCAGGGAGTGCAGTGGAGGATGGCCCAGGTGCTTGGGCTCTGCACCCCATGGGAGACCAGGAAAAGCACCTGGCTCCTGGCTCCTGCCAGGATCAGCGCGGTGCGCCGGCTGCAGCGGCGGCCATTGGAGGGTGAACCAACGGCAAAGGAAGACCTTTCTCTCTGTCTCTCTCTCACTATCCACTCTGCCTGTCAAAAAAAAAAAAAAAAAAAAAAAAAAAAAAAAAAAAAAAGAATACATGGAGGCTGAATAACACGCTTCTAAACAAATAACGGGTCACTGAAAAAAAAAGAATTTTAAAAATATAATACATATAATTATAAAAATATAATATATTATATGTTATATATTATGTAATAATTAAACAAGCACTGAGGAATAAACTTTATTAAACAGGTAAAAGACTTGTATGCAAAAAGTTATAAACCACAGACCAAAGAAATTAAGTAGGACACAAATGGGAAAGTATCCCATGGTCACAAACTCAATACTCTCGTAATGTGGGTACCTTCCAAAGCCATCT
Organism: Oryctolagus cuniculus; assembly: GCF_051225735.1. Taxonomy (NCBI): domain Eukaryota; kingdom Metazoa; phylum Chordata; class Mammalia; order Lagomorpha; family Leporidae; genus Oryctolagus; species Oryctolagus cuniculus. The sequence goes on along the minus strand of NC_142880.1, from coordinate 5,786,639 downwards.
AGTTTCCATGCAATCCCAACCAAGATCCCAACCGCAAGGTGGGCATGTGACATGGCAGCTGAGACAGCATGTGGACACCCACACTGTGGACCAAAGCACTGCGTTTGAGTCCAGCTCTGCTCCCGATTCCACTTTCTTGCTGGTGCGTCCACTAGGAGGCACCAGGCGATGGTTTGGGTGGGTGATCCCCTGTCATCCACCTGGGAGACCTGGGTTCAGTAATGGTTCCTGGCTTCAAATTCATCCAGCCCTAGATGGGCATCAGAGTTTATGTGTTCTTGTTCTCTCTCCCGCCCCCCTCTCCTAAACAAAAGATAAAAATAAAACTAACATTCGTATAGAACTACAAAGGATCCCAGACAGACAAAACAGTGTGGGGAAAAAAAAACATGGTGGCATCATACTTCCTAATTTCAACATATATTACAAAACCGTAGTAATTAAACAGTATGACTGTGGCACAAAACCAGACCTATAGGTAAACGGAACAGAACAGATGGTTCCAAATCAAATCCACACATACACATCAACTGATAATCAACAAGAAAGTCAAGCATACACAATGGGGAAAAGATAGCTGTCTCCAACAAACAGTGCTGGCAAACCTGGATATCTATATGAAAAAAGTAAAATTAGATTCTTGTAATATACAATATTCAGAAATCAACTCTAAATGGATTCAAGAATTAAACCTAAGACTTGATATTGTAAAACTCCTGGGAGAAAACAAATGGTAAAATTTCATGACATTGGTTTTTTTCCCTCTCCCTCTCCCTCCCTCCCTCTCCCTCTCCCTCCCTCCCTCTCCTTCTCCCTCCCTCCCTCCTCCTCCCCCTCCCCCTCCCTCCTTCGCCCTCTCGCCTTTTCTGCCACTCCCTCTCCCCTTCTCTCTCTCACCCACCCCATCCTCCCTCCCTCCCTCCCTCCCTCCCCCCTCCCTCTCATATGAATATGACAAAGATTTAAGGATACTCAGTATCACTGTTCACCAGGAAAATGCAAATTCTTATTACGTAAATTCAAAGGCAGGTGTAGGTGACGATATAGGCAAACTTGGAATCCACAGTTGGTGGTGGAAATGCGAAGTGATACAATAATGGAAAACTATATAGGAGTTCCTCAGAAAGTTAAAAAGCATATTCCAATTCAGCCTTACCCAAAAGGGTCCAAATCGGGATCTCTCAGAGATGGCACACCCATGCTCACTGAAGCACTGTTCACCACAGCAAGAATGTGGAATCAACTTAAGTATCTACAGATGAGTGAGTAGACACCGTCCGTGGTTCATTCGTGTAATGGGAGACTATTCACTCTTGCAAAGGAAAATCCTGCACTCTAACGATGTGGATGAACCTCGTGCTATGTGAAATAAGCCAACCACAAACAGACAAAAGCTGTGGTCCCACCAATATGAGGTATCTAAACCCGTCAGATGCCCCAGAAGCAGAGCATAAGCTGGCGGCTGTCAGTTTATGCGACAGAAGAAACCGGGAATTGTTAATCGACACGCGTGTAGTTTGTGACACAAATAGCTCTAGAGATCTGCTGTACCAGAGGTGGAATCTACAGTTAGCAATACTGCATCGCTTGCTTAAAACCTACTTAAAGTTCACATTGAATATTCTTACCAATCAAAATCAAGTAATTTGAAACAAGAAAAAACAGCCCTGGTTTGACAGTTATCCCTGAGTAGCCTCCCATCTGACACTGGACAACTTGGGGTCCAAGTCAATTTACTGCCCTGTGACAAATCAGTCAAGTCCCAGAGGGGTACACACTGGACGAGAGAGATTTTACAATACTGACCAGGACTGTGTCAATTGGCCCCAAAACTGATGGAAAAAGACATTCCCCCTTGTGCTGTCTAGAGAGATGGGCCAAAACTAAGAGAGTTATTTCAAACTGACTAATCCCCTCCAATACTGCAGTCAAGTGTCAGTTTAGAATTTCTCTTTTGGTTTTAACTGAAATTCATACATTTTATGTTCTTTGACTAAAACCATTTTTTTCTGAAGAACATGAACAAAATAATGATTTCCCAAAACAAACCAAAAAAAAAAATGCATGCACACACATGCACATCTTTTATTCTAGACTAATACCTCAAAACAAGTCTTGATTGTAGCTAAAAATGTGTGCAGATTATTTACTTTTTAGAGAAGATTTTTTTCCTGCCAAGCCAGAGTGACAGAGGGAGAGAGATCTTCCATTGTCTGGTTCACTCCCCAGACGCATGCAGCAGCCAGGGCTGGACCAGGCTACAGCTAAGAGCCAAGAATCCCGTCTGGGTCTCCTCCTAGGGTAGCAGGGGCCCATGCACCGGGCCGGCATCCTCTGCTTTCCAGGAGCATTACCCAGAACCTGGACTGGAAGCAGTGCAGGTAGGATCTGAACAAGGAGTCTGACAGGGAGCGCCGCCACTGCAGACATCAGCTGAACCCACTGTGCCACAATGCTGCCCCCACGTTATTCACTTTTGTTTAAAAATGTTTTCCTACCCTAAGTCAATATGTAACACCAAATTAAACTACATAAAATGTAAACAGAGCCGGCGCCGCGGCTCACTAGGCTAATCCTCCGCCTTGCGGCGTCGGCACACCGGGTTCTAGTCCCGGTCGGGGCGCCAGATTCTGTCCCGGTTGCCCCTCTTCCGGGCCAGCTCTCTGCTGTGGCCAGGGAGTGCAGTGGAGGATGACCCAAGTGCTTGGGCCCTGCACCCCATGGGAGACCAGGAGAAGCACCTGGCTCCTGCCTTCGGATCAGCAAGGTGCACCGGCCGCGGCGGCCATTGGAGAGTGAACCAACGGCAAAAGGAAGACCTTTCTCTCTGTCTCTCTGTCACTGTCCACTCTGCCTGTCAAAAACAAAAACAAAAACAAAAACAAAAAAACAGAGTGTATCACATGCACCTCTTATTATTTCTCTTCTCACTGCAGAAAACCTGCAGCTTTAGGATATCAAAAATAGCTTGTGTATTGAAATAGCAGCCATTATTTTTCCACTTTCTGACATGACACCACAGTGCACAGAGACTAGCCCAACTCTGTCGAATCTGGTCAGCAGAGGGTTGTTGTGAAGACGAGGCTTTGTAACAACTATGAAAGAGAACATAATCTGATGCTCTGAACAGCTTTAAGAACTAGAAATCAGGGGGAGGGGGGAGGCTGGCACTGTGGTGTGCCAGGTCAAGCCTGCGCCTGCAGTGCCAGCATCCCATATGGGCACTGGTTCGAATCCCAGCTGCTCCACTTCCAATCTAGCTCCCTAATAATGTGCCTGGGAAAGCAGGGGAGGATGGCCAAAGCCGTGGGCCCCTGCACCCATGTGAGAGACCAGGAAGAAGCTTCTGGCTCCTGGCTTCATATCAGCCCAGCTTCAGCCATTGCAGCCAAGTGGGAAGTGAACCAGCAGATGGAAGACCCCTCTTCTCTCTCTCATTCTCCATCTCTCTGTCTAACTCTGCCTGTCAAATAAATCTTTAAAGAAAAAGAAAAGAAATAAAACTCTATGAAATGGGTCAGGTGCCACATCTTCTGGAGACAACAATGTTTAAGCAGGAATATGCCTTTATAGCTTGAAGATCCCACGTGGGATAAAACTCAAATACAGATCAGGCGACTGGACTTGCTCCAAAGGCACAGAATCTGGAGTTTCCTTCCTGGAAGTAAGATGTGAAGACTGCATCTGCCAGTTCTCCAGACTGAAAGGTGCATGTCCCTCCAGCTCCACACTGATTGGCAGATGCTCAGAGCAGCGTCAAGAATGACCGGGCTCAAGGAACACACGATGGTTTATTTTAATGCATTTGACCAGTCGTAGATCTCCAACTGACATTTCTTTTTCAAAGAGTGATTTAAAAGGAAACCAAACCCAACATATTTTTAGCACATGGTTCTCCTCTGTATTACCTTTCAGCAGCTCCTCCACTTGCCCTCACTGCCTCAACCCCAAACACAGGACCCAAAGCGAAACCACTGGGGCCTTTGAACAGAAGGGGAAACGTACGTGCTGCACAGATGTGCTGCTGCCTTTGGGATGGGAATCATGCCAATGGTTGATGACATTAACCGGCGGAACCCAATTCCTTTCTAAGGGATGTCTGGCCGTGAAGAATTTTCAATGGATATTTAGAGCTCTCCTGAGGACCCTAGAAACTGAAATTATTAGGATATTTGCACCTAAGGGAAGCAGTCTATCAACACTTCCAGGCTCTTCACTTTCCCACACTTGCCTTTATTCTTCCAAAAAGTTGGAGCTGTTGCAGAACTTCCCAACTATGAATAAAACATTCTGTTTTTAGGGATTTATTTACTTATTTGTCTATTATCTATTTATGTGAAAGAGTCGGGGGAGGAGAGCCAGAGAACGAGAGATCTTCCATCCACCGATTCTCTCCCTAATTGGCCTCAAAGGCCAGGACTGGGCCAGCCCGAAGCCACGAGCCTAAAATTCTATACAGGTCCCACGGGGGTGCATGGGCCCAAGCGCTTGGGCCATTTTCCATTGCTTTCCCAGGTGCATTAGCAGGAAGCTGGATTGGAATTGGAACAGCAGGGACTCGAACCGGCACCCAAATGGGATGCCGGCATCCAGGTGGCGGCTTAACTTGCTGCACCACAATGCCAGTCCTGCCACTGAAGCTTTAATAAGAGGATGTGAGGACTTAGCCACTGAGATGGCAGTGAGTCACGCTGTGTTATCAGCAATCAATGAACATAACAAGTGTCCTAAAGACCTTGGTATGTCCTCCATGGGGCAGAGTCAGCTCTGCGAATCCATTTGTTCTGACCATGTCCTCACATGGGGAGGTGATCTCTCTGGTTCCCTGAGCTCTGCTCTGCTGGTCGGTGCCCAAGGGTTGCTATCAGCCCCTTGAATCTGTTCTGAGCTGCACAGATGGTGGGGGAGATCATTTGGAAAGCAATTTCTTGCATGATCACTTCTGTGAAACCATCCCACACTTCCGTCTTTACACATAGAGAAAAACCTCAAAGTTACAAGGGTTCATGCTATTAGCAGCCTGTTTCTGCATGGTGGAGGCCTGCCATCCTAAATACTGCCTGAAACATTTTAGCCATGAGAGGACTGGAAAATTATAGCAATGGCCTGGAGAGCAAACAAAGCAAACAGCATCATTAAAATGCAGTAATTCCATAACCCCGTCCACTCAAACAAACGCATCTTTATGACACCAACTATGAAAAATCTGCCACGCTGGCACGGGAACTGATGAAAAGCAAATGAGCACAAACTCCTATCAATGAAGACCAGTACAGGCTGATTTAAAAAATCAGTATCAGTTGTGGAAGAGGGTTAGATCACAAAACACTGCAGGACATTCCACTGAAGTTGATAGTACACCCTAATTCACAGGGTGATAGTTCAGGGTGTTAGGGGGAAGGGTATCCCATTTAACTTTTAATTCCATGTGTATAACCTTCTAACGATACTGTGGTTTTAAAGAGCATCTTTCTCTAGAATTGTGCTAACTGCTGAGTGGGAGAGGATGGGTGGTAAATGCTACAGAGAAGCATCATGCATTCAGAAAGAACTCACTAATACCGGAAGGTAGCACCTAGGAGCCATGAAATAGTATCAAGAAAGAGGAAACAGACGTCCCACTCAAGCTAACGGCTGGGGAGTGGGCAAAGGCCCAGAGGAGCCCCTCACTGGGTGACAGTGTCGGCCGAGTTATCATGAGGGCTATGAGGAAGCCAGCTCTGAGGCTATCTGGGTGCCCAGATTTGCACAGGGCTTCCATCACACTGATGAGTCAGGCCCCGCCCTCGGTGAGCAACGCAGAGCGTGTGTCATTCGGAAATCCTGAGTGATGCTTTAGTGATGCCAGTTTCGGAGCTTTGGATAGAGTATCTGCTCATACAATCACCCAAGTGAAATGGGTCACTCAGCACCTCTGACCCATGCAAGCTGTGGGTGTGTTACTATGGTCTATGCGCCGAAGTCACAAGAGACAACTCCAACTAAGCAAAGCAAAAACAAACAAACCCCCCCGCCCCGGGTTCATTTTTCAGGGCTATCAGGAGATAGAGATGAATTTAGGCAAAAATGAGTTTCTCTCTCAGTATTGCAACTCCAGGTCACTTGCCTGGCTTGATTCTGTCTGTGGTCTCTTCTTGTCTTCTTGTGGATGATGGGGGCAGATTATCCCTGAGAGGTGAAGTCCCCAAACGCCCTAATCTGACAGTAGCTTCCCCCGCCCACCTGCCTAACGCCAGAGGAGCAGATTCAGCATCAGCTTCCCCTGCTTCAGCCCAGCTTCCTCAGCCCGAATCACGACAGACAGAAAGGAACACTATTCCCAAAGTAAGCAGGTGCACCACAACAGGTCTGACTGAGCCTCTCGCTTCAATCTCTGTCAGCACTTCTACACAAGAGGTCCCACTAGCAGCCCTGCCACATCGTACTCCACCAGGGGAAGCCTCCTCTCTGATGAAGTCCAAGTGGACTGTGATGCTCCAAGGGATTCCTCTTCCCCCTACTCTAGCCTCCAATCGCAGGCAGCGAGAAGGGACGGGCGACAAGCAGCCCTGCCATCACACCTACTTTCTCGTCTCCAGAGAGGATTCAACACATCCTATCACAGTAAGACACGATTCTAACAACCCAGCACAGGCAGGCAATGCTAGCTAGCTTCTTGGTAATAATGTGAAGTGTTCAAAATGAAGTCACTGGAAGTCAGCTTTCGAAACTGGAATTCAACCTCTGCAGAACTGAGGGCAGAATCCACACCCCTTCTGAATGCAGGGAAGGAACTTTGGGGACAACACGCTCCCTAACACGCTGCTTCACGTTTTCAGAATTTCTTTAGGGCCAAACGCTCTAAGCCTTTCCTTGGACAAGAGACCATTACCACCTGTTTTAGTAAAACCTGTTCACCCAAAGCAATTTTTCAACGCTGGCATGAACCCAGCAGGTTCACCAACCAGTTCAGACAAGAATTCAGATTGGGACCATTTACTTTGAAGCTTACCCAATCCAACCAAAGGCCATCAAATTTGACTTGGAAATCTCACTAGAAAATTTGGTCCCAGGAAAGTTCCATCAAACTCACGTCTGTGGAACATATCCTGGAAAAAGTGCATCTCCAATGAGCAAATTGGAATGCTGCTTTCTGTCTATTCTGGGTCAGGATCATGGTGAATATTTTCAACATTAGTAGTTTCTCAAGTTTTAAAGTAGTGCAAATTCAGACTAGAGATATTTTCGATTTTCATTTTATCTACTTTCTATGTATCCCCTACCTCACACACTCCCTTTTGTTAATAATAATAATAATAATAATAATATGTGTGTGTATATATATATATATATATATATTTTAGCGGCAGAGAGAGAGAGCAGAGAGAGCTTGCTCCCCCAATGCCTGCAACCACCAGGAATGGATCCCAGCCAAGTGGGAGCTGAAAACTTAACCCAGGTCTCCCACATGGGTGTCAGGAACTTCATTACTGGAGCCATCACCGCTGCCTCTTGGGGTCTGGATTATCGAGAAACTGTATCCATCAGGAGCTGGAGCTAGCAAAGAAGTGCTCTACTGTGAAATTCGGGGTATGAACTACCAGACTAAATGCCTCCTCCTGGGACTGCTCTCCACTACTCCACTTCTCATCTAGCTTCCTGCTAACGCACCTGGAAAAACAATGACAAATAGTCCAAGTATGTGAGCCCCAGCCACCCTAATGCGAGACCTGGATGGGGTTCCTGTATTTGGCCGGCCAGGCTCTGGTTGTTACAGCCATCTGGGGAATCAGTCAGTAGATGGAAGATTGTCATTCTTCCCCTTCTCCCTTTCCCCCTCCTCCCCCCATATATCTATCACTATCTATCTCTGTATCTTTCTGCTTGCCCTGCCTTTCAAATAAATTTTATAAAGATGCCCACTCCTCACTCTCCTTTTAAATGTCAACACACAGGGGTCAGCACTGTGGTGTAGCAGGTAAAGCTGCCGCCTGCAGTGCCAGCATCCCATATGGGCGCTTGTTCAGATCCCGGCTGCGCCACTTCCAATGCAGCTCTCTGCTGTGGCCTGGGAAAGCAGAAGAAGATGGCCCAAGTGCTTGGGCCCCTGTACCTGCATGCGAAGACCCAGAAGAAGCTCCTGGCTCCTGGCTTCAGATCGGGGCAGCTCTGACCGTTGCAGCCAACTGGACAGTGAACAAGCAGATGGAAGACCTCTCTCTCTGCCTCTCCTTCTCACTTTCAAATAAATAAATCTTTAAAAAAATTTCAATACACACCAACTAATCTGTGGAAAGAAATTTTCCAGGTTAGGTTTTTTTTTTTTTTTTTTTTTCTCTTCAATTGAAGTGTGCCCAGGTCACAGTTCTCTTATTAGTAGACAAGTTAATACAGAAGTGTAATATCAGAATTTGTACAAGGTCAAACACCAGACATAATTAAAAGATTAAATGCAAAAATGGAGAGAAAGGCAATGATATGTTGGTCGAGTGCCAAAAAAGAACTACATAAAAATTCATAAAGATCTATTTTGTAAATTGAAGAACAATCAGTTGAAAAACCAAAGTACCCCCAAAATTCTTTTAAAGAATTTTTTTCTGGGAAGATAAGGCTTCTTTTAGGTTACTTTTGTGGTTTGGTTTTGACAGGCAGAGTTAGACAGTGAGAGAGAGAGAGAAAGGTCTTCCTTCCATTGGTTCACCTCCCAAATGGCTGCCACGGCCAGCGCGCTATGCCGATCAGAAGCCAGGAGCCAGGTGCTTACTCCTGGTCTCCCATGCGGGTGCAGGGCCCAAGCACTTGGGCCATCCTTCACTGCCTTCCCATGCCACAGCAGAGAGCTGGCCTGGAAGAAGAGCAACGAGGACTAGAACTTGGGGTACCAGTGCCACAGGCGGATGATTAGCCTAGTGAGCTGCAGCACTGGCCACTTACGTTATTTTGTTTCCAGATAGGAAGACCAAGGATTTACTAGAAATTTTTCCCGTGTGTGTATCAAACCCTGTATCTGTGTATATCCATGTATGTATTATATATTTTACACACACAGCCTTTCCTTATGTTGATTTACGATATCCTATACAACTATTTTAAGGCACAGAATAACTTTCTCTGGGAATTTGACAATAGTGAGTCAATGATCCCAATCCCACCATCCAGGAAGGCACAATGACAAATTTCCCATTTGAGAAAAAGGCAATCCTAGATTAAAGACCTCAGCTACATCTCATACAAGCCACACCATCTGAAAAGCAGAGACAGTATCTATGTGATGGTGGTCCTGCAAAGACCAAATAAAGTAGCATCTTTATGGTCATCAGCACATTTTTTAAAATTATCACTAATAGTATAGAATCTTAGGGTACACAGAGTGTTCATGTGGTTAATTCAGTCCAACTTTAGACCCAACATCCCACATAGAATTTCCTGACATTTGATCCTGCAAGCTCCGTGCCTCACATGGAGCCATTCCATCTTTATACAGACTTTCCTCGCAATACCCACCAAGCCATCTCTCCATAACTCATATCCACCACCCCAGTTCAACTCTAACATTGAATAAATAGTACATTTAATCCCTTCCTTTTATGATTCTAAAATATTTCAGGATGATAAAATTGAAGAAATGATTACAGCATTAAGACCACAAAAAAGTCTTTTTTCACAAAAACTACATATTTTTATTCCTATAATTATTGTTTCCATCTCCTTGGACATTCTACATACTCTTGCTATATGTATTCTAGTCAATAAGGCTATTTTATACTTGTTAAATTATTTTCCCTGTACAGAATAACTAATATGTTTTCTTTTAGTGACTGTACTTAAAAACATTTAACCTCAAAATTAACATAAATTTCATGAGAAATTTCTATCTACCTTGAGAAACCATATGTAAATATTAGAACATTTTAACTCAATTATCTCCCTCCTGAGTTGCATGGTATTTTATCTTTTGTTAAGTCTACATATTTCAGATTATCAGGTCCTGCCTTGTATTTGAAAAAGGAGTACATTTAAAATTTCAATTTTAGTGTCTACTCAATCAGCTGTCTTCACCAAATCTGTAATACTTATTAAAGTCTTTCAGAGCATGGGCAAAGCACGTTGAGGTCACTTTTCTGTTCTAGCTAAGTCCAACATGGCTACTTGTCCAGTAGACATTCTTCCCATCTACCAGGAACATTCCTTTCTCTCCCACTCAATCATTTCTGTAGTGTGCCAACAGACGGTAGTATTTCGGGAGCAACAAAAATATAGAAAAAACTCTGGGGACCTCATACCCCGTATCTCTTTCCTGTAGAGTAAGACTTTAGACCCAATAACCCACATAGGATTTCCTGTCCCCACCTATTGTCTCCAGCTTACTTCCTCCGTCCCATCCTCAGTTCATCTCAGCAGTCTCCCTCCCCACTGCACGGAGGCTGGGCTCACACAGGTTATCGACTGCCTCCCTTACCCCTGCTCCCTCAGCTGAGCCGCGTGCCCTCGGGCGCTCCTCACTGCCGATGCCCTAATGAGAAGTTTGCCGTGTACTTCATCTCTTGTGTTCTTCATGGGAACTCAGCAAGGTAGGGATTATCAATCCAATTAGCGAATCGCAGCAGAGGACTTTGGAAGCCTTTGGGAAGCATATGGTTATCACTTTATCAAGACTCCGTTTCAGCAAACAAATCTGCTCTCCTTCCTGAAGTTTCCGATGTGTACATCAGAGGAGTCCACAGATATGATGAATGATGTTTTCACCAAGCCTTCACACACTGTCATTCCTAATGCTTTTGGAGAAGAGGTGGTAACATGTCTAGGAAGTTGCAAACGCAATGACTATTGATTAATGGATCCAAATGAAAACCAGGAGGGGTCTTGAGTGCCATCTGTACAAGGTTCCTTACTGCCAATGGTTTCATTTAGCCTTTGATGGATTAAGCAAACATTTGGAAGCGCCTTTTCCCAGGTACCTTTCTAGATTTTTGAACGAACATAAAAAATCAAAGTTGCTAGCCCCATGGAGCTTATATCATGACGAGGGAAACAGGCCTTAAGTAATTAGAACGTATCACATGCCACATACTAACAAGGGCTAAGGATAATAAAAACATAGGGTGACAGTGAGTGTGTGAATGAGGGAGCAATCTAGCATTGTTTAGCCAGAATACACATAGTGTTAAAATACAACGGCACTTTCAAAAGTTCATGGAATGAAAACATACGTTTATCTTGGTCAAAATTTTTTGCCATCTGAGCATAGCGTATTCACAATAGACATTTTGCATGGACTTCTGGAAGACCCCTTGTTCATGTAAGCCGTTACAACACACCAGCTCACTGGCCGGCATGAGCAGCGCTCAGTAGCTGTTCTGAACAAGGGAGTATGTCGAGAAACCAAGACTACCTGAGCATGCGCAGAGGTCGTCCGTCATCCTATGCAATGCCCGGAATCGTGGGACGCGCTGCCTGCAGAACACAGGCAGCAAGCTTCCATTTGTACTTGGGCTTCTTTTGATGACTCGCAGAGCTATGGAAGTGAAGGAAGCAGTAATGGGCCACCACAGCTGCTTAATGGAATGTCACCTGTTGCCATTTCCAGTGCTCAAAGATGGTTTGGAAAAGGGCTCTGTGTACTTAGTTAGGAGCATATGTGAGCTGAAGAGTGAGGAGACGGATACAGGGCACGTGATTCAGATCAGTGCGTTTATCCCTCCCGAGATCTCGTAGCCGGGTTCTAAACTGGGGTGGGTCCTGAGATGCTTCCGAAGGCGGTAGGGGAGGATGGGGGAGGTTCTGTTGGACGTGAACACACAGTGGCATCACACGGACACAATGCTTTAGAAGTGGGCGACATAAACATCCCATCAGGCTCAGACGGGCCTTTCACACAGCAAGCTTTCTCCTGGACACTTGGACCAACATTTTCCAAGCTCGTGGCTCTTTTTGTTCGTTGGTTTTGTCTTTTTTCTTTTCTCTCAAATAGCCTGGGCTTCCCAAGAGGCCCTGATACGTGGAGAGGTGGAGTCCCTAGTCTCAGCCTCCCGCACGCTGTAACAGCAGCGGCCACTGGGAACTGTCTCCCACGTCTCGTCAGAATAGGTTGTGATTTTTTTTTTCTTTAGCGCACATACATCAAGACGATTTGCCAAAGCAAACCTAGCCAAGTTAAATTTTCTTGAAAGGCTAAGGATGATAATTCAGCCATTCTCAGACAGGAAACAAGTGACTGTGTGGGCCTCCGGTGGGCCGGGACCCTGCCCTGACCGCAAAGATGACATTGCCCCTGACCCATGGATGTCCTTATCACTAAGGCACAGGGCACGATTCTTCCTGCTTTTCAGCATACACCAAGGGGTCCAAGACGATAAAGGGTGGTCTTCCTTTGAAATACCTACATCCCAATAATTAATGCCTCTTCCTATATTTGATTCCCCACTGTTGGCCCTGACCGTATTTTATTCCCCATTCCTCCATTCCAGACTCCTAAACAATTAAATGACAAAGTCGACAGAGCAGCCAGGGGTGGTCTCCTGCCCAGAGCAGTCGTTAGTCTAAGACTGCATTTTCAGTGACCATCATCCTCCCCCTTCTCCCTTAGTCCTGACATTCAGGTTCTCATCAGCCCACACTACACTCTGCAGGTGACACTTCATGCTTACCTGGTTGTGGTGAAGTACGTCAGGCCTCCCAGTCCATCGGCTATACATCCCTGGGTTCAACGAACGATGGATTGAAAAAAAAAACCTGCAGCTGTACTGAACAGGTACAGACGTTTTTCCCTAAACAATATAGTGTAACTACTGTAGACATGGCACTTAGGTGGCATAAGGCATTCTGAGTCACCTAGCCATGGATTTAAAGTATGTGGGAGGATTACATGGGTTCTAGGCAAACCCACACCGTCTGCTCTAAGGGTCTTGAGCATCTATAGATTCTCATGTCCAGTGGGGTCCTGGAGCCCACCCAGTGCCGATCACAAGGGACCACTGTACCTGATTTTAAAACCAAAATGTTCAGAACTGTATCAACGCTTAAGTCTGGCTATAAGACGTAGGAATTTCTATTAAATCAGAATAGGATTTAGAAATTTTGTTCTGCGATGTTCTCCTTTCTGGAGAATTTATAGACAACCCCAACACACAGCCTATAAATACAAAAAGTGAATATGCTCAGTAGAACATTAAGGATATATTTATAATAGCTCTCCTTAGGAGTCCTCTTAGATAATTATGTTTTAGGCAGGCTCTATTTTCTTTAAGACTTGAAGGCAATGGACTTCACTCCTGTGTTCCATGAACTCTTTCTACTCACCAAGTTGATAGCTCTCCCAGATAAGTGAGTTCTTGTTTTGATGTCAATACTAGTCTTTTCTTCCCACATTGACACAGTCAGCAGTGGGTTATTCAATTCCTTAGGGAAAAGTCAAAGAGCCCAAACAATATTATCAATATTAGCAAAGCTTGGATGAAGTTATTTTCATTTCACAAGTTAGACGATGTAAACATTTTAAAACCTGCCAGAACTTTGGATTATTTACTGCCTTCTCATTCAGTTTAGTAATTGCAATCGTAATCTACCTGTACAAGAACTAAGCTCCGTTGTTCAGCAAATCAAATGAGCTCAGGGGAGGATGTCAGAGAGTACACGGATCATAAACACCCTGCCAGAACCGTGAATTTACTCCTCCAGCGCGTCTTCCTGGGTGACCCCAGTTCTGCCACAGCTGCCTTTGCTAGCTTGGCCGGGACATTTGTGCATCAGATTCCTGATCTTTAAAACGTGGACATGGATGTTCATCTCGACACCAGCCAAGGTTGTTGCCAGCTTCAGTGCAAGCTAAATTCTTCCATGTTGTTCTCTTGTGAGTTGACATCAGAAGAATGAACAGAACTGAGCAAGCAAGGTTTCCGAATACGCCACAGTTCTGAGTGACTGCCACGCACACGCAGGGCTCCTTCTGTGGGAAAACTTCTGCTTAGGGGCCTCCATAGACAGCCACATGGACACAACCATGAGTGAACTGGGAATGACCACGTGGCCCACAGACGGAACTCCAGATGCGGGCCACATCCTGCTGCAACTTAAATGGGAACAGCCAGTAAGAGGTGCCAAATGCATGGAAATTTTGAATTAGAGAAGAAAATAAATCAATTATTCCTAGAATTTGGAAGAACACCATCATGACAAGCAGGGAAGCAGGAGAGACCATGGTAGAGTGTGTATCCAGCTCAGGAAATATAGAGCAATGTTACCTAAAGGTTAGGCAGGCATGCCCCTTGTGACACTGACAAATAAAAAGGTGTGGAACTCCGAGACAGACATCACCGAGGTTATTTCAAAAACGTCCCTTTGTTTTCCTCTCTGGAAATTTTTTTTCAGCTAGAGAGTTGTTAATCGCAAAGGTTCTGATGAGTCACCGGCCTCTATGCCGATATTTCCAACAGCATTTCAGAGTTGTGGGTGCAGACTGGAGACATCCGTATTTTAGGAGGGCTGAGCCGAGCTAGGACCTGTCATGGGTTCTCACATTCGCAGTGACCCACCTCCCTCTTCCACACCCAAGAGGACCAACAGACATAATTCCGATCACACATTCTCTTCACTTGCTTGCGGTACAAAGAGGCTACTCTCTACCTTAACCCCCCTTTCCCGGAACAATACAAGGGATTTACTGATCAGACTTCAAACCCAAAGAGACTCATTACAACAACTCGAACATCAATAATCAAGGGGCACTCTGATGAGGGAAATCAGACAATCGGGGAATGAGAGCGTTATTAAGGGCATGCACTGATTGAGCCCTTCACCTGCAAACTGAGACCACAACGGGCCATCGCTGACCCTATTTGGGGAACTCTCTGATGAGGCCGATCCAAGCGAACGCACAAGCTCCCCAAATCACAGTTACTCAAAGCCGCCCGCCAAGCCATCTGGAAGGTCACCCGCCATCTAATTTCAGCAGGCCGGGTTTCACCCAGCCGTGTCCCAAAACGCTGGTCATGTTGACCTCTGGAAGGGTCAGGTTTCTCTACTGCAACTCCAGGGCTGTCGTGCCAAGGCCAGAATCAAGTCATTAAGAACCAAGTGTGTCAGGCAGCTGCCCGAAGTACCCCCAGCGCTTCCTTGATTCGCTCAGTCAATCCCATCAACCCCATCGTGAGCGACTGCTGGCCCAGGAGCTGAGACCATAACCAGGTCTCTGCTCCCAAGTTCTCACCTCCACATGGCAAAGGACGAGGGGGACAATTAAACTAATGATGGGGACGAGGACAGGCAGAAGAGCCACTCAGAGACAAAGGTCCTCTTCAGATCACAAGGCAGACCTCAGAAGAGGCCAAAAGCTACCATGATGACAAAGACAGTCAAGAGAGTTCTCGGCCGGTGCCGCAGCTCACTAGGCTAATCCTCCACCTAGCAGCACCGGCACATGGAGTTCTAGTCCCAGTCGGGCACCGGATCCTGTCCCGGTTGCCCCTCTTCCAGGCTAGCTCTCTGCTGTGGCCAGCGAGTGCAGTGGAGGATGGCCCAAGTGCTTGGGCCCTGCACCCCATGGGAGACCAGGATAAGCACCTGGCTCCTGCCATCGGATCAGCGCAGTGCGCCGGACACAGTGCGCCAGCCGTGGCGGCCATTGGAGGGTGAACCAACGGCAAAGGAAGACCTTTCTCTGTCTCTCTTTCACTGTCCACTCTGCCTGTAAAAAAAAAAAAAAAAAAAAGTTCTTGAACACGCTCTGTTCGTGCAGACCTATCCTGCAATGTTCCCTCGGAACGGGTAAGGCCATTAGACCTGCCTGGTGCCTGTTCAACGCAAACCCACCCATGTGTCTAACACCCTTGGCTGCTCTGGGTCCCAGAGGCCTGGGAACACAGGGGTGATGACCCCAGGGTGACTGCACCCTCTGTGCCCCGAGAGCTTGACCTGGACTCCAGAGGCAGGCAGAGTAAACCAGCGCCTTCACCCACCGGGGTCACACAGGGCACCGCTCCCATTCAGTGCCAAACCACCTCGGAAAATATAAGGTACCCAGAGCACCAGAAGTCAGCCTTCGTTTTCAAAGGCAATCATTTATAATCCCCCATACTAAGAGGGGACTTTGTGATTCCACAACTCAGCTAATTTCCCAATCTTCCCTCCTCAGGGCTCCTAATGGGAAGCAGATGTGGGAGCCACCTCCACACCAGGAGTAGCCCGCTCTCCTATCTCGCCCAGCCTCTGTTGCCAATAAGCCCAACGTAAACCAGCAATCATGCGTGTTCCCAATCAGCTCGCTGGCCTCCGAGCCACGGAAGGAAACGTTTGCTCGCACAGCAGCGCCCGGACAGGGAGCAGCACGTTCTCACGACATTAGCATGCTCATAGCCAAGGCAGAGGGAGAGCAGGGGCCAGGCGTCAGCAGACACAAAGGCCACTTAGGGAGTGAGCCAGCGGATGGAAGGTTTCATTCTGTGCCTCTCCTCTCATTCTGCAACTGCCCTTCAAATAAATACATCTTTTTTTAAAAAAAGGAAAACATGAACTTGGTGTGAAACACACATCCATTTTACTTTTCTGGATGTTTTGTGAAAGATGTAGACTACATTTCACATTGACTTGGAGTAGGTGGTATTAAACATAGATGCACCAAAAGATGACATGTCCAAGTTTAAGAAGAAGTTTCACTGTCTGCATAGTCTTTATTACAAATAATTAGCAGGGCCAGCATTGTCATACAGCAGGTTAAGCCATCACCTGCAACACCGGCATCCCATATGAACACAGGTTTCAGTACTGGCTGCTTGACTTCCAGTCCAGCTCCCTGCTGATGCTCCTGGGAAAGCAGCAGAAGGTGGCTCAAGTCCTTGGGTCCCTGCACCCACGTGGGAAGCTTGGAAGAAGTTCCTTGTCGGCTGGCTTAGCCTTGGCCCAGCCCTAGCCATTGCAGCCATTTGGGGGGTGAGCCCAATGATGGAAAATCTCTCCCTCTCTCTCTGTAACTCTGCCTTTCAAATAAATAAATTTATCTTAAGAATTTTTTAAATAATATTTGGCCACACCAAGTTTTCCATTATAGTCTTTTCACAGGAGACTCCTCTCATTTGTGTGTGTGTGTGTGTCATCTTTTGTCAGTTCTCGGAGCAGAGCACAGTTGGGCAGGAATCCCTAGCATCAATCAGAACACCAAAGGCTGCAGGCTAATTCAATAAAACTCTTAGGCACACAAACAGCTGAGAATGTTCAACCCGCTGAACAGATAGTGTGGAGCTAACAGTTCTGGGAATCACACTGAATATTTATTTTCATTTGCTTAATTCCAAATTGGAACATTTTATTGTACAGTAAGTTTATGAAAATTCTGAATGGTTGGTTAGGTTACACACTTGTTTTCCAATAACTTTAAAACACTTAGCACATGTAGCTTTTTAAGACAGCTTCAGTTTCTCAAAGCACTGCAGAAAAGAGTTTAATGCAATCAACACAAAAAATCAACAGACCATCACTCAAGTTTCAGAAAGCCTTCTTTGCCACCAGCAACCTGCATTCAAATCTCGCCTCTGCCACCCTCTTGCTCCGAGTTTGGGCACGGTGCTTACTAGGCTTCTCTACTGCCATCTGTTCAATGAGATCAAAATAATCCCGAACCCACAGCATCCCTGCAGGCATTGCTAAAGCAAGGCAGGTAGTGCACAACCAGTACTCAGCCATTATCATCACCCTCTTCTGCATCTTGGCATCAGCCAACAGTCTACACACGCCTTGGCCAGCTCAGACACCCCTACTGCAGGTCCACACTGCTCATCAGAAACCTATCAGCAGAGGGATTACTCAAAAGCACATGGCTCATTTTGTGCACCACAGTCCAAAATGCAGAGGCACAGCTGTCAACAGAAAGACACTCCAGGAAGGGTCCTGACCTCGAGGATGATCTCAGAACACATTTCATTTGCATTCTGTGCAAGCAGGGCTGCTTATCCCAAGCCTGGAGCGGGCCAGCCCCGCAGTGGGCCTTAGGCCGGTCCACAACCAACACCACTGCCTATCTACCATCTTCCTCTCCCTTCCTAACCACTAAGCCACAGCGGGGAGGGAGAGACACAGTGAGTTGTTCTGGTTTTCACCACATTCATCCAAATTTAGAAGCAATTCAGAACAAGACTTGGGATCTCCCAAGACATGAATAAGCTTTTTGGTTTCCCTAAATATGAGATTCTTCCCCACAAACTTGGTCACTGGCATTGCCAGATATGGGTGAGCCTGAAGCCACAGGGCAACCGCGCTACTGGTCTGTCAAATGCTCAAAGCTCACTGGCTATTCGCTTGTGTCTGTTTTCTCTACCAGAGAGACGGCAATAGGTCCTGGTCAGGGTCCAGATCCCACTGCTGCAGGCAAGCCAGTCTCACTGGAACCCCTTCTTGGGACAAAGTCTGGAAGATACAACTCACTGGACCTCCTGCTTACTCTGCCCACACGTAGCCGAGACATCCTTAGACACTCCAACAAGGTTTCTTCCATGCAAGTCCTACCAGAAACCTGTAGAAATGGCTGTCGACAGCAGTTCAGGGCTTCCACTTGCAAAAAACCCCGGCCAGAAGAATTAAAGTGATCACACTGGCTGTGATGGAAATCACCAAAGCCACTTAGAGTAACTTAACAGCACACACTCCTTCAACGAAACCTTGCTGTTTCACCTTGACAATTACGGGGGGCGGGGGGGACCATAATGCAGATGGCATCCTGCTGCTGCCTTCACACAGCGTCCGTTCAGATGGTGGTGAGGGTCTTGCGCCCACAGCCCTCCCTGATGGCCCTAGATGTTAGGAGCAGGTACTCTTCAGTTCACCTCCCGAGTGGGCAAACGCTAACAGCTCTTCCACTGAGTTCATGGAGACCTTCAACCCCAGGGTAGCCAACCGGAGATGCTGGATTCTCTCCCAAGGAGCCTTAATAAAGCCCATGTGCAGCCCAGGAGGCTCCGTAAGGAGGAAGACTCAGCCAGCAGTTGGGGCTTTTGTCTCCTGGTCGAGCACCTGCTGTTGAGTCCCTTCTGCTGTCCTCGCTGCTGAAGTCTGACCACACAGGCCAGAGACCTCCTTATCTCTCGACAGTGGGGGCTGACAGCAACTTCTCTTCAAGGAGCTGCATGGAGCCATGTCACCCAAAGTTAGGCATCCAACAGTGGGAACTGAGTTTGCCACTGGGATTATGATTGGGGGCAATGTTGCCTGCTTTGCCTTCAATGAGAAAATGCCCCAGTACTGGGCAAGGCAAGGCTGCCATTCCCCGAAGTGTGACTGTGGTATTTAAGACGACATTTTCGGAATAGCACTGTCCCAACATACCAGCCAACCTCTTCAGCTGGTGCTCATCTGTTTAGAAAGCACAAGAAAACTGGCTCCCTCTTGGTTTCCAACAGGACATCTTCCTTACAGCTTTCCAAGAATTCTGTGTGACTTTTTACTTCCTCGCCACCTTGGGGATCTAATCCCCCTCTAACATGTGATTCTGTGATGGTCTGTTCTTGCCTGGGGTTGGATAAACTGTTGAGGTTTGTCTCACGATACAGTGTCCTGAAGCAATAAATAGAAACAAACCAGGTCATGTACACTCTCAGAGAGTCTACAGCATGACAGATGAACAGGAAAACGCACGAAAGGACAGGTGTTTGGTGCAACAACTAAGGTGCCCCTTGGGATGCCCTCATCCCCTATGGGAGTGTCTGCATTCCAGTCTCAGCTCTGCTTCCAATTCCAGCTTCCTGCTAACGCATATCCTGGGAGGCAGCAGGTAATGGCGCATGGATTTGAGTCCCTGCCACCCACGTGGGAGACCTGCATTGAGTTCCAGGCTCCTGACTTCGGCCTGGCCCAGCCCTAGCTGTTGGTGCAATTTGGAAGTGAAACAGCAGATTTGAAATTTCTTATCTTTGTCTCTGAATCTATCTCTGCCTCCCAACAAATAAATAATTATAAAAAATAAAAAAGAAATGGGAGTTAGGGACAGTGAAAAGTTATTGTTGGGAAGAGGCATAGTCTCTCCTCAGTGAAGGCCAGGTGTCAAGTCCGCCCATACTTTGAGTAGCTTTACAGCATTTCCCAGGGTTGTGAATCCCCTGCCTCGAAACACTGCATAACAGAGGCAGGGCTTAGCTGGTCCCAAATACAGTCCTTAAAGTACACTTCAAAAAGGTTTCCGAAAATAGAATTAAGATGTGTATCTTGATGTAAGAAATTTTTGAAGTCCATGTACAGGTGTTTCTCTTGTAAATTTATTCATTTACTTATTTGCAAGGCACAGAGGAAGGCACACAGATAGGTCTCCCATTCACTGGTTCAGATAGACACAGATAGATCTCCCCATCCACCTTGCAACACCCACAAAAGCCAGGGCTGGGCCAGACCAAAGCTGGGAGCTACAGCCGGGAACTCAATCCAAGTCTCCCAAGTAGGTGGCAAGGACCCAATTGCTTGAATCATCACCTGCTGTCTCCCAGGGTGCATAGTAACAGGAAGCTGGAATTAAAAGTGGAGCTGGAACTTTAACCCGCTCAGCCTGATGTGGGATGCAGGGCTCCTAAGTGATAATTTAGCCACAGCACCACACATGGGCATTTTTCATGAACTTCTTCAAGACCCCTGATACTTCTGCATCAAAATAAATTGTTCTGTTAGTTTCATTTTCTACGGGCACTCTGCAATACCCTGGCACCGCTTTCAGCCTCTCAACTGAACTCGGTCACCAAGGCATCCGCGTGTTTCAGACTCGCTTTTGCTGTCTCCTTCCAAAGTCACGACAGGTGGGACCTCAGCCTTAGTGAGTCAGTTGGACATGGGCGGGACAGAGACTGTGACGAAGCCAGAACAGCCACAGGCCAGGGAGCCCGATCTGGACTCTGGTGGTGACAGCTAAGACGTGAGGAGACTTCAACACGAAAGGAAGAGACAGCAGTGTTGGCGTGGTAAACCCCAATGCCAGCGAGGCAGGGAGTTCAAAGCCGACCCTGCTGACGCTGTGCAGGCCTCTCCTCCCAGCAGACAAGACGTCCCTCGAGAGACGAAGCCAAAACTATCCCAGGAGCAAAGCCCCAGATGCCCGAGGGAAAACATTCCAGAAGTAGAAAGCCCGAATGTTAGCCAACAGAAATAATTGAGGAGGAACATAAGAGAGAAAGAAAACACATAAAATGTGGCTTGCAATTTTCTGGACATCTTCAACCCAGAGAAATGTGGTCAGTGCATCTGGTCCCCTCGCCATCTGCGTGTTCCTGGAAGCAGGGCACAGAGCAGCACTGTAGGCTCCCTTGGTTAGGGTTGACTGTGTTTGATTCTTGTCTTCTAACAGCAACAGGCGGAATAGCATCCACTAGAGTCCTGGACATCAGCAAGATGAGAAGAGAAGGCAGCGCCAGGACCAGAACTCCTCATGTACAGACCACAGGCGTAACAGCTCTGTCAGCAAGGCCATCTCAGAACAGACGAGTCCCACGATGTCACATCAAATGGGAGACGCTAGCCTTTAGCATCCCAAGTGCAGGAATGGGGATGACCACAGAACCTAAGGCAGGACTGCAGTTATGACCTTGAAGCTAAGATTACGTTTGTGCCCCGACATGAAACAGCCCCGTTCATCTGAAGGTTCATGTCAATGTGACTGCTGGTGCAGGTTCTCAAAGATGACCACTGTGACCCTTTAAAAAAATAATTTACTTGAAAGTCAGAGTTACACAAGGGGAGGTCTTCTATCTGCTGGCTCACTCCACAGTTGGCCGCAACGGCCAGAGCCATGCCGATCTGAAGCCAGGAGCTTCTTCTGGGTCTCCCACATGGGTACAGGGGCCCAAGGACTTGGGCCATCTTCCACTGCCTTCTCAAACTATAGCAGAGAGCTGGATTGGAAGTAGAGCAGCTGGGACTAGAACCAGTGCCCATATGGGATGCCGGCGCCACAGGTGTAGGCTTTACCCACTATGCCACAGCACTGGCCCCTACTGTGGCTCTTAAACACATTCCAGATCTGTAGATGGGGCTCTCCTTCAACTACCAAGTCTGTTTTCACAAGGTCATTTCACAAAGCATTCAAGAAGATTGTTTCACACCCAAACTGCCTGGACTTCTTCAGAATGCAGGAATAAATGAACCCTACAATCGCAGGGGTGCAACAAGACAGATGCTGTTCTCTCTTGGGGAAAGTCAGACATGGGAGGGGCAGACTTTCGAGGGTAGCTCTCCTCCGCATGATGATCCAAGGGTCCAGGCTTTCCCCACTTGGCCTTCATCAGTGGACAAGACACCAACTTTCAGCTTCCCTCCTGGCCCATTGGGCAGAGCATAGCCAACAGCTCATACTGATCATCTTGGCTGTATTTGCATTCCCGTGCTTACCGTTAATTTCTGGGGCTCGGTACGATTGGGCCCATGGAGCCTGGAGGCTGGTGTAGGGCTGGCTGTCTACTGGGTGAAGCAGGTCACATCTGTGGGATGAGGCAGGCTTGGGAAAGCAGCGGAGCTGGGAGAAGATCGTCACCTGAGAGGTACATACTTGAGCTAGGCTATTTAACTAACAAGGACTCAGGAAAGGGGAACGAGAAGCCAGAATTTCTCCCTGGGTAGAGGGCAACCAGCTCACTTCCCCAGAGCAGGCTCGCGATGTGGACACTTGCTATGGTTACCCACAGGGAAAGCACTGCCCATCCCAGAGGGAAGAGCTACCTGCAGGCCAGCAGGGACCTTGACGCTGCTACCCCTGGTTGGCATCATCCATTCAGCCTTTGCCTGGTGCTGGTCCCACCAGACTAGAAAGCAGCATAGCAAGGATGTGAGTGCTTGAGCTGTCACTCACACACCCTGACCCAGGGAATGCTTCTGATCACTAGTGAAGGGCGTTGGGCACTTGGCCTACCGCATAGGAACCCCACGTGTAAGATGGGACCCACCTCCTCTAACACTGCTCTGGGGTACGTGGGAAGCTCAAACGATGCCAAGCATCCAATCTGAGAGGCAGTCAATGGATGTGAGATTGCTGTCGGACAAGAGGAGACACTGGAAGGCTAAGCTTCCACCAGGAGAAGACATTAGTGGAGGAACACGGAGTACAGGGTGAGACACTCAGTAGCAGTCACTGTGGGAAGGGACAGGAGAAGAGGAGGGCGTGGACTCAGACAAACTCAGTCCCAGCTACCATGTAGACCAGACCAACCAGGTACGTCTGATTCTCATGATTGTGATTTGGTGAGAACGGAGAGACATAGTTATAAATTAGCCTACAGAAAGGTGCACTCTGACAGACGCTTTGAATCTACACGGTCACGGACAGCCGACCTCTGGTGTCCCAGCGAGTGCCACTGGGTATCCTCCATTGATGGCTCTGGGGCTGCCATCACCGGGGAGTGATGAAGGCACTCTGACTACCCAAAGGAGGCAACCTGAGAGAAACACTTCACTTCCCAGACCTAAGATCCCATCATCCTTGCAGTATCTTACATTGCACAAACATCGGGAAACATTCCCAACTAAACAGTATATTGGTTCTGTTTTCAAACCAAAGAGTTGTATTCTATTCCAGGAAGTGTCTCCAGGATTCTTTAAATGAAGTTGCAAACACTGCAGAAGCATACTTTTCTGTGATGCTACTTTGGCTAACAAGTATATAAATTAAAAAGTCAGGGGCCAGTGCTGTGGAGTAGAAGGTTAAGCCTCTGGACTGCAGTGCCAGCATCCCATATGGGCGTTGGTTCAAGTCCCAGCCGCTCCACTTCCAATCCAGCTCCCTGCTAATGTGCCTGGGAAAGCAGCAGAGTCCCTGAGCTCCTGCACCCATGTGGGAGACCTGGATGAAGCTCTTGGCCCTGGCTCAACCCTGAAGGTCACTGCCATCTGGGGAGTGAACCAGCAGATGGAAGATCACTCTCTGTCCCTCTCCCTCTCCTGTCCGCTTCTCTATCCTGTCTTTGTATTTTTGCCTTTCAAATAAATAAATCTTTAAAAAAGAATAAAGGCTCACAAAGGTGATGCCTTTAAAAATTATGAAAGAAATCGTATTTGTGAAGCAAACCCTTCATTATACGATAATATATTTGCTTCAGAAAAATCCATTAGCCTCAGAAACAGCTGTTTACAATGTACCAAAAAACAAATTACAGGGCTTCAGAATGGCTAGGTTTGGACACATGGGGATTATCTACAATTTAATCATGATAGCCTTTCAGACTGGAGCTGGAGTTTTTTTTTTTTTTAATTAATTGGTTCAAAATCTATGATTGCCTGCTAAATATATACAGGAATTGTGAAGTCAGAAAGAAATGCTCCCTAAAATACAAATGAAGCAGCCACAAAGCAGACCCTCCATGAAAAAAAGTACAGCACACTGTGAATAGTTCTGTCCACATCTCTCACCAGTCCAGAATCTGGGACCAGCCTAGCACCCACGGCTTCAAGGCCAGGGTGGAATCTTCCAGGTGCTCCCTGAAAACCAAAGATGAAGCCCAACACTGAACTCTCCAGGAAAGTGAATTCACGAGTGATGTGACTTGGCTGCATCATTAGCCACCTGCATGACCGTGGGCAGCATCCTGTGTTCCTCCTAGTCGTCAACAACAAAACCACAATACTGCCCCCTGCATGGGCTTGTTGAATGGCTAGAATATGGTGACCTGAACTTTCCTCCCAATGCCAAGGGCACACAGACACCAGCTGCTCTTTGCTGTGTTAATCCGCTGTGCTACTGAAACCCAATCTTGAGCCACCATTGTGTGGGTCCTTGTACAAAAGAAATCTTCATGAAGAACAACAAGGTGATTAGATCGTGTAAAACCACAGAGTGGTCTGACTTAAAGTATAAGCTGCATGGTATTTAACAATGTCCCTTTGCAGGGCCTGGGGATGGGGGCCCAGGGGAGTGATTCCCTGTTTGCCAGGACAGCTGAAACCAGGGTACCCAAGGCCAATGGGTCTGCTGATTAGAAGACGTCTCAAGATTCTATGCCTTTGGCCAGCGCCACGACTCAATAAGCTAATCCTCCACCTAGCGGCACCAGCACACCAGGTTCTAGTCCTGGTCGGGGTGCCAGATTCTGTCCCAGTTGCCCCTCTTCCAGACCAGCTCTCTGCTGTGGCCAGGGAGTGCAGTGGAGGATGGCCCAGGTGCTTGGGCCCTGCACCCCATGGGAGACCAGGGCAGCGCGCCGGCCGCAGCGGCCATTGGAAGGTGAACCAACAGCAAAAGGAAGACCTTTCTCTCTGTCCACTCTGCCTGTTAACAACAACAAAAAAAGATTCTATGCTTTCACATGTTAGCCCCAAAGTCACAAGGGCAGTCAGTCTCTCAAAATCTGTCATCAAGAGGCTACAGTCTGGCCACAAGGCTGATCATCTCCCCGGGCAACATGGCCAGAGGCAAACATACTCACAGTATTAGCACATCTTACATCTCTTGTGTAAGTCACTTCTCTCCAACTCCCAATGAGCACAGTACACATCCTAACAAAATGCCACTGTCAAGAACGCGTCAACTTTGGAATCGAGGTTACCCCAATTCAGGACCCTGCTAGAAGCTGGGGTTGGAGGGGCAGTACCACGAGACGTGACCTCCTCGCTCATCTGCACAGGGGTGTCCTACAGTTGCCCAACCAGCACTGGCTTCTCCCGGACGCCCAGCGTGAAGCTCCAGGTCCAGGGTTTGCTCCAAGTCCCAGTGTGGCTGCCCATAACTAAAGGGTTTTGACCTTGGCACTGGAGGGATCATTTTAATTCTGTGCCATCCAGGGAGCAACGAGGCAAAGCTGCTAGTGACTCCTAGGATGTAAGAATGCAGTCGCTGTTCATGGCTGGGTTGGTTGCTGCTGGTGGTTGCTTTTTCTATCTTATTTTAGTACTTTTGTTGTTGTTGAGTGGGAACATGAGGATACACGCATCATTTCTACACAACCATACCTCAAAACTCTCCAAGAAGAGGGTACCTGTTCTCTGTTGATTGTCTCCCCATCACTGTCTACCATTCCAGGTCCTCAGCCTTAGGGGTTCCTCCTTAATAATCCCAGCCATCCGTCGTCTCCTTAGATTCTCCATAGACAAATAGTTTGCGTGGAAAAGGGAACAAGCCTCGGGGATCCGGGAAGGCTGGTGGTGGCTCATCTACCCCGTTTCTTACCACAAGTCTCCCCCCAAACCCAGCTCCCAGCCATGAAAACTGGGGAGTCATGCCAGTACACTCAAAGTTTCCATGTAGCTTGCAGGATAAAATACATTAATAAAGAACCGCAACACCGTATTAATACAGTCTTGTGTTTTGTCATAAATTATAGCAGTCAAGTGTTTTATGATCACTTTGAACTTTACAAACACTCTGAGAGGGAATTATAATTTATGCTCATTTTTCAAGCAAAGTAGAGACTCCCAGGAGTCAAGGACATTAGCCAAGGTCAGTCAAGTAAGACATGGGAAGAGAACCAAATGCCCTACTCCAGTCCTGGGCTCTGTGAGTCCCACTCAGGCTACCCAGCCATTCATGCTGAGAGAAACAAATGGATGCAGGGGAGTGCGGGAGACTGGGATGCTGCCCGGTGTGACAAGGGAAAAACAAGTCCTGTGTACTCATTGTTTCACGGGTAGAAGCCCTGCATCACCCCCGCCCTGTCTCCGTCTCAGCAGTAACACTGCACTCAGTATCTGCTGAAATCTAATGAATACCAGACAAATCAGGCAGTAAGATAAACAGTGACTTATGACGTTAGGATCGGCACATTCATGTCACAAATGAAACCGAGATGCAAAGCAATCAGATAATTTCTAAGAGTTTAGATAATTCCAAGGGAAGGGCCCCGAATGATAACACCACAACTCCCACCGGCTACACCAACTCCCCCAGGACGATAGCCGCCGTGTGCTCGACAGCCAGCCAGACACTGACCCCAGCGTGGGCACAGGGCCAGCTGGTGGTCAGCTCGTGACCGTGAACGCTGAATGCTGGGTTTCACTGATACGGACAAGGAAACAGAGATGCTCCAGGAACCACCGTGCACCCACCTCCTGTAGGAGCCAGCACAGCGGCCATCAGTGAGCGTTATGGGAGCACGTAGAGCCCGTGCCCAGCAGGACAAAGTTCCCATGCTCCTCATGGTGGAGCCATGCTCAGTGTGCCCCTGCTCTCCTCCCCAGGGTCCTCGTGGGCACCTCGGGAGTCTCTCCAGTCCACACGCAGACCTCTAAGGACTGACAACGTGTCAAGAGCGGGGCAGGACATGTGGGCTGGAAGAGGGCTGGACACCCTGGTTTCTAAGAAATGTTATAGGATCACTTTCCCCATTTCAGAGTGGACATTCTCCCGTCCCAAGGGTCGCATTGGTTCAAGCTGATGAATCGCTGTGCTGGCCCCACACAGTCCCATGACTCATTTTGCATGTAAGCCTTAATGCCACGATTTCAATACTGCTGGCTCTTATGCTGTGCCAAGTGGTACAGGCCTGTGCATTTGTGGTTTAATTCAGTCTTCTGTTTATTTCCATTGTTGGCACTATTTAAATCGTTACATTAGCATTCAGATTCAGAGGGAAAGCCAATTAACCTCCTCGTCTTTCTGGTTCATGAATACCATTGTGCCCTTGCTGCAGATCCATCTGGGAAGGAGGAGGGCGAGCCTGGTCTGGTCTTCCTCCAGAAAGCTGATACTGTCATTGAGAGCCTCGCTAATAGTAACTGGCAGTGGCAAGAGCCAGGCTCTGTGCTGGGTCAGCTTTTGGTCAGCCCTGCTTTGCACAGAGACCCCAGCCTGCTGGGCAGACAATCTGTGTGGCCCCATGCGAGACAGGGATGGGCTGCTGAGAGACAGAGGTTTTCAAAGCACAGCTTTTCTGAAAGACACAAAAAGATGGAGCAATGAAGTATAATTTAGAGATTAAAGTAGGGATAGTGGCATAGCGGGTGGGGCCGCCGCCTGCAGCGCTAGCATCCCATATGGATGTGGGTTCAAGTCCCGGCTGCTCCTCTTCTGATGCAGCTCTCTGCTATGGCCTGGGAAAGCAGAAGGTGGCCCAAGTGCTTGGGCCCCTGTACCCGCGTAGGAGACCTGGAAGAAGCTCCTGTCTCCTGGCTTCGGATTGACTCAGGTTTGGCTGTTGCAGTATTTGGGGAGTGAACCAGCAGATCAAAGACTTTTCTGTCTCTCTCTGTGTCTGCACCTCTAGTTCTCAAATAAGAAAATAAATCTTCAAAAAAATCCAAAAAGAGACTAACTCTGTGTGGTTTTCCAGGTACAGGTGCAAAAACTGGTCTTTATTTTTGGTTTCTCGAGACGAGTCAGGCCACTCCCGTAGGTGAAAAATAAACCCAAGGTCAGCTTCAGCACCTCCGTTGACACAAAGCCCCTCAAAAGGGAGGCATTATGGAAGAGGGGAAAAGGACAGAGCAAGTGTTTCGGCTGCTGGTGAAGATGCCAGCATCCTATGCTGGACTGCCTGGGTTTGAGTCCCGGCTCCACTCCCTACTCCAGTTTTCCGCCCATGTGCATCCTGGGGGGCCACACGTGACAGCTCAAGGAGTTGGGTCCCTGCCACTCAATGAGGAAGACCCAGACTGAGTTCCCAGTTTCTGGCTTCTGCTTAGCCCCGCCCCAGCTGTTGTACACATCTGGGAAGTGAACCAGGGTATAGCATCCCCCTCACCCTCTCCCAAATACTAATTTTTAAAACAATTTTAACTGGAGGACTTCTAACTCAGCCTGTCAAAAAATAAAAAAAAAAAATCAGAATGTCCATGTCCTGTACGCCTGCTCTCTTCCTAAGCACGGAGAAGAGTCTCAGAAAAGCAAAGGGATTTAAGCAGTCATTGTCCATCAGGAATGGGCTGGAGTCCCTCAAGCAGGGAATGATAGACCAGGAGCCCCTCTGGAGAGGAGCAGTCACACCCAAGAGGGATGGTCGAGACCAGGAAGGCAGGCAAAGACCAGGCAGACAGAAGGACCTGTATCATGGGATTACTTGAAAATACATGAAATCTGGTGAAGACACTGCATGGAAGAACACTCAGTGAACCATGGTACCACAATCCTCAAGACCTCCCGAGGGTCTAGCTAGCCAGTGGAGACACGGACACTCTGAGTGGGGAAATCAGTGGTCATGTTGGTTATCTTCTGTCCCCATTACAAAACCCGAGTACAAGACTCTGTTCACAGCACCTGCTAGAACAGCCAAAGGGACCCGCTGCACCCTCAGCAGCTACTGCCACCAACCCACACGGGGTCCTGAGCCCCTGCGCCGTTAGGATTTGTCTCATTTGCCTTTGAAACCCATCTGACAGATTTTAGATGGAAAATTCAATGATTGGCAAATTACAGACCTATTACTCTTACTAAGGTCTTACATCTTCTCCATAAAAATTCAGCTGAAGGCATCAAAGACAAGAAACATGTGTGAAGCATTTAAATGAATTTGCATGCAACTTTCTAGAGCAAAAAGAGGTAGATTAATACAGCAAATCAGGATTTGCTTTCTGCAAAGTGCCCACCTAGCATCCACTAAACCCAGATGTGGTTTCAAGGGCAGCGACTGATTTCTCCCAAAATTCAGTGTCCTCTGATTCGCTGTGGAAGTCTGTGGACCTCTGGTCTCCTTTGGGGAATCTGAGGAAATGTCAAACAATGCCAAGGTTGCCATTGGCTGAATACTTGCATGGTTTAAAAGTTTTATATTATTTATTGGCAGAGCGAGAGAGGGAAAGGGACAGAAGGCAGGCTGCTAGCTGCTGTTTCACTCCCCAATGCCCACAACAGCTGGGCTGCACTGGGGCCCAACCCAGGAGTTGGGAATGCAATCCGCTTCTCCCACACAGATGGCGAAGACCCAATGTACGTGAGCCACAGCCTGCTGCCTCGCAGGGTGCACCGCTGCAGGAAGTTGGGGTCCAAAGCTATAACTGGTACTGAACCAAGTTACCGTGGCTTGACAGAACAGGCATCTGAACAGGCTCGTCAAAGCCTGCCTCTAACTACGCACACTGATATTCCGCCTGCTTCTAAGAGCCCACAGCCTCATCCCAACCCAACCAGCAAGCTACTCTCAACCCAGGAGAGGAGAAACAAGGGTTTCGCAGGGCCAATGGACACCTCAAAGATTAAGTGCTTTCCACATGTTGAAAAGCAGTCTGTTCCCAGTCGTGACCTTCTAGGATGGAGTTTCAGAATCGCCACGTGCATATCCTTCTTCAAGCTGGCAATCTGCTTAGCCTTCTGCATCCTTGGGCCTGGTGACAAAGCGAAGGGGAGAGAAAGGGATAAAGTAGGATTCTAATAAGAAAAGATCTGGGGCTGGGGCTGGGGCTGGGGCAGTGACATGGTAGGGAAAGCCACCGCCTACCGCGCCAGCATCCCGGATGGACGCTGATCTGAGTCCCAGCTGCTCCACCGTCCATCCAGCTCTCTGCTATCACCTGGGAAAGCAGCAGAAGATGGCCCAAGTGCTCTCTGCATCCACATGGGAGACCTAGAAGAAGCTCCAGGCTCCTGGCTTCAGATCGTTGTGGCCTTTGGGGGAGTGAACCATCAGATCGAAGACTCTCTCTGCCTCTGCCTCTCTGTAACTCTTCCTTTCAAATAAACAAATCTATAAATATAGAAAATAACTTCCTCTCTCTTCTAGGAATATGGTTTTTTGGTCCCTTGGAAACATCTTGCCTTTCAGTTCAAGGAATGTGAATTTAAAGTTATTGTGTGTGCGTGTTTTTCATAAGATACCGATACAAAGATTGACCACAGCAGGGAAACTGCATAGCCTAAAGACCATCCTAAAATTTCTAAGTGGGAAACGTATCCACTGGTGATTAAATGCAAGTAAGGCACAAGGAAGTCCACCTCGTAATTCTGTTCTAGCACCAGTAATCACTCGTGGTTCTCCAGCCCACTGCCCTGCCAGTCAGGTGGCAGGGTACATGGTCCCAGCATGTGGAAGACCCACCGGCGGCACGGAGTTCCTTTCTCCTTATGCACTCACACACGGTTCATTTCCCTCCACGGGCCACCGTGCCAGAGCCGATTTTCCCAGCTCAACTCCATCCCATCCCAAGCTGCCCTTTGTCTCCTTCCTGGCTCCACTGAGCTCGGACAGAGAAATCAATTCGCAAATTACCCCAATGATAAAATCTTTTTTCTGTTCCTAATTCTAGCGAAGCCTCAGATTTGTTTCCGATGTGTTTGCTGGTGTTGTTTTTAGTATTCTCCTCTTGTATTTCTCAGGAAGTTCACTGTTCTGTACTTTGCATTTCTTCTTCAACCTCCCCCTTTCTTACACCTTTATTTCTGTGATTATCCTAATGCTGTGTACTCCAAGAGAATTCAATTAACAAAATTTGCCTCCACAGAGACGGGATAATTTGGAATCCGATAAAAACACACTCCAGATGAAACACACTGCACAGAGCCAAGAACAGTTCGTGCACCTGGACACCGAGCCTCCGAAGCCAGGTCTGGAGACTTCTGCCCTGCCGTGTGGGAAGCGGGCACTGTCTGGTGTCACTTAGTGACCAGGACAGCGTGGAACATGTGTCGTTAGGTGACGTCACCCTTGTTGAACATCGAGTGTATGCACGCAAGCTGAGAGGGCCACACCGTCACTCGAGAGAAGCCACATGGGACCACCATCACACACACGGTCCATCGTCAGTCAGGACAGTGTCCTGGGAGGAACAAGGAAGGAAAGGCTGACTGGGCACTGCCCAGTGACCGTCTCTGTGAAGGTTAAGGCAAAGGGGGATTCCGCACTTCGCTGGGCAAGACGGGCTTGTCTGGGACTTGCCTAGTCTCTCTTGCTCTCCTCATCTCTGAGGTTATGTAAGCACGTGACTTTCAGCTTGGTCACATGAACACTTAGCACGAGCGACTATTTTGATCTGATTCGTTGGGCCTCGGGTAGGAGTTCAGTCCAAATCAACAGCCTCCTAGAAATTTAACAAAACCATACAGGGATCAGTAAGGCACAGAAATCCACCAGCATCTATCTGAGAGTGTATGCTAAAGGACAAAGCCCCCGACAGTCTGTCCAGCAGGAGTTGGCGCTGTGGTGGAGGAGACACTACTACGGCCAGCAGCCATGGCAGGTGAGGAAAATGGCCCGTTCCCCTCCTCCACCTTCCAGTCTCCCAGCAGCCTTTTAGCTGGAGACCTGGGAAATGCATGCCTTCAGCTCAGCCTGCCTGTCACTCACAGGGAAGGGCATGGGATGCAAGGGGAGAGCAAGAGGCCTATGACTGACCGTCACAGTCCCTAAAGCTACAGCTGTCCAAGTCCACAGAAGTGACATGACTCAAACCCTGCGAGTACGCTGAGCATTTAACTAACAACGTGTCATCCGTACACCCTGGAGTCAGTCCAAACTCCCTCCAGCTCTAACATTCGGTGACTGTTCACTGCTGAGACACAGAACAAACTTCGGTTGCTCTCACCCGCACCAGTCGCTTGGCATACTTACTGTCCTCTACCAATCAAATACGCCTTCCAAGAAAAGTTTTTTAGAATCTACCCACCACAGGGCTGGAGAAGAAAGTCCCTTTAAAATGTTACTGGGGCTAACAGATAGTCCAAATAAAAGCCGAGCACAGGGCAGCGGTTCACCAGCTACCAGAGGCAGTAGATGAGAAAATCCACAGAGCAGAAGACCATGTCCATGGGCCCGACGCGCTAATCTTCGGAGACTCGGACTTCCTGCTGGTTGTAGAGAACGGGCGAGATTTGGTTTGGCAGAGAGCAGTAGCTCAGGCAGAACTGTGGGAACCAAGATTTGGAGGCACACACACAACTCGCAGCAGGCGCAGAGCGTCATGGAGTAGAATGGCGCTGTTTCGGGAATCAGGGTGGGATTAGCTGGGGCTCTGAGCACGATAATGACGACGTATTTTCAGTTCACCGACTGATAGTGTTTTTAATTAAAACAAACACTCCATAAGGTTTTCAAGCAAAATAGTCATTTTATGGGGCGAGTAGTCTAATATTGCAGCAACTCCAGCTGTGCTTAATTTGGAAGAAGATAGTAGGCTTGTTTTTTCAAAGCCAACTTGCTGTTTTATTATGCAGACGACACTGATTGACAGCTTAGAAGACTGGGCCCACAGTCATTCGTTCTGGTTTTTGTTTTATTCTATTATCTCCTCCTTGAAAAGTCAACATGCTCCCAGATATTAACATCCCCATGGCACCTAGGGTGTGCTGGCACCCTGGCCAGGGACAAGTGTTAGCAACATGACTCCAGGTCAGTGTTACTAGGAGAGCATGGCTGTGCTCCCATTCTGAGGGACTGGCCCTTTAAGATGAATTCTCTGTCACTTATTTCTTTGCCCAGTAACTTTTTTTTGCCCATTAACTTTTTTCTTTTTAAGATTTATTTCAAAGTCAGATTTACACAGAGAAAGGAGAGGCAGAGGGAGAGAAAGGAGAGGCAGGGGGAGAGAAAGGAGAGGCAGGGGGAGAGAAAGGAGAGGCAGGGGGAGAGAAAGGAGAGGCAGGGGGAGAGAAAGGAGAGGCAGGGGAGAGAAAGGAGAGGCAGGGGGAGAGAAAGGAGAGGCAGGAAAGGCAGAGGCAGAGGCAGAGAAAGACAGGGAGAGAAAGAGAAAGACAGGGAGAGAGAGACAGGGAGAGAAAGAGGGAGGGAGAGAAAGAGGGAGGGAGAGAAAGAGGGAGGGAGAGAAAGAGGGAGGGAGAGAAAGAGGGAGGGAGAGAAAGAGGGAGGGAGAGAAAGAGGGAGGGAGAGAAAGAGGGAGGGAGAGAAAAAGAGGTCCTCCATCTGCTGGTTCACTCCCCAAATAGCCACAACAGCTGGAGCTGCACCAATCCGAAGGCAGGAACCAGGAACTTCTTCCAGGCCTCCCATACGGGTGCAGAGGTCCAATCTTCTACTGCTATCCTAGGCTATGCAGAGAGCTGTATCGGAAGAGGAGCAGCCGGGACCAGAACCGGCGCCCATATGGGATGCCGGTGCCGCAGGCCAGGGCGTTGACCCGCTGTGCCACAGCGCCAGCCCCTACCCGTTTACTTTCATCTTTGCTGCTCAGCACACGTGCAGGACTATTTCCTGAGCAGACAAGCACAGTGTGAAACTCTGCTGTACCTGAGGGACACTGGACCACGTGCACCCACTGGACAGCCCAGCAGCACGGGCGCCCTGCACCTTTCTCCTTGGCATGTGTTTCCCCTTCAGATTCCTTGGAAGGAAATCCTGGTGATGCTGCCTCTGCCCTCCGGCCAGGCGCTCTCGGCCTCCTTCCAGGGCTCTCCTCTCTCTCCTTGTGTCCGAAGTGGGTCTTCCTCAGGGGTCTTGTTGCAGGATGCTTCCCACTTAATGCTACCTGCTCTCCCGTGGCCTCACCCCCACCCAGGACTTCAGCCTCCCCTCCCACACACAGCTACAACGAACACAAAATTCACAGTCTGAGGCCCCAGCTCTCCCGTGATTCTTAATTAACAATTGGTTATGGAGAATCTCATGCTGAATGATAATTCAATGTCACAAATAAGCCCTGTGGAGTGCACGTCCTAAATCTTTCTCTAACCTATCCTTTCTCTGCCTTTTCACTATCATCATATCCCAGTATTACCATTTTCTGCCTGGATTTATTGCCATTATTTTCCTTCCTCCAATCTTAACCTTTCTGGGGGTGGGGGATTTCTGGAGGACGCTGGTGTGTGCAATCAGTGAACTGGGTGCAGACTATCAGCCCCCAGTGTGGTAGGCACCATCCAGTCTACTGGGGACCACACAGAACCACAGCAGGAAGGGAAGAAATGATAGGGGGTGGAGCAGTCTCCTGCTGCCTTGGACATCACAGCTCCAGGCTGTGTAAGCCTTGGGACCCCAAGACTCACCCCAGAAACCCCCCAGCCTCTCAAGCCTGCAGGTTTGGACTGAGATTCGCACCCTTAGCTTGCCAAGTTTCTAGGCATCTCAGCAGGGACAGAGCCCTTTTATGAGCATCCCAGGGTCTTCCAGGTCGCAGGCCACTCATAGGACTTCACAGGCCCCATAACTGCCAATCTTCTTAATAAATCCAGGCTCATATATCAATATGTAGATCCTATTGATTCTGCGTCTCTGAAGAATGCTGATTGGCACAAGTCTTAGTATCTATGTTGCAGGGGGTTTTGTAGAATATAAAAGGCTCTGTGTGTGAGGCTGCATAGTCCAACACTTGGTCCACTGAGTCACTAAATGCCAGCAGCCTCTGCTCCATTGCCCGTCCTTCAAACATCTGCCTCTTGAGCGGGACTACGTGAGTCATGAAAGGCACGAAGG
Organism: Oryctolagus cuniculus; assembly: GCF_051225735.1. NCBI lineage: Eukaryota > Metazoa > Chordata > Mammalia > Lagomorpha > Leporidae > Oryctolagus > Oryctolagus cuniculus. The sequence goes on along the minus strand of NC_142880.1, from coordinate 5,751,432 downwards.
TGAAGTCCACCTCTGCTTCCCCACCTCCCCACCAGTCCCTGTCCCTCAGGCCCCCGTGCTGTTGTCCATCTGACACAGGTCCACAGGCCTTCCTGCAGATCCCTGGGGTCCCAGGCCATTGCCCACAGGCCCCGGCTTTGCTAGTCCCAGCCCTTCCTCCCCATCCAAACTCTGAACTCCTGTGAGCATTTCCTTAAAGAAACCATGTGGTTAAGAGATGCCCGCGATCGCGGTTTCCATGAAGGCAGGTGCACACCCGTGGAAGCACAGGAGGGCACATGGATTTGCACACGGTGGGATTCCTTGACTGGCATTCGGAGCCTCAATGCATCAGAGAAACGTGCCAGGCTAGAAACTGGACCCCTGTGGAGCAGGGAAACTAGCTGGACGTGACCGAGCCTTCCAGCACGACTGCTCCGCTGACTCACTGTAGAGCCACAGGCGGCTGAAGTGACAGCTGTGTCTGAAACAAACTTCAAACGGTTACAGAGTCCACAAGTCCTCCAAGTTTAGATAAGCAGGGTATTTATCCACATGAGCTGACGTAACACATTCCACAGACCACTGTAACTGGACAAAGATCCTAGCGTCTCTGCTTGCTAGCCATATACATTTGGTAAGGTATTATCATCTCTCTATTATATATGTATGTAAAATATATATTTATATATAAATATAAAATTTATAAAATTTATAAAATATATATACTACTGTTTATAATAGAAAGGTGAGGCTTTAGAGTTAATAATAGCTTACTTAATACATATAGAGATGATAATAATTGTACTTATGATAAAAGCTAATACTTACCAGGTGTCAGGACATCGGGCATCTTTTCCTCTTAACCTCAGACAGGCCCCCATCATTAGCCTCATTTCATAGATGAATGAACGGAGGCCGTCAGAGCTTGAGCAAATGCACAAAGACCTCACTACTGGTCAGTAACAGAGTCAAGATCTTAGCACAAACCTTCTCTCTCCACCAGCAACTCCATTTTCAGCCATTCTGCCCCTCCTAGGCCTGCTTAAGGTTTTCCAAGGATTAAATAAGAAACACCCTGAGGAGTTTAGACCACCATGCCTACAGCACAGACCTCTGGGGTCTCTACTCTGTAGAACTCCAGGTACTTTACTCACATCATGTTAGGGGCACCACACATGTCAAACAGAAACCCTGCTGGCTCTGCGCAGCTGCCACCCAGCCACCCTTCTGCAGACACCATTGAACCCATCAAACAGCAAACATTCAGGCCATTGTGTCTGCTCGATGTCATTCCTCTGCAGAGGGGATGTCACACGTGTCTATCACCTGAAGGAACTTTCTAGAACACATGTGATCAGGGTAGGAAAGCTGGGTTCTGGAATACCAGCTGACAGACATCAGAGTGCCAGACACCCCTTCCCCCAGAGGTTGTCAAATGGGGTCCTGTCTCAGGACCCACACTGACCTCCAAGGAGTTCTGGGGAAAACTGTACACTGTTGCACTCTGAAGGAAACCCCAAGACTGTCCTTCTGTAGAAAACTGCTCCCTAGAGGGAGTCCGCCGATCCAACACTGGGTCGTGCTACATTCTATACTCACAACACCAAGTCCTTGTGAAGCCGAGAGTCCTACAAACAGTGGGAGAGAAAGCAACTTAAACTGGAAACACCAGTGTGCGACAGCCAATGGGAGCAGCCATCCCCAACGTGATCTCCAAGTCCGATAACCTTAACAGTGCCCAGCAGGCACAAACTTCTCCTCGACCAGCAATGTGGTGCAGAATGAAAAATGTCCTGGTTATTGTCTTTGACTGTATAGGAACACACACCTTTGTTGTCAGGACATAAATACACGTTCAATAACATGGGCCTAACTACTTGACAAATGGAACTCCTGGATATTTCTCTCGATGAGCAGCACCATGGAAAACCACTAGGACCATGAGGGCCCCAAGAACAGAGGTTATTTGGGAACTGCTGCCCTGCCTTTCTGTGCGTTGTTCGATAATTATTGCAGCAATGTTAGGACTCACGTGTTGTTAATGCTCCAGTTTACAGACACGGGAACGGAGGACTTGAGCGGTACCACCACGAGGCCGAGTTCCCAAAATGCATGGGTTGTTCAAACCCAGCCACCTGACTCGGAACCATCACCCTCAGCCACTAGAGCATCCTGGGGCCACGCCCCAGGCTGATTTCATTCACGCAGACCTTAGGACAGACGACCACTTCCTCCCAGACCTCAATCTGCCCCCAGCACACAGCCACCAGCTCATGTTTTCCCGCCATCTGGTCACACCCCATCTGCTCAGTCATGTGTCTGAAATGACAATGTGAAGGTTCCTGAGAACCGTGCCTGCTCCGGATGCAAGTCACCTTCTACCAAACAAGCCAAGCAAACGGAAGGCTGTGCAAAGTGGCAGCATCAGCAGGTTCACAGGCCAAACACCAGATCCAACAGAATTGGGTAAACCATTCCAAAACGCTGCATGACCCGTGCGTTTTTGAACCATCTTTAAATTCTGAAATATTTTCAAAGTGATGACGAATAGGAACCAAAGTCATTAAAAATTATCTCTAGAAAGTTGGCAGACGAAGCAAAAGTCAGCCACCTGAGGCTGTAGGATCTGGTACTGGGCTTCTCCCAGCCTTTAGGACAGACTACAAAGAAAGGTTTCCCAGTAGCCCTCGGGGACGATTCTCCCTAACCGAGCCCCTGGGGACCACAACAGTGGCACCGCTCCACACATGTCCACCTTCATGGTCCCCGCTTGCCAGTGGCTCTTACTTGTGACAGCAAAGCCCGTCTTGGGTGGTCTTTAATCACCGAGTCACACACAGCTCAGAGCCCCGGGCAGATGTGGCAAACTGTTCTCCCAGAAACACCACAAAACCTTCCCAACACTTACCAGGGTGCTCCAAAAGGCCACGGAAATGAAATTAAACCTTTATTTTAGTACCAATAAATTTTAAGCCATGCAGTTTTTTCATGATATACCTTTTTCGTGAACTTTTTAAAGACCCATCAAATGCAAGGATTTTCAAATTTTTTGGCCAAAGTCAACATCTTTTAATTCCATGCTCCCGAAACTTTTTGAAGTACCCTCCTTTGTGTGCATGTGTGTGTGCGTGTGTGCGCATGTGCGCACGGTGGGAACAAGAGGGATTGGCTGATTCATTGATCTTAAGGAACTGGAGCACCCAATTGTGGAGGCTTTTTAAGTTCAAGGTCTGACAGAGGAGGTGGCCGGCTGGAGACTTTGGGCCATCTGAGTCTGAAGGTGACCGCTGCCATAGAACCCGGAGGGCTGAGTGTCAGATGAAGTCCAAATGGGTCCGCTGGGAGACAACCTCTTGTTGTGGGGGTTGGGATTGGAGGGGGGTGGGGCATGGGCTGTTTCTCCTTTTCACGTCTTTGTCTGATAGGATGAAGCCCACCTGCGCTGCAGACAGCAACTGGCTCTGCCCAAAGTCTACCAGTTCATGCACATCCCATCCCAAACCACCCTCACAGAAACAGCCAGAACAATGCTTGACCAAGGAATTGGCAGTGAGGCCTGCATACACGACAGAGAAATCAACTGTCCTAGCTACCGCAGGCACGAGAGACCTGAGCCCATCAGCACTAAGCAGATTCTGGGAATCCAATGCCAGTGCCTGCAAAGATGCTCTGGGAACCAGATCCATCCATCCATCCTGGGAAACACACCCCATGTCAGGACAGAGGGAAGGAACACGTAACCAACATCAGGAGGCAGGCTGCTGGCTGTACACAGATGCACTATAAAAATGAGCAGCGGAGGCCGGCGTGCGGTGCAGCACACTAACCCACTGCGTTCAAGGCCAGCACCCTGCATCAGCGCCAGTTCCAATTCCAGCTCTGCCGCTTCTAGTCGAGCTTCCTGCTAATGCGCTTGGGAAGGCGGCAGATGATGGCCCAACTACTTGGGCCCCTGACACCTAAAGGGATGGAGCTCCTGGCTCCTGGTTTCAGCCTGGCCCAGACCTGACTATTGCAACCACTTGGACAGTGAACCAGAGGATGGTTCTCTCTCTGCCCACCTTCTCTCTGCACTACACCTCAAAACAAAGACAGCAGCAGCAGTGGACACATCACGTACCTGTCCTTGGGCCTGCACAACACATCTCTTCCCGCCTGGAATTTCCAAGGCCAGTTATCCAGGGCCCTCTGCTTGGAACTTATGTGCACACAAGAGGTGTGAGGAAACCAAGGCCCCTGTGGCCAGCCTCGGCCAGTGGGGGATGAGCCCCCACACTCGTTTCAGACAGGTCCCTAGAGGGGAGAGTCACCTGCAGGGGTCAAAAATTCTTCCTCCATTATTTCCCATTCGATTCCCTGCACTCTACTCCCTAGAACCAGGCTCCCAAGTTGACCCCCTGCCCTGACATGTTAATTTCAGGCTGTGTGTTCTGCTATCTAAATCCATGGGTGGAAATATTTCCTTCGTGTGTCTAAGAAAGGATTCAGGTTAAGTCAGCACTGTAGTCCACTGAGTCCCAAAGAACAGGCTGAACGCTGTAGTTCGCCATGCCACAAAAGCTATCATTGAACAAGAAAGACATGGAAAAGATGGTCGAACCCAAGTAAGAACACGTTCCAAAAGCTCCTGAAAGACAACAAATGTTTTCATTTTCTAAGTCTGTAGGCGCTCCTGGTCTGACTCACTGTTTAAGCAGTCTCCACACAGCTGCCAATTCTTACACCCCCGTGCTCTTTCCATTATTTCTAAACCCCATTGGCCCCCTGTGGCTCTCTGTCAGGCCAAATGGCTCGCCGGATTGAGACTTCCAGGAACTCACTGGGGCTCCGCATTATTAATCGGCCACCACAAGCCAAGTTAGAAACAGTTTATTCTCCCCCAGCCCCCTTCAAGATGCAATTACGACTACTTATTAAAGATCTGGAAAAAGAAATCAATTTTTAAAGCGCCTTTTCAACACTTAGGGAGATGGGTTCAGTAACAAAACCAGCGACAGGGACTGTCCATCATCGCATGGAATCATTTCTGTTTTATTCACATCACACCAGGCACCGAGCAAGCAGACGGGATAAGGCATGGAGGCCTCCGTGCTGGTGCTGCCCGGGGAGCTGCAGGCACAGAGCTCCATTCCCTGATACAGGCCTGGTTCTGGGGAAGATGCGTGGTCAGTGGACCAACCGGAGCTTCTCCATGGCATCTTCAACTTAAGGCATGGGCTAGGGTGCAGGGAGGCCTGCGGGTGGCCTTCTGCCCAGCTCAAAGTTGTGTCTGCAGTGGGGGAAGTGAACTTGAACATGCAGGGATCAAAGACAGAGATGTTTGCTGCTTTTTAGACACCTGCACCTTGTATGCCTGAGCTTGCTGCTCCCATTCTTTCCAGCGAAGAATTCTAAGTTCTGGTCTACGCTTGTGCTAAAACTGAAGCTAGTTTTCTGTCACTTCCTACCGGAGGGGACCAGTGGGAAAGCTGAGTGTCGGAGGGGCCCCTTTTCTCTGCTGCTCTGCTCTGTGCGGGGTGGGCAGTTGTGCCAAGCTCCCTTGGGCTGCTCTCTGCCTTTATCAGTTCTTTCCTAGCTATGCCGTTTAACCTCCTTGTAAATTCAAGAAGAATGCATGGGACAGCTTGGTCCAGCTCCTTCCTTCATTCTCTGGGGACCAAGCTTCTGGACAGGGCTCTTTTTTTTTAACGTTTTATTTGAGAGGCAGAGTTACAGACAGAGAGAGAGAAAAGTCTTCCGTCCACTGGTTCACTCCCCAAATGGCCGCAACAGTAGGATCTGTACCGATCCGAAGCCAGGAGCCAGGAGCCTCTTTCGGGTCTCCCATGTGGGTGCAGGGGCCCAAGGACTTGGGCCATCTCCCACTGCCTTCCCAGGCCATAGCAGATAGCTGGACTGGAAGAGGAGCAGCCGGGACTAGAACCAGCACCCATAAGGGATGCCAGTGCCACAGGCGGAGGATTAACCTACTGAACCACAACGCCAGCCCTGGGCCCTCTTCTGAGTCTCCCTGCATGGTTGAGGATAGCCTAGCCCAGGCCTCCTGGGGCTTGGTTATGGTTGGAGTTAGGGCTCCTTAGCTCTAAGGTCTGGCAAAACTGGTTTACTGGGGCTGGCATCATGGCATAGCAAGTCAAATCTCCACTTACAACTCCAGCATCCCATATGATACCAGTTCCTGTCCTGGCTGCTCCACTTCTGAGCTGGCTCCCTGCTGATGGCCTGGGAAAGCAGCGGAAGATGGACCAGAGAAGCTGGTCCAGATGGCCCAGAGAAGCTCCAACCTCCTGGCCTCATGGGCCTCGGCTGTTGCAGCCATTTGGGGAGTAAACTGGCAGAAGGAAGCTCGCTTGCTCTCTCTCTACTCCTCTCTAACTCTGCCTTTCAAATACATTTAAAAAATCAACCTTTAAAAAACATCATTTGTTGGGGCCGGCACTGTGGCACAATGGGTTAAAGCCCTGGCCTAAAGCACTGGCATCCCATGTGGGCTCTAGTTCGAGTCCCGACTGCTCCTCTTCTGATCCAGTTCTCTGCTGTGGCCTGGGAGAGCAGTAGAAGATGGCCCAAGTCCTTGGGCCCCTGCATCCACATGGCAGACCCAGAAGAGGTTCCTGGCTTCGGATCAGCGCAGCTCCGACTATTGCAGCCATCTTGGGAGTGAACCAGCGGATGGAAGACCTCTTTGTCTCTACCTCTCTCTGTAACTTTCAAATAAAAAAATAAAATAAAATAAAATAAAAACATTGTTTCCTTTCCTGCCAAGAAAACTGATCTCCACTCTACTCTTGCAAGTAGCAACAAAAAACAGTTAGGATGTGCCTACTGCCTGGGCCTCTTCCCTCTCGGCCCTTCAGACAAAGGTGTCGAAGCATCGCACGCAGCACTCTTCCAAGGGGAGGGGCCTCGCACCTCGGGATCCCGGGCTACAGGCAAGGACACGGGGCACAGATGGTTCAAGCCGTCCTCGCAGGTTCCACAGCCTGGAGGCGCCCACCCGAGATTCCAGCACCGTCTGTGCTGCTGGCTGCCCCCACGCTCCACAAGCAGGACAGCAGTTTCCTCGTTACTCTCCCACGGGCCTCCCTCCTCTGTCTTAAACACCCATTTGTTCCAAGAACCCTCTTTCCTTAAAAGTCCTTTAGACTGATCTAATCAAAGTCTTAGAATAATTCCTGTGCTGAAGCCATACCTACAGAAAACTAAGTTCAGGGAATACTAAACAGCTTCCACTGGCTGTGCGCCATATGATAGAACACAAAGCTTGCACCAGCCAGCAATGCTCGTTCCAAGGCCCCAAATTCCATTCCTTTGCTCAACAATCAATGCTCCCACTTTCTTCCCTGGGCTTTCAAAGTTTCACTGCTCCATTTTATGATGCCTGCCAAAACGTTCTTGAAGACCAGCATAAACAGTGTGGTATTCTCCAAGGACCAGTGGGCTGGGCTTCAGGCTGGAGGGGTCAGTTGCCCCAGCAGAAAATGGATGGCCTAGAAGGGGTTGCTTAACAGTGTATGGAGGGGCTGGCGCTGCGGTGCAGTGGGTTAATGCCCTGGCCTGAAGCGCCCGCATCCCATGTGGGCGCTGGTTCTAGTCCCGGCTGCTCCTCTTCCCATCCAGCTCTCTGCTGTGGCCTGGGAAAGCCGTAGAAGATGGCCCAAGTCCTTGGACCCCTGACCCTGTGTGGGAGGCTCCTGGCTCCTGGCTTCAGATAGGTGCAGCTCCGGCCGTTGCGGCCACCTGGGGAGCGAACCATCGGATGGAAGACCTCTCTTTCTGTCTCTACCTCTCTGTAACTCTTTCAAATAAATACAATAAATCTTTAAAAAAACAAGTGTATGGAAAGAGCACCCCTACACTGTCTCTTCCATTCTAGCAAGCAGGCGTTCTATGTGGGCCTCAAAGCAATTTGTCACTTGTGAAAAAAAGAACCCAGTTACTTACTGCATTCCTCAGGGTTCCCCAGGGGGGACAGAGGAGATGACCCACACAAGGGAGATATCAGGAGGAATTTGTTCCATGGTGATGGGAGCCGAGAGGGCCCACAATCTGCTGAATGGATGCTGAGACCAGGAAGCCTGATGTATAACTCAGTCTGAGTCTGAGAGCCAGAGACCCGGGAAAGCTGGCGGAATACGTCCCAGTGTGAGGGCAGCAGAAGCCGAGAGGAGACGTCACAACGTGGGGCTGGACCAACACAGGAGGCAGGGACTTGCGCCGCCTCTGCCTTCTGTTCTCCTGGCCCTCGGCGCACTGTTTGCTGCTCCCTTGCAACAAGGAGGGTAGGACGCTGCACAGAGCCCACGGATCCTAAGGTCGGGCTCATCTGCAAACAGCCTCGCAGACACCAGAGGTAAGGTTGCACCTGGGTACCCCAGGTATGCTCAAGTAACACATGAACTTAACCATGGCACTTCCCCCAGGAGTACGCTAAGGCAAACAGGAGGCAGGCTTCTTGGACTTGTCAGAAACCTCTGCGATTCTCAGGGCTTCTTGGCCCGGAGAGCTGGCATGTATTACACAGGCCATAGACAGCCACGGAGACTTCTGGCACCACATGCTAGCCAAAACCCTGCCATCTCCCAGGAAGGAAAGCCTGTTCTCCCTGGGTAGATGGTGGTGACGGCTGGGACCAACTGAACGCCCTGGGAGAGCTGTGGTGCAACTGCCTGGTACCTGGTTGGCTCAGTCTTGGGCCTGACACTGTAGCACGATCACTGGGCTGTGAGGAACCAGCGCTATGGGAGGAGGTTCTGAGCTGTCTCGTTGACAGCCCCAGTGGAGCCCTCAGCAGACAGCCAGCCTCAGCCAGCAGATGTGTGAACAAGTTCGTCAGCCAACATCAGCTCCTCCGGCTCATCGGGCGTGGAGCGGAGCGAGCCATCCCCACAGATGCCTGGCCCAGTTGCAGGCTCATAAGCAAAATAAATGTTATTTTAAATCACTACAGTATGCAGCCACACATAGCAACTATGACAACACCAAAATAACCCTAATATCCATCAGCAGAAAATAGATAAATGGATGATGGCGCATCTATGCAATGAAGTAATATATGGCAATAAGACAGAATTGCTGATCCAGTGAGTAACATGGATAAAATCTCAAGATATTCTGAGCAAAAGAATCCACACACACAAGAGTACAAGGGGCCTTTTAAAAGTTCATAGGAAATATGATTAATAAAAAAAGACACATGAATTACAAGTTTTTGGTATTAAAAATAAACTCAGACAAACTTCTTATAATGTATATAAACAGGATCCACTTTGAGGCACTAAGAAGAGTGAGACAGGCCGGCGCCATGGCTCACTAGGTTAATCCTCCACCTGCGGCACCAGCACCCCAGGTTCTAGTCCCCGTCGGGGCGCCAGATTCTGTCCCGGTTGCTGGCCCAGGAGTGCAGTGGAGGATGGCCCAAGTGCTCAGGTTCCTGCACCCACATGGGAGACCAGGAGGAAGCACCTGGCTCCTGGCTTCAGATCAGCATAGCACGCCGGCCATAGCAGCCATTTGGGGGGTGAACCAATGGAGGGAAGACCCTTCTCTCTCTCTGTTGAACTCTGCCTGTCCAAAAAAGGAAGAAGAAGAAGAGTGAGACAACAGTTTGGAAAGATACCCCTAGCAAAGCAACAAAAATTCAGCTGAAACTAAACCAAGACCAAACATCAAACTGATGATGAAACTTGGGAAGACAAACAAAATTACTGATGTTTTATAAAACTTTATAGGGACAATGCCCTCAAGAAGTGAGCAGTTTACAAATGGATAACTCACTTTAAAAAGGGATGATTTTGAAATGGAAGCACATAGCAGCACACCGTCCAGCTCAATTTGCAAGGAAAAATTTAATATTGGTTATGTCCAAATTGAAGGAAATGAGTGACTGATGGAATTATCAATCAACGGTACAGACATCAATTGGCTCAGCTTACACAAGTCTGAATAAAAAAAATTAAGTGGAGAGATCTTTCTAACCAGTTTTGGGTACCAAAACTGTTGTGTCCACGTCAGATACAGACAAGAGCAGCGCCTTCAATGGAAAGGGTAAATGAGTCAGTAAAAGATCCTAAAGCATTTAGTCACACAATTGTAAAAGGACAGGAGACATCGCTCTACCAACACAATCCTGCAACGCAAAGGCTACAAGAAGAGGAAGGAACAGTTAAAGGCAAAGTGGGCCAGTCAAGAGCCCAAGTCCTGGCAAGAGTTTTTCCAAGATCCTAAAGGCATTTGCTTGTTGGCTTTCTGAAAGTCAAAGAACAGTAACACCTGCTGATTGGGAGAAGTTTGGACACAGTGAACCAGAGCCCTAGCACGAGAACTTCCAGACGGCTTCCTTGACCGTGACCACGCTCCGGCTCACTCCTCTCATCAAGCAACAGCAGTTTGTGAGAATCTCAATGGGGAATCATTTGACAGCCAGCGTGCAGTCCTCATTTGGCTTCTTTTGCAAGATTACTCAAACTTTAAAGAGCAACCATCCATTATTCTTCAAGAAATCACATAACAAAGACCACCCCGATATGGTTAAATTCATAGGAACCTCAGCTGAGTACAGACTGATTGCTTATTATCACTGTTTTCAAGCCTCTTGAATTTGATACAACTTGTGTTGCAAGACCGAGTTCATGCATTTCATCTTTCAATTCCATTTCTCTTTTTTTTTATTTATTTATTTATTTTATTATTATTTTTTTTTGACAGGCAGAGTGGACAGTGAGAGAGAGAGACAGAGAGAAAGGTCTTCCTTTGCCGTTGGTTCACCCTCCAATGGCCGCCGCGGCCGGCGCGCTGCGGCCGGCACACCGCGCTGATCCGATGGCAGGAGCCAGGAGCCAGGTGCTTTTCCTGGTCTCCCATGAGGTGCAGGGCCCAAGCACCTGGGCCATCCTCCACTGCACTCCCTGGCCACAGCAGAGGGCTGGCCTGGAAGAGGGGCAACCGGGACAGAATCCGGTGCCCCAACCGGGACTAGAACCCGGTGTGCTGGCGCCGCTAGGCGGAGGATTAGCCTAGTGAGCCGCGGCGCCGGCCTCCATTTCTCTTCTATATGTGCTCTCCTGTCTTCATTGTTCTCTGCATTTTGTCATCATCTTGGTTTCTACCTCCACTCTGTGGTACCCTGAAAAGTTACAGAGTTGTATTTTTGAGACCAGGCATAGGAGAAAACGGTCTTATGAGATATTTAGAAATGTTTTAGAGTTTTCACCACATATGCACAATCACACTTAAAAAGTGAAAATGCAGGAGGAGGCAAGACAAAGAGAGAAGGAGGAAAAATAAAGTATTAAATTTTAGCAATAAGCAAAATTCAACCTGCAGTTATCCGCAGAGTCAGTGATGAATCTGACCACAGAAGTAACTGGGAATCCTGAACTCCTGTCCTGTTCCTATCCATGGCATGAGCTCCTGTCTCCTAAGGAAAAATGCAACCTTCCCTGGAAAGTGCTATAACTTTGTGTCAACTTGGGAAATCCCCAGCTGTCTGGCTAGCTGTCGGGCACAGCAATAGTTAATAGTAGTATGTCCCTTCTCGCTTCTGACTTTTTCCAAAAATTAGCTTAACACCTCTAGTAATAAAACTTCACATTACTGAAATAAAAATAAAGCAGCACTATGCCTTGTTCACTGCCTATAGAATTCTAGAAGAGGTGTTATGTAAGAGCAACTAATGTGGGTCTGAGAATTATTATCAAAGAAACCTTACTAGTTTCATTTTTGTCTCAACTGTCTTCTAGCTGTTGAGAAATCATTTTTTTAACACAAAATGTAATGTTTTGGCTAGTTCAACTTCACTACATACATGTGCACGATACAACTATTGAAAAAGGCACTCATGGTTTGTAATGTATTTTATTAAACTAATTAAAGAATTTATGACAAGAAAAAATCAAGTTAACTACCATAGGGAAGAAAGAGGAAAACGAAGTCTTTTGTGCTTGAGCCAACTCCTGCACAGTTTCACAGGTGCCACACCAAGGTGATGTCATTTTGATTGGAGACAAGCTCTCCCCCACCAAGACACATGAAAGAACCCCTTTGAAAGTAACCCTCCCACTTCCCACAGGTGGCCAATCCTCAGTAAGCCTGCAGACTGTGCCTCAGCCACAGTTGTCTAAAGAAATGTTCTTCCAGGACTGCTCCAAGGCTAAAGTCTGACTCAAATGTGCTGGCTGCTCTTCGCAAGGAAAATCAAGAAATGGTTTTTCTGCTCTGATCAGTGAAAGGCATGTTCCTCAAGCAGCGCTCTGTAATCGATTTATGGGACGCAAATAAACTTCCTCTTGACTTGTTCAAAATCGATTTGCATGGTTATGTTCGCTGGCGTCCACACACTGGCAAGGCATCCCATCCTTACTGGGTGTCCTGGACCTTGATTTCTTTTGATGGTTCATACCCAGGAATGACCTTGCTGGCTGCCTGGTACCGGAGACTGAGAGGTCCAGGTTGTCTCTGATAAATCAAAGAATTTGAGGATGGGACATAGATAAAGGTCATCAGAGGATTAAAAGTTACAAAGAAAAGCCAAACTTACACACTCCAGAGAGACTTGCGGCCCATGAAGGTGGAGGTCATCCCTGTATGGGATCTGCTTTGGGCAGTTTTCCAGGAAATGGCATGGGTTTCTAGAAATTTCCTGACTGATCCATTTCTGTCCTTTTCAGAAAGTACCATGGTGTCAAGTGCATGATGGGAATGGGAATGTCAGCCATGGTAGTTTTACTGTAATGCTGCAATAGGCTATAGATCATAGTGGGGATGAAGGCAGTAGCCATGTTGAATATTTCCCATGGCCCGTGTTCTTGATGCAGGCTTTTCTACAATAGTGAGTTTGGGTCGGCAGCCATGGGAGGAGTGTTTAGAGGCAATCAGGTGGTGTTTGGTGGTGTCGTATTTCCTCTGGCTCTTTCTCTGATCCCTGAGTCCTTGCCTATAACGCTGGGTACCAATGTTCTGTCAGCCGCCACAAAACTGTCTGAGGAGGTTCCTATAGTTGTTTCTCCTCAATCTAACTACTCACTACAATATTTGGGTCCTTAAGAATACAAATCTTGGCCAGCGCTGCTGCTCACTAGGCTAATCCTCCACCTTGTGGCGCCGGCACCCCAGGTTCTAGTCCCAGTTGGGGCACCGGATTCTGTCCCAGTTGCTCCTCTTCCAGTCCAGCTCTCTGCTGCAGCCCGGGAGGGCAGTGGAAGATGGCCCAAGTGCTTGGGTCCTGCACCCGCATGGGAGACCAGGAGGAAGTGCCTGGCTCCTGCCTTCGGATCAGCATAGCGCCGGCCATAGCGGACATTTGGGGGATGAACCAACAGAAGGAAGACCTTTCTGTCCACCCCCTTGCCACCGGCTAACTCTGCCTGTCAAATTAAAAAAAAAAAAAATACAAATCTCTCAGTCTCTGTGGTTGTGAGGCACTGCAACATCATATTTGCTTTGTTTCACCAACTTTGGAGCTCTACTGTATCCATGTATATATGTATGTATGCATTTATTTATTTGACGATAGAGTTAGACAGTGAGTGAGAGAGACAGAAAGGTCTTCCTTCCATTGGTTCACCCACCAAATGGCTGCTATGGCTGGAGCTGTATCGATCCGAAGTCAGAAGCCAGGTGCTTCTCCTGGTCTCCCATGCGGGTGTAGGGCCCAATCACGTGGGCCATCCTCCACTGCCCTCCCAGGCCACAACAGAGAGCTGGACTGGAAGAGGAGCAGCCGGGACCAGAACCCGGTGCCCATAAGGGATGCCAGCACAGCAGGTGGAGGATTAACCAAGTGAGCCATGGCACCGGCCCCCTGGAGCTCTACTGTTTTCACAACTCAGTGCTGGGCTTCTTTTTATCCTCCCAGTATTTGAGCACGAGTTTAAATGCTACCAAGAAAAAACCCTCTGGCTTTCACACTTAACTCCTGATGATTAAATGTTCTTATCATTTTCTTATCTTTTCCAGAACAACTGAACTTAAAAATAGGCAACCAATTAATACCAAACCCTATATATATATATATATATATATATATATATATATCTCCATATTTTCCCATACTTACCTATAATAAAGTTAAACTTAAAAGTTAAGCCCAGAAAGAGGTTAACCTTAATAAAACAGAATAAAAATTAAAGTTATATAAATGTGGGGAAAAAAGAAATGGTTACCTATATCCATTGTCCTTATAGTTACTGTTTTTCCCATAATTTAAGTGCTAAAACATCATGGAAACAAGCGCATTTCCTTGTGTTAGCAGATCATCCCAATCCACCACCACAGAAGTTCTGACAATCGCACCGCTTCCTATTTGACGATAGAAACTGTGTGTTCCACCAACCATCCGTCTCTAAGTGTCCAGGATCAGCCAAGAGTGAGTGACGCAGCGGGGCCAGCGCTGTGGTGCAGCGGGTTAACACCCTGGCCTGAAGCGTCAGCATCCCACATGGGCGCCGGCCCTAGTCCCGGCTGCTCCACTTCCCATCGGGCTCTCTGCTATGGCCTGGGGAAGCAGTGGAGGATGGCCCAGGCTCTTGGGCCCCTGCACCCACGTGGGAGACCTGGAGGAAGCTCCTGGCTACTGGCTTCGGATCAGCACAGCTCCAACTGTTGCAGCCACTTGGGGAGTGAACAATCGGATAGAAGACCTTGCTCTCTCTTTGCCTCTCCTTCTCTTAACTCGGACTTTCAAATAAATTTAAAAAAAAAAAAAAAAAAAAAAAAAAAAAAAAAAACCTTTGAAAAAAAAATCCTATCCCTAAGCTTGCTTTTTTAGGTTGTCCTGGTACCATCTGCTGCTGGTGGTTTTTTTTTTTTTTTAACCAAGAAGCCAACTCTGAGACAGAAATCAGTCAGGAAATTCATTAGAGAATTTATATTCAACACCTCTGTGAGAGCAACTAAGACGAAATGCAGTCAACAGACCATGTGCAGAGTTGTGAAGATGGAGTGATCCTGCAGGGTGTCCCTTCTTGGTCTATCAATTATTTGCTTTGAACTGCCCTGGAAGGTCAGTGTGAAGCTGCTTGATGAGGTGCCAGTCCAGCTAACAGACTGGGAGCTGAGGGCTTTCTCCTGGCGATAGTCCTGGAAGTTGAAGCACTGTCTCTCAATCCTCAAGGGGGTGTGGGTAGCACATCACAGTCCTTAGCCCAGAGCCCATGAACTATCGTCATGTGATGACCGTACCTGACTTTTGTCATGACTTTCCCTTGAAGCCTATTCCACTTCCTCTAACAACTTCCTTTTGGTTTATATTTCACTGGAATATCACCCTCCCTTGTTTTACTCACAACTTCTCTGGTCTTTGTATTTTAGATATGATCTTATAGATTTCACCCAGTTAGATGTTGTAAACTCAGTCTTCATAGTCTATGCTGTTTATTTTGGAGTTTGGTCCAATTAGAGTTACTACTGGTATACTCAGTTATTGCTCAGTGTTTCTGAATTCATTTCCTTCTCCATGATTTCTTGTCTTACGTCTGTATTATGAGTTTTATTTTTTCCATTATTTTTCTTTTGACAGGCGGAGTGGACAGTGAGAGAGAGAGAAAGGTCTTCCTTTACCATTGGTTCACCCTCCACTGGCCGCTGCAACCGGCGCAGCGCACCAATCCAAAGCCAGGAGCCAGGTGCTTCCCCTGGTCTCCCATGGGGTGCAGGGCCCAAGCACTTGGGCCATCCTCCACTGCACTCCCGGGCCACAGCAGAGAGCTGGCCTGGAAGAGGGGCAACCGGGACAGAATCCGGCGCCCTGATCGGGACTAGAACCCGGTGTGCTGGTGCCACAGGTAGAAGATCAGCCTATTGAGCCGCAGCGCCGGCCTATTTTTTCCATTATTTATATACACATCCTATTCTCATTCATTTATTTGATTCCTTCACAGATTTTGGTATATATATTTAATATAATCTAAGGGTAGCAAATAACTTTTCCCTCTTCTAATACAAGGAATTTATTTTAAACTTCTCTCATCCTGGTTTACATAATTTTCTTCAGTATTTTAGTTATTTTGTCTTGAACAAATCGAGTCCTAAAATTATAGCTTTATACAGTTATTGAAGGCCACCTGTATTTTATCTATTTTCAATTCCTAGTCTTAGGTAACATTTCATTTCTGAGCCTGTGTATTTCTATCTTTAATTATGAGATATATGTCCTGCATTTTTTCTTGATCTTTTATTCCTGAATGGTGAATTAAGCATAGGGCAATCTACTTTCTTCTAGGTCGCTAGTACAGTATCTGTATCTTAGCACTTCTGTGTTGTAAATTCTAGCAATTTTCCAGATTTATCTTTTAGACTAATACCCCTTTACCTGTGTCTAATGTTTCTACTGAGTTTCTAGTTTCAATTTTTTATTTTGAATTATTCTATAAAGGATTTTTTCTGTTTATTTTTGGTAGTTTCTAATTGATGTTTTCAATTCCATATTTCATTATTTGAACATATTGCACTTAATTATACACCTGAGATGGCCAGAACTGCAGTGTTTCATGTCTGGCTCCGTATCTTACTGTTTCTGTTGGCTTTAGCCAATGGTGGCCTATTTCTTCAGATGTTCTGTCATTTTTAAAGTGTGAATTTACATTCCTTGGGTTCTTGACTGTGTGACTTCCTTGGACCCTCCCTCCCCCCAAAGTTTAGATGTATTTACTCCAGCCAAGCTTGAGAGCAGACGGAACATATTTCTAACTCACTACTACTTGAAACTAAATTTTCAGCTTTAATTTTTAAGCTACTTAAAAAATGCTTAATTTCTTTCTCCAAGCAAACAGAGGAATGGCTTATGGTTACAACTTCAAGGGGAGACATCACCCTCTCTCTTCAAAACCAAGGCTGAGAAGCAAACTTGCCTGGTCCAGGCTTCCTGTGGCATGGGGTTTGTCTGAAGTTCTCCCCTTGAAGGGGCCGTCCATCAGTGGTCTCAGCTATGTACGTGGGTCTCTGATTCCTCATCCCATGTTAGATCAGTTCTGGACTGGAACAGGTGTTTCTAGCACACTCAAAGCTCCATGCTACCAAAGATGTCTATTTCTCCAGGATGGTTAACTGACCTCTCCGATTTCAAGATCTCTTGTTGTCCATTTCATGTCTGAAGGTTTTACTTTCTTGCCAACTCAAACCTTGTACCCAGCATTTGGTGTCGGTTTTGTTTTCACTAGGTGTCACAGGGAGGGTGTGGCTGGCATCCATCCAGTCTGCTGTATTGTCAGACACAGAAGTCTTCCTTATTCCTAAATCCACACAAATATGCGTTAACTCATTTTACTCTCCTCACAATTACTGAGGTGGGTCACATTTTTGTTTCTTCTTCATAAACAAAGAAACTAGGCAATGGAGTTAGGGTTTCTCACACCCAAGATCACACAGCATCTAAGGCACGGAACAGGACTTCCTTTCCTGGCAGGCTGGCTCCAAGCTCGTGGCTTAACCACCTCCCTAGGCATAGCAGGTGCAGTGGTGAGCATTAAACACCGGGCCCAGCCCTGAGCAGTGCCCGGCCCATGCTGGCTGTGAACAGTGCCGGCATTCCCGGGCAAGACTTTAATTGCAAATACCTCATTGAAGAGGCCAGGATGCAAGAAAATGAAAGGTAAACACACTTGTTCCAGGGCGAGACTCGCTGCTGGGGCTCACACAGTGTCCACCAATCGCACTGTGTGCCTGTGGGTACCCGGCTCAGGCTGCAGAGGAACCAACAGCCATCGGGGAAAATCCCGACCACAGCTGGGACCTGGACCAGGCAGCTGCATCGACCTCACTCTCCAGTTCTTAAGCTCCCCAACTCCGGGAAGGAAGGCTGCATCGTGGGAAGAAGCCATCGCCAAGCATCCGTTTTCTCACTGAAAACCTGCACACACACTTCCAGGGAGCCAAGAATGGCCAAGTAACTTTTTCCCCTTTTTTGGGACCTCAAAAAGCAGCAGTTATTAAAGGGCAAACAAGGGGAACAAGAATAGTGAGTGGCACTTGCCCTGGAATGAAGAACAGAGAACATGTGGCTCCTGGATACAGGAGGACCCGCACCCCACTCCATGACATGGGCTCGTCAGGCGGGCTGCTCCCCGGGCTAAGGGGCAAGGATCCTGCTGTGAGCTCCCTGGATCCCTGAGCCGCAGGTGCCATCGGGAAGGAGAGTTCTGCCCAAGCCCAAGACAGCACCTTGACCCAAGATGACAAAACCATCAGGGAGTGTGGCTGTTGCCTCGCCATCTCAGAGAATGGAGAGTGGCGGCTGTGACACTGAGAAGCAGAGAAGCCCCCAGCGATGGCGGCTGAATATCCTGCCATGGCCTAGGGTACAGGTTCAGAGGGGAAATTCATTTAAAAGAAATAAAATGCTATTTCTTGACCATGTGGATATGTGGACCGGGATTCACACTCGCTACAAGGGTGCTCCGAGTTCCAAAGCAGGACCGGGACCCTCTCTCTGGAAGGATACAGAGTGTCCATTCTGGTATTGCAGTTCCTTCTTGAGGGTGGGGGGAGGACAGGACGCAGAGACAAAGAACTCCAGCTGGGGCAGGAGCGGGGGCTGCAGGGGAGGGCCAAGAAAGCTCAAGGAATCCTTGGGAATGCAGGAGGGCACACACTAGATGACCCAGAGACAGGGACTCCGCACCCCGAGACAGCACCACTGGGCAACCGTGACCGCTGACTGGACGTCGCGTTCTATTAAGGCGTCATCGTTGAGGTTTCGGGAACTTGTGGACTGTGTTGTGTTTACAAGTAAAATTCTAGACAGGATCTCCAAGTCTTACACAGAAATCTTACCTAAGGAGACGGTAGGAAGCCTGGGATTTGGGAGGAGCAGGTGGGGTACAGATAGAACGAGAGACGGTGAGAGTAACGTGATGCACTTTTCCTCGACGAAGGAGACGGCTGCCTTCTGTTCTCAGAGCGAGTCCTGGCGAACAGAACCGACCTACGAGAGGCCCAAGCTTTGCCTTCTCAGAGCCGAGTTGTGGGCCTTTGGACCCTTGAGACTGTGAGCACACATCTCGCAAGTCTCTGGGCAAGTACACGGCAGATCGTCACAGGACCAAGACCTTACGGCTCAAGGAGATGAGCAACAAACTGGGAGTTGTTCTTCTTCCCCATCTTAAACTTGCGGTCAGTTTTATCCTGACGCTGTAGTCCCTCCCCGCTCCCTTTCCCGTGTGTGATCTGCGAGTGCTAATGCAGTAATACCTTGCTTCCTCTTCCATTTGCACTGACACACTGCATTTCCAGGACTGCTCATTTCCCCAACAGAATACTTGGGAATCCCTTGAAAACAGCAGTGTGCTGCGCAAAGCCAGAAAGACGGGATCAAAGTCCAAATGCATTTAGAGTGATTTTGGTTGCAAATAAATCTTACAATTTTTGTGTAGCAATTTTCATTATGCACATTTTCATCAACTTATTGAAAACCTCTTTCTATAATTAATACTGGAAATGCTCTGTAATATTTTTAAAGACAATAGTTAATAATTTCAGATACTCCAGGAAGGTAAGAACCAACCAACAGCCAACAGGACCTTTCTGCTGATGTCCTTGGATAAATAGCAGAACCAAACAGTGCATCTTCACTGAGAGCCATCAAAGGGAGGGGAGAGATCGCAGGCAGCACATGTGACTACTCTTCAAGATACCCAGTGGACAGCAAGAAAGGGAGAAAGGGAGAAGAGGAAGTAGACGGTAGGATTCTTTTAGGACAGACACAATCTGGGGATGAGCATTAGCAGAGAACATGGAACCTGCCCACAGGGAGAAACGGAAGCTGCGCAGGGGAGGGGTAAGCAGAGACCCAAGGACTGCCCCCTTTATTTCCTGTAAAGCAAACCAGGTCACCACTCTCTTGCTTTTGTTTTACTCACGATTTGAGTTAGCACACACACACAAAATGTCTATTCAATAAAGAAAACAGTAACTTTTTTAAAAGCACGGGTAATCTTTCTCATATTGGCACAAGCCACCTGCTGTTTGCCACGTGTCTGTAAACAGATCCACACACTAATGTGATTGTGTTACATAGTGGTCTAACTGTTCTCACTTTTTCTGTTATGAATGTCATCCTGTATCAACAAGCACAAGGATCTTTGAAAAACAAACTACATCTTACCACCTTCTCTGTTGTTGAATTAAATACTTCACTGGCTCAATGTTGCCTTTAGAGAAAGAAAATCCGAGACTTCCAAGATGGCTGAACTGAGTGCAGCCACACTAACTTCAGCTGCTCCGGGACATGCAAAGAACAAAGGACCACGTTTCCAGAGGTCCGACCGACTGGAAATTTCAGCCAAGAACTGAGAAAATAAAGACTGCATGGGACAACAGGACAAAAGACAGAGACATGGCTGATGGGATAAGAGGAGAAAAGCCAGCCACATGGCACAGCCAGCTGCTGACTGCAGCCATCTTACCACATCAAGGCAGGAAGAAGTTGCCACACGTCCCACCACTCGGTTTTAGCTGACAGTGAATTCCACAGTCGCCCACTTTGACTTCAGCCTGGGGAGCTGAACAGGGTCTAAGCAACTGCCAGGTGTGGAACCGGGAAGCCACTTTGCTTCCCTGCCCTCCCCCAGCACCCCAGAGCACCATACTCTGCAGTGAGAAGTTGGACAGTCAGGAGGAAACGTCAGCTTCCGATAGAGGAGCCTGCGGTACCGCCATGTCACGGCTGCTACTGACTCAGGGAGACCCCTGCAGACCACACTGATTGAGTCCAGCCTGGAACACTACAGAGGGCAGGGTGCCCACCAACCCTTCAACAGAGAGCACACTGTCTGCTTCCCACTCCCCCCATAAGAACTCCCAGAGACACCCAGGGAGCACGCGCCAGCCTGGGAAGGCCAATGCAGGCAACTGTGGCTCATGCAGTCAGGGAGGGGATTTTATCTGAGAGCTCTACCCACAGTCCCTACCGATTCTGAGTTTGGACTAGAGAGTTGGCAGTGGGCAGGGCGCCCCCTTAACCCTGTGAGGAGCTCCCCTCCCCTAACAACAAGGTGGAGCACTGACCCCCTCCCCTAACAACAAGGTGGAGCACTGACAGGCAGCTGGCTCTGGGCTGCCTCCGCTCTCTCCGTGGATACAGAGGCTTGCAGGGCAAGAGTGGGTGTGGATTCCTTGCTGCCTGTGACGTGGGAGCCCTGAGCACCATGCTGGTAGGAATTCTGTGACTGCACAGTGGAGTGTGGGGCACAGCCGGGTCTCTGGGCCATCACTGTGTCTGCATTCAGAGGCTCAGTGTCCCAAGTGCTGGGGACAGGTCACTGCAGAGAGCTCTGTACTCACACTGAAGATCGCACAGAACCTTTGTGTGGCTCCTGTGAACACGTGGGTGGGGTTAGCCACACTGGGCTAACCATGGCATTGATCACTGGGGGAGAGGCGGAGTCAGCGGTCACACCAGCTGATGTGATTGCATCATCCCCCTGCTGACATCAGAGATCTACCACGCCCAACTTGGTGTGACTCTGGCCCCCTACACCAACTCCAAGCAATGACTGGAGGTCCCCAGCCCGATCCTGCACAGTTCTCTGCATATTCACCTAAGGAGGTGACACTCTGCTAAGTCAGAGGCCTATTTAAAAGATAAAAGCCTTAAGAAAAGATAATCAACTACTGGTTCCATAGATGTCTTAAATTAAACATAGAAATGAGAAAAACAAAGAATATGACTCTCCTAAAGGAATACAACATGTCAACATTTGAATGTGAATACAGACTGATGAAATACATGAAAAGGAACTCAAGAGAATGATTAGATTACTCAAAAAACAATGAGAAGCAAATGCAATAAAAAAAACGATACATTGGCCGGCACTGTGGCTCACTTGGCTAATCCTCCACCTGCAGCGCCAGCACTCTGGGTTCCAGTCCCGGTTGGGGCGCCGGATTCTGTCCCGGTTGCCCCTCTTCCAGGCCAGCTCTCTGCTGTGGCCCGGGAGTGCAGTGGAGGATGGCCCAAGTGCTTGGGCCCTGCACCCCATGGGAGACCAGGAGGAAGCACCTGGCTCCTGGCTTCGGATCGGCGCAGTGTGGCAGCCGTAGCGGCCATTTGGGGGGCAAAGCAACGGAAGGAAGACCTCTCTGTCTAACTCTGCCTGTCAAAAAAAAAAAAAAAGAAAAGAAATCCATACTTGACATGGATGAAAAATTTTGCCCAGAGATAGAAATATTTAGGAGAAATCAACTTGCAGTATTAGAAATGAAGAAATCAATATATCAAAAAAAAAAAAAAAACCATAGTGGAAAGCCTTAACAACAGAATTTGGTGGGAGCAGGAAAGGGGTGCAGAAGAAACACTAACCAAGCTAGAAGAAAAATCTTTAGAAACAGATCAGCAAAAAAGAGTAAGAAGAAATTAGAAAAACTAAGACCATGTACAAGATTTATGAATTCTATCAATGATTGGATTAGCTCAGTTACAGCCATTGAGGTCATTTGGAGGAAGCAGCATTGATCCAGCAACCTGCAGACATTTCTCTGTAACTACATCTCAGTAAATAAAATCTAAAAAAGTATATTAAAAAAAAAAAAAAGAAGGAAGACTACTGTGGGAGACCACAAGACAAGCACAGAGCACTCAAAGGTTGCAGTTCAGCACAGCACAGTGAGTGAACACAGCAAGCAACAGAGCTCAGGTGGGGCTCAGCTAGTTCAACGGCGGCACTAAGAACAGTCTCTGAGTGTAAGGAAATCAGCCTATAATTTCCACTGCAGTATCAGTGCCTGAGTGGAAGGGGAAGTCGCTCTCAAGGCCTCCATTAGTGGTCTGGAGGAGCGTCTGGAAGATGTATTTTACAGCATGGCACACACAGAAGTACACGAAGATGGGAACTGGAAAGGAGAGACGCTGTGCAGATACTGGGAGTCCGTCTCCTGTTCTAACTCCTCTCGGTGTATCCTGTGGTCGCCTTAATTTTGCATCTCTAGAACCGGAAACTCAAAGACAAAGCTTTTTCCAATTGCACCTTTCGCCCCATAGACTTTTGTGTAAAGTGTTTTCCTTTTCATTGCTTCCTAAAGGGTTACTAATTGATTTAAAACCTAATTCCAGTGTTCTGTGGGAAGGTGCTTGTTGTTTTCCAAATAGATAATTTCTACAGTAAGGCTCAGTTATTCATTTTAGATTTATTAGCTTAGGAAGAAAAAAAAAATGTGGTCTGTAAAATAAAGACCTTTTTAGAATTTGTAGTCAGCTACAAAAGCAGTATACATAAAATCTAAGTTTTCTGACTCATGTAAAGATTTTACTATTGCCGGCGCCGCGGCTCACTAGGCTAATCCTCCGCCTTGCAGCGCCTGCACACCGGGTTCTAGTCCTGGTCGGGGCACCAGATTCTGTCCCGGTTGCCCCTCTTCCAGGCCAGCTCTCTGTCATGGCCTGGAGTGCGGTGGAGGATGGCCCAAGTCCTTGGGCCCTGCACCCCATGGGAAACCAGGCTAAGTACCTGGCTCCTGCCATCGGATCAGCGCGGTGCGCCGGCCACAGCAGCCATTGGAGGGTGAACCAACGGCAAAGGAACACCTTTCTCTCTCTCTCTCTCACTGTCCTCTGTCAAAAAAGCAAAAAGGAAAAAAAAAAAAAACGATTTTACTATTAAAAATGTGTATTACGCTTGAGAGTTCAGAAGTTCTGTCTATATTCAATTTATTTTATAAGCTGCATTTGAGGTTTTTAAAAGTAAATTTTCTATCTTCACTCATTTTTCACGTCCATTCATGTCCTTATTCATGACTGTCTAGTTGGACCTCTCCTGATCTATGCAAAGGACTGACCAAGTATTAGCAAATGGGATGCAGCAGTACAGTGAAACACAAATGCATTACGACCAGCGAATTCTTACCTCAGGAAAGCGAGGTATTTTATCAACATAATCAGTAATTTTATCTATTATACATAATTCCTGCAAACATTTAAAAATCACATCAATAAATACTGAATAAGGATTTTATAAAGTTCCACTCTTCCTCAGACGAATTTTCAGTAGCAGGATCGGCATTTGGCCTAGCAGGTAAGACGCCCATGTACCACAGCCAAGTGCCTGGGTTCAATACCCGGCTCAGCTCCTGAGAAGCAGCCATGATGGCCCAATGAGCTGGGTCAGTGCCACCCACAGGGGAGAGCTGGCGTGAGTTCCTGGCTCTGGTGTCAGCCCCAGCAAGGGGCCATTGCCACTGCAGGCATTTGGGAAGTGGACTGGCAGACAGGATCAATCTATCTGCCTGTCAATTTAATTTTAAAAAATTAAAAATTCAATTGAATACAATAGAACCAAGACTATGTACTAAAAACCAGTAACATTATGTTCCTAATGGTGAACCACTAAAGTAATTCAAGTAAAATCCAATCTGACCATTATAATTTAGTACTGTTATAAGTTTAAAAAAAAAAAAAAAAGAAATTAAATAACTGGTATACCCATTAGGATAAAATATATTAACATCTCTTTTTGTTGGTATAATTGAACAGCAAGAAAACCTAAAATTTATCTGTGGAAAAATCCAATAGCATTGAAAAGAAAATTTGAGGCTGGCGCCGCGGCTCACTAGGCTAATCCTCCGCCTTGTGGCGCCGGCACACTGGGTTCTAGTCCCGGTTGGGGCACCGGATTCTGTCCCGGCTGCCCCTCTTCCAGGCCCGCTCTCTGCTGTGGCCAGGGAGTGCAGTGGAGGATGGCCCAAGTACTTGGGCCTGCACCCCATGGGAGACAGGATAAGTACCTGGCTCCTGCCATTGGATCAGCGCGGTGCGCTGGCCGCAGTGTGCCGGCCGCGGCAGCCATTGGAGGGTGAACCAACGGCAAAAGGAAGACCTTTCTCTCTCACTGTCCACTCTGCCTGTCAAAAAAATAAATTAATTAATTTTTAAAAAAAGGTAGAGAATATTTGGTAAGGTATAGAACACAAGATAAATATCAGAATAGGCACACTTTTCTTTGGTTTTCTTACTAAAGAAAGAAATGACCTAAGGAAAGAAAATGATATTTAAAAATATACTTGAGATACATTTATTCTGAAGTATTTTAGTATTCGTTTAACAAGAAAGGTATGAAGAAAATTATAAAATTTTTATTCTAGTATTTTATAAGATTTTAACATGCAAAAAATGCCACATTCATGTTCTTGAGCAGGAAGACAGCACATTTAAAAGATTCATTTTCCCACAATTAATAAATAAACTCAATGTCATTCTAACTGGGTTTTCAATGAAGGTCATTTGTCATTTGGTGCTGGTGGGAGGGAGGAAGGGAGACAAGTGGCTGACGAAATCATCCTGAAGCTTCCAAGGAAGAGAGCACACCTGGAAATAGCCAATAAACTGGCATCGCTTTTCAAAGCGGCAATTCTAACCGTCTGTTTAAAACACAAACCCGGCAAGCTTTGGGGCAGGACACGGGGAGGACTCGTCCATGAAGGAGACATCAGTCCCGATTTTCCTCCTTCCTCGCTGCCCCTGGCCCTGCCCTGCCCTCTCCAGCACAAAGATGCACTGTCCACCCACGCAGCACCCGACCAAGTGCAACCTGCGCCTGTGGTTCAGTCCTCAGGATCCCCCCTGCTGACCCTGTTGTCAGCTTCAGCCTGGCCCATCGCAACAACCCCCTGCAGGGCTTACATCCTACACTCTCAGCCCTTCCGCTCGATTTACAACCTCCAGCGGCTTCCCGTGGCGCTCGGACCAGTGTCGGAACTCCACCTCTCCACAGTCCGGCCAAGTCTGGTGCCAGCCATCCTGCTAACCTCAGTGCCGTTCTCTCGTCTCAGCCTCTGTGTCCCAGCAATGGCGACCTTCTCTCAGCCTATCCAACACACCAACCTCCTCAGGCTGCAGAGCCGCCTCACCTGCTGGGCCTGCGAACTGGTTCACGGCTCGGATCCTAAGCATTGACGAGATCCCTTGACCACCTCTCATATTACCTTGCTGTAACTGTCGGCGTCGCACTAGCTATTGTTGGATCTTTCTTTGGCACGTACGTTTGCCCAGTGTTCACTTCCACATGACAATGTCAGCTTCAAGACTAAGCAATTAGTCTATGTGATCTTGGCACAGTCCCTGACACGAACCAGGCACTCAATAAATGGTTGTTACGTCACAGAAATAATGCTTCACCCAAGTTGTGTTTCTTAGTGTTTTCCTGAGAAACCACGGGACCCGCAGACATAGGTTTGCTTGCAAAGATCATCAAGGGGCCAGCACTGTGGCTCAGTGGGTTAAGCAGCCCCGTGCAACCCTGGCATCCCACACCAAAGCATTGGTTCAAGTCCTGGTGCTCTGCTTCTGATGCCGATTCACCTGCGAGAACAGATGACAACCCAAGCACATGGGCCCTGCCACCCAGGTGGGAGATTTCACCTCTCGTCTTCAGCCTGGCACAGTCCCGGCTGCTGCGGCCATTTGGGCAGTGAACCAGCAGATAGACCATTTGTCTGCTTTCTCCCTCTCTCTCTGTAACTCTGCCTTTCAAATAAATAAAATCCATCTTTAAAAACAAGAGAATGTCATTGAAGCAAAGTGAATAGCATATAAAAAGGGCTTCCTTATTCCAAAAAAGGCACTGTTGCAGCCCAATTTCAGGAGGATTTTAAAAATTCGGAAGCAAATACAAAAGCCTGGCCCTACACAGCTGAAGTAATCACGGTCAAGTACAGACTGATGGCCTCCATCTCCCGAATGTCAAAGACAGATCTGCAGCACGGATGTGTCGGCTGCAGGCAACGCTGATACGTTTGCTAGAGGGCTGTGATGATTCATGTAAATGAGCTGCCACGGGTGCTAAAGGAGACATTTCACTTTCTGCACCTCCTTCTACAGCGAGTGACCAAATCCCAAGCTCACCCTCAGTGCAGTGATCCATCACCCGCAAACTTGGCGCCAATGTAAAGCCCTCGTGTGAGAGCCACGCAAGGACTCCGGGAGAATACAGGGAAACAGGACGAGCCGATGGGCGCGTGAGGCTCAGGGCTCGCCCTGCCATGCCCACCTCCACTCAGACAGTCCCCGGTGGGCTTCCTTGTCTTCAAAGAATTGGAAATGAGCAGGGAATCGAATCTATACAGGATTTCTCCAATCCCGGTGGTCTTTATGACCCTTCCCCGGGCTAACTAGCCTCAGCCCTGACCCTCTGGACTGGGGTTTCCTGTAAGAAGCTTGTCCAGTTGTTGCTCCCAAGGTGGACTACAGCTAACTCACAGCCATGTACACATGCGTGTCACGGAAAGGGAATCTGAGGCCATACTGGCTGCCTAGGCCCTTATCTCAGACTGACCTGTGTTCCCCTGATCCAGATGTTGAACCCTAGTCTTTATAGACAGGGTCTTTAAGGTTACATGAGGTTGTGAGGGCGGGGCCCTAATTTGATAGGACCAGTGACATTTTAAGAAGAGACATCAGGCATGGTTGTGGTTTTGTGTGTGTGTGTGTGTGTATATATGTTTGTGTGTACACACACACACACACACAGAGAAAACAATCTGTGTGCACACCCTGAGAAGTCAGCCTCCACGGGACAGAAGAGGAACCTCACCTGCAACCAAGCCTTTGAGCCCCAGGATCTTAGATTTGTGAGACATGGAACATCTGTTGGCTAAGCCACGCTGCCCATGGTGTTTTTGCTGCAACAGCCCCAGCAAACTAACACAGTCGTCCTCCACCACTCAGGCCCTGGGATTCCAAGATACACCCTCTCGCTTCCCCACGTCCCACTGCAGCCCCATGCCTGGCCTCACGTCCAAGGCACATCCAACTGGATTAGGACAGCCAGCCACAGGAGGAACAAGCAGCTTAGGAAACTTAAAACGAATCCTAAGTGCCAGAAGCTGATCCACAGCCGTGCAAAGCTGTTTGCTTCCAAGAGTAGAGCCACAGAGCGCTGCTGCTGTTTCTAGAATGCCTAACTTCCAATCGAGGGGAAAGCAAGTGTGCGGGGCCTCTGCTAG
The DNA here is from genome assembly GCF_051225735.1 of Oryctolagus cuniculus. NCBI lineage: Eukaryota > Metazoa > Chordata > Mammalia > Lagomorpha > Leporidae > Oryctolagus > Oryctolagus cuniculus. The sequence continues at coordinate 5,723,523 of NC_142880.1, read as the reverse complement.
ATTAAAGGCAAACCTGTTCTAGCCCACAGCTAACACGCCACAAAGCCTTCTCTCCTACATGCGAGCTTAGGCAGCAAACCCAGCACCAAGGCAGAGGGGCAACTGGATGCCGGCCACCGCACCCTCCGAGTGCCCAGCCCACCTCTGCCCCTGACTGCTGTCCACATCTAGAAGCTGCAAAGCACAGGCAGACCCACACAGTACTAGTTCCCGGGTTCATCAGGAATTCCATCTCGACTATGCCAATTCCCATTCCTCCTATCAGACACCCAGTCCAGAAAGTAACACACACACGATGACCAGTTCTGCCTGAACCTCTCACCGAAGTCCAATGCCCTCTTCACTATTGTTTTTCCAATCTGTTGATCCGTAATCCACCTCATTACTCTGTAATTTGAAAGCTGAGACGAGGCTAGTATCATGGAAAGACGAAACGTACCATCATCCAGTTCTGAAAAGTAACAGCCCTGGACGTCTGCTAGGGGCACTGATTTATTTGTCTCCAGAGTTCACCCAGCTGTCCTCTTGTGTTCTCCAACCCGTAAAAATCTAGCAAATTTCTCACAAGTAGTTTATTGAGAAATCACTTTGCAATTAAGGTTACAGATGACAAAGCAATAGTGCTCGGCCAGTGTGTTTTACAGGCCATTAGGGAGGCACCAAGATGAAGGTCCAGGGACCCCAGGGAGCCTCCAAGCTTCAAGAACACGGCCTGAGGAATGGCCTTGGGGTTCTCCTGGCACTACGAGCTAGAAGGATCGCAATGATGAAATGTTGATGGGTTTTAAACTGTTTCTGGACTATGCCTCCTCTGTTGTGAGCTAAGAAGTTGTGTAAGAAATGGGAAAACGGTACATCGCAGCGTTTTAGGAAACCACTTACGTGGTAGTTGGAATATGCACGTCCTACACCGTTTCCTCCCCTTCTCACCGCTTCTGGGACTTCTCTCAGCCTCCTTGCATCTCCAAGGTGAGGGTTGCACCAGGGATCCCCGGCAACAGAGGAACACGGCCCACGTGCTGGGCCCACTGTCACCCGTGTCTCAGACTTGTATGGTCTGCCTGGCCCAACTCTGGCCATTGTGGCCATTTGGCGAGTGAACCAGCACATTCAAGAGTTCCCTGTATCCCTCTCTGTAACTGTGCCTTTCAAGTAAGTAAGTATTTAAAACATAAATACAACGTACGATCGGCTAGGGGAAGGCCTGCACCTGTCACTACCAGCTCCCCCACAACACCCAATGAACTACATTAGTTTCCCAGAGGGGCAACAACTTATAACTCCTGGAAACACGATGCTACTGTGTTCAGTGGATAGCACCAGCTGTGCACTACACATCGCCCATCCGTGTGTTCTGTGATTCTGGGTAAATAATACTACCGTGAAGGTAACAATGCATGGTAACACAAACCATGACACTGATCATGTCTGACCTGTCCCCCCCAATCCCATGTTAGAGGTTCCAAAGGAGCCACCTGCAGAGGATGTTAACTGAGCAAACAGGGACGCCGTCACTGAAGACTGCATCTCCTCCTTACAGAATCTCTCAAGTCCCAAATTTAACATTGTTACCCGTGGCATGCAGTATGGCTACAGGTAACCAGAGGGGGGAAAAAAAAAACACACACACACACACACACACACACACACAAACGAGGTAATCACTCCACTGAAACCAGTCAAGACTGCAAAATGCACAGCAATGACACCCAGCGGCCACAGCCCGGGGGAGGCGACTAAGCCAAGCTGATCCAATCAGCTCTCTAGGGCATTTACCAATCAGAGTTCAGGGAGAGGAGGGGGTGCCACTGGAGGACAAAGTCAGAGGCCAACATGCAATCATTCAGCTCAAGAGTTCTAGAAAGAGTTAACATACAGTAACATCAAAATCTCCATTAATAAATAGACAAAAGGCGTGAACTGTGAATTCACATGCGAGAAAATACAAGAGAACGAGCGCAAGGAAATACATTCAGCCTTCCAGTTTGCAACTAAGAAACAGAGCTGCAAATGAAAACCGTAATGCAGCCAATACAGGAACCAAAATTATACAGCAGCAGAAATCCCATCTAGACAAGTTTCAGCAGACATTATGGTATTTATACATGATTCATAGCACTGAAAATTGATGTAAGCCTTCTTGGGAGAATTTAGTAACACACAATACATACACACATACACATGTGTGTGTATAAATATATATTTATCATAACCATTTGGTTCATTAATTCTATGACTTGGAATTTCTCCAAAATAAATTATTGAAAAGAAAAAAAAAGACCATTTGTACAGCAACATTCATAGCTCTGTTATATTAAAAAATTGGAAATAGTCCAACCATTTCCTGTCATTGGACATTTAATTATGGCATGTAATTAATGGAGCATTATGTGGTCATAACAAAAAAATACAACTGGGCAGTAACATGAAACTGTTTATGAAATACTAAGTAAAAACGCAAAGAACCATATTGTACATGTACTTACGACCACATAAAAACACACCACGTATGGTTCGATTGGCACATAAATATTAGCAAAGGAAAGACAAACCTATTAGGATGTTTAAGTGTAATTTCTTTTTCTTATTCCTTTTAACATTGTTTTAATGTTTTAATAAATCCCTTTTTTGTTAAGGAATTAAGGGATTTTAAAGATTTTTCTCATAAGCAATAAATATGACAAAAGCAAAATCAATTGGATTAAGAGCATAAAGTCATACAAATCCAAGTAGGAGGCCTGTGACATAGTCCAGGCTAGACATAACAGGCTGGATCAGGGTACAGAGTGAGAATACAGAGTAACGGATGCTAATGGAAACACTGGGAAAAAAAAAGGTTTTGGTTCAGGCAGGAAAATGAGGAAGACCACATTTCTACCCTTGATGAATAAAATGGGCCCAGCTGTTGCAAGTTCATTTGTTTTTTCAACACTTATTGTGTACCTACTATGCGCCAAGCTCTTGGTTGCAGGCACTCAGCCCTCAAGACAGATCCCTGCTATCATGGAGTTTGCAATCAGTTCCCATGGAGGGATAAAGGTAAGTACATACACGATAGGTAAAATGAATACAGAGGGTGGGACAGTTAATACGCAAGAACGCTGAAATGGAAGGACTTGTCTGGGAGTGATTTGCTGGATACAATAGGTGGATCGGAGAAAGGTTTCGGGGGATGTGTCACTGGACACAAGATTCGGATGTCACCAAGGGGATTCCCACGTGATGAACATCACAGGACGAGAGGGAAGAAGCCCAAGGGGATATTCCCTGGCAGAAGGAAGCCAAGTACACAGGCCCAGATGTACGTCGTGTATTTTGAGATCAGTACTGCTCCAGGAGATCTGAGATTCTGGCTGTTCCTGGACTGGGGAACAATATAAACCATGCAGGGTTAGGGGATTTGAATTTTAAGGCAGGTACTTGGGAAGCAAGATAGCAACATGATTCGTTGCATTTTTAAAAATGTATTTGAAAGGCAGAGTTGCATAGAGAGAGAGAGAGACATCTGCTGTTTCACTCCCCAAATGGCAGCAATGGCCAGGATTGGGCCAGGCCAATGCCAGGAGCTTTAACCATGTCTCCCACTCAGATGGCATGAGCCCAAGCCCTTAGGCTATCTTCCACTGCTTTCCCAGGCACGTGATCAGGGTGCTGGATTAGAAGTGGAGCAGCGGGGACCCCATCAGCATCCATATGGGGTGTCAGCATTCGAGCTGGCAGCTTTAGCCACTGTGTCACAAGGCTGGCTCCAATATGCATGTTTTGAAAAAGGTAACTAGTGCTGTGTGAAGAACAGATTGCAGGGGCCAAGAGTGGAAGTCGAGATCCCAGTTAGAAAGCTTCTCTCATGGTCCAGGGAGCGGACACGGTGACTTGGACAAGAGCAAGGATTATGGAAATAGAGAGAAGTTAGCCAATCCGAATTCACACCAGAGACAGAGCCTTCAGGAACTTCCGATGGACTGGGTCAGGGGTCTCTGGAGGGGAATGAGTCCAGGGAGGTAAGGGAAAATCTAGAAGACTCCAGGATGACTTCAGTTGGGTGGAAAGGCGTCGTACAATGAACACCACGAGGGTTGCCGATCAAGTCAGCATGAGCAGTGGCAGGCGATGGACAGGCCAGGCTGGGCAGGCCTTATTGTCCTGTCCATCTACCCAAGCCGGTCAGTACCGAGAGCTTTCGCACCAAGAACAGGAAGCGCACGATTTTCCACCCGAAAGAGCATTGAGACACAAGTTACGATACCCCGAGCCTCTGCCCAAGGATATGGCCTGGCTTACACAACGTTTGAAGCAACAGGGTCTAGGAGCCCACAGCATTTTACGCGTGACCTCACTGAACTCACCGACATCAATCAGGCTTCTGATATCCGTATTGACAAGCCATCAACAATAAGTCTTCTCGTGTTTGTTTCTTCCTTTATCCTCACGGGAAATGCTCAGGTCAAAGGGAAAAGACTTTAAGACCACCATCACACTGGTTTTCTCTTATTTCCATTTTTAAGATACTGAGATTTCGCAGTGGTCTGAAATTCCCAGTAAATTTCACTCAAATAAAGCTACTCCTGGCTCGATTTGAGAAAGTTGGTTCCCCGAGAGTAAACTTTTAATTGTTTATGGAGAACAATACTTAAGTACCAAGACTAAAACAATCTGTCCACCACTGTAACATTTGGAAAATCATTCTGGATTCCTCACTAAAATTTGCTTTTGAAAGAAAAAAAACTTTTAAAACATCAGGGGCAAAGTGACACTCTGCAAAATTGCCCTATATATTAATTTTCTATGTAGACATACAATTCTGTGATCGAGAAGAATTTTTAAGACTTTTTCAACTTTGAGATTTTAACCAGGCAAATAGATGAACTGGAGACACTGAACAAACAGATTTCACCACAAAGGTCATAGGTTCAAACCCAGCCCAACTCATCCGGAAAGCAATTACTGTTTGCTGATCTTTACAAAATGTACTGGTGGGCTAAATTCAATTTCTGGCAAGGAAAATAAACATCCATAATTGTTAGATGGCTGGGTGAGGGGCCAAGGATTAATTTAGTTGTTCCGTGTCCGGATTGATACATATCAGAAATGCTAGGTTGTAGAACCAACTGAAAATTTTCACCAATAGTACACAAGGGTACAGCAAGAACATAGCAAGTACACTAATGTGCATCAAGGCAATCTATGTGCATAAGTGCATATATATGTCTGGTTCATGACCTCATGTATGCATGTATGTATCATAATGGATACACAGGGATAAGCACTTCCTTTGAATATTTTGGAGCACCCATAAAGATTCATGACCTACAGTTCTCACAGGCAGCACATCTCTAGATATTCAAGAATTCCACATTTACTGATGCACCTCTTGCATACAGTTTTCCCCCTAAGATATAAATTAAAAAAAAAAAAAACCACCATTCCCTTGGGTCCTTCACAGAAACATTTGCATTGCCCGATTCACCGATATTCCACTTCCCCCACAGTCCTGCCTATGCAAACCATCACACCACAGTGGAGTGCCTTCTCTTTCCCTCAAGTTTCACCCTTCTCCAGTTGAGCAGCTCTGGTGCTATTGCACTGGCGGAGACAATGGCTGGGCTCCTTTCGTGAACTGATGCTGTCTGTTGGCCTAGCAAACTTAATAAACTTCAGACTGTCAGAACCGTGGCATTTAGCCAAGCCCAGGAAGTTAAATCTGCAGGGGTCTCTTGGTAAGGCACGATTTTGCTAAGTTGGTAACTTAACTCTGGCCTATGATGTTGGAAAGAATTATTTAACCAGTGCGTGAGACCGGCTGATTGCTCAACCCTTTCCCCTCGGTGCAGCTTGTTCTTGTATTTAATCGTTTCTGAATAGCACAAATTTAAATTTTGTGGCATTTTATGGGACAAAAAACACCTACAGTAATATCTTAAGACCTTGAGGTTCTGGAAGTCTTATCCGTCTATTCCTAACAGACACCACAGATCTGCAATACAAACATATTCCACTCTAACAACTGGCTACAAGTTGGCTAAAAAGCTGATGGCCAGGGCCACGTCCAACTTCTAAATATGAGCAACTGACCCATCGAGGTGTTATCACCAAGTACAGAGAAATCTGTGGGAGAAACTCAAGTTTGAGGTTATGTCTCTTGCTTTTACAGCCTGTTGTGACAACCACATGAAAGATCCGCACCAGGAAGATCCATCTAGAAAGGAACTCAGAAATGAGCCCCAAGTGATGGTGGCTTCGGCAGCAAGGTGCAGGGTGAAGTCGAGTGGAGGGTCTAGAAACCGGCTCTTCCATTGCAGGCATGGAAAGCCAGGACACTGTGGCAAAACAACAACAACAAAAAATCTAAATGAAAGATCTCTGTGAGATCCCAGTGGAAAGAAGGGGCCATCAAAGAAGGAGGTGCCTTTCTCTGAAGGGAGGAGAGAACTTCCACTTTGACTATGACCTTGTCTAAATAAGATAAGAATCGGAGAACTCAAGGGGCTTCCATAGCCTTGGCAGCTCATGACAAGGGCCTCGGGTGATTACTGAGGTCATAAATAAGAGTGTCAATTGTTAAATCAACAATGGGAGTCACTGTGTACTTACTTCCCATGTGGGATCTCTGTCCTTAGTGTGTTGTACTACGCGAATTGACGGTAAAACTACTCAAACAGTACTTTATACTGTGTGTGTCTGTGTGGGTGCAAACTGATGAAATCTTTACCTAGTACAGAGCCGGTCTATCTGTATATAAGTATAATTACAAATGAATCGTAATTAAGAATGGGATGGGAGAGGGAGTAGGAGGTGGGATGGGAGTGATGGGAGTGGGGGGTGGCAGGGCGGGTATGTGTGTGTGGAAGAACCACTAATTCCCTCAAGTTGTACCTGTGGAATTTGGATTAAATAAACAATTTCAAAAAACAGAACTGGCTCTTCACACCCTGAAGGGACTGATGTCTAGTTAGAAAAATGAAGTTCCAACGCAAGAACTCTTCATGCTTCAGTAGAAGATGTTCGCCCCTCAACAGCTAAGCCTGGCTGGGGCCCAGCAAGGGAGCAGCCAGGGTCTCTGGCCCGGGGAGGGGTCCACACGTCCAGTCAGCTGCTACTCCAGGGGCCTTCATTTTGCTCGCGAATTCAACAGATTTTGACTGAACAGCCCAAGTACACAAACCCGTTTCTAAAGCACAATGTTAATTCGTCCAATCATGTCCTCGGTCCGTCTTCTCACAGCAAGATTTTTCAATATAATTCAGTTTCTTTAATAGACTTAGGGTTCTCCACATGGACTGTGCTGTTCTCTTCTACCTAAGGGTCAGAGTCCAATGATACCAACTTGAGGACCATCTTCTACTTGTAAAGTACCTAACAACAAAGAGGAAGGGCTTTCCTTACAAGC